>NC_135818.1:81378053-81704303 GCF_964213995.1 Mustelus asterias
GGAATTTCCTTGGCGCTCCTCCTGTTCTGCCACAACTTGGCCCGCGGTGTAGGCAAAAGCCATTTATTCTGGCAACGTTACGGCAGCAACCTTCTAACTGCTTGGATAAGCATCAGATATTCATAAATATGCTGATGATGCAACTACAGCTTCGTTAACTGTTACCTTGCTAACTCACATCGTGGATTTGCTAGAATGTTCTTCAGTTTAGCACTGACAACGCCAATTATTCAGCTCCCAATAAAAGATGAGTATTTTGTCACTTGATTCCATTCCCAATTGTTTTGTTCCAACCTAACCCGGTGGTGTAAAACATGAATGTTCTCGCTGACCTTGGAGCTGACCTTTGAACTGTACATTCCAGCCATCGCCAAGATCACCATTTTTCCAACCGTTGTTTGCTTCTGTTCTGACTTTTCCCTGTGAGCGATGGAGCGCTCCTTCCTTCGCATGTTAGTCACCTCCGGCAGCAACTGCTCCAATATTCTTTCCTGAACTCCCAACTTTTTATTTATTCATTTGTGGGACATGGGCGTCGCTAGCTGGCTGGCATTTATTGCCCATCCCTAGTTGTCCTGTTTCAGAAGCCAATTGTGAGTCAACATTATTGTGGCTCTGAAGTCACAAACAGGCCAGGCCGGGTAAGGACAGCAGATTTCCTTCCTTAGAGGACATTAGTGAACCAGATGGGTTTTTCTGACAATCGACAATGGTTTCATGGTCATCAGTAGATTCTTAATTCCAGATTTTTTTTTCATTGGATTCAAATTCCACCATCTGCCGTGGCGAGGTTAGAACCCAGGTCCCCAGAGCATTAGCTGAGTTTCTGGGCTAATAGTCTGGCGAGAATATTTCCTCGGGTGGATGGAGCTATTACAAGGGGGCATAACTATAGGGTTCATGGTGGGAGATATAGGAAGGACATCAGAGGTAGGTTCTTCACGCAGAGAGTGGTTGGGGTGTGGAATGGACTGCCTGCAGTGATAGTGGAGTCAGACACTTTAGGAACATTTAAGCGGTTATTGGATAGGCACATGGAGCACACCAGGATGGTAGGGAGTGGGATAGCTTGATCTTGGTTTCAGATGAAGGTCGGCACAACATCGTGGGCCGAAGGGCCTGTTCTGTGCTGTACTGTTCTATGTTCTAATACCACCAGGTCATTACCATCCCGCTATTTGACCCGACACTGTCCAAAATTCCACTATTTGCATTGTATCGTTGGCCAAGTCTTCCTCATCCCTCAGTCTACTTCTTGCAGACTTTAACTGACTCCAAACCCTCCAATATCTTGGTGTGGGGGGTGGGAAGTGATCAGAGATGTGGTGAGCAGTGCTCTTAGCAGCCGATAGATTTTACTGTAGATCAGAGAAGCAATTTTTTGGGGCAAATCCAAACATAACATTCCAATAGCAATCTCCAATTGTTTCTCATTATCCGTTCATCCACTCTTTACAAACCCCTCCTGAACTTTCTACATCTCCTGTTCTATTGTCCAGTGGCCACATTGTGTCTTTTATTTCTCTTCCTCATCTCCCTTTCTCTCTCTCATTTCATAGAAACATAGAATCTAGAAGCAGGAGTAGGCTATTCAGCCCTTCAAGCCTGCTCCACCAATCATTTTGATCATGGGCGGCACGGTAGCACAGTGGTTAGCACTGCTGCCTCACAGCTCCAGGGTCCCGGGTTCGATTCCCGGCTCGGGTCACTGCCTGTGTGGAGTTTGCACATTCTCCTCGTGTCTGCGTGGGTTTCCTCCGGGTGCTCCGGTTTCCTCCCACAGTCCAAAGATGTGCGGGTTAGGTTGATTGGCCAGGTTAAAAAATTGCCCCTTAGAGTCCTGGGATGTGTAGGTTAGAGGGATTAGCGGGTAAAATATGTGGGGGTAGGGCCTGGGTGGGATTGTGGTCGGTGCAGACTCGATGGGCCGAATGGCCTCCTTCTGCACTGTAGGGTTTCTATGATTTCTATGATTTCTATGGCTGATCATCGAATTCAATATTCTGACACTCCCCTTTCCTCCATATCCCTTGATCCCTTTAGCCCCAAGAGCTATACCTAATTTCTTCTTGAAATCACACAATGTTTTGGCCTCAACTACATTCTGTGGTAGTGAATTCCACACATTCGCCACGCTCCGGATGAAGAAATTTCTCCTCACCCCAGTTCTAAAAGGTTTACCCCTTATCCTCAAAGTATGACTCCCCAGTTCAGGACTCCCCCCACCATTGGGAACATTCTTTCTGAATCTACCCTGTCTAACCCTGCTGGAATTTTACAAGTTTCTATGAGATCCCCTCTCACTCTTCTAAACTCCAATGAATATAATCTTAACTGACTTAGTCTCTCCTCAGATGACAGACCTGCCATCTCAGGAATCAACCTTCGCTGTACTCCCTCTTTGGCAGCCCCTATTTCTTGGTAAGTGACTTCACTTCCCATGCTCCTGCGCTCTGGAACTCCATTGTCATGTCTTTCTAACTGGGTGCTGTGCTGCCATCAATCTCAAAAGCTTCCTCCGAACCCAACTCTCTGGCGCCGTATTTTGGTCACCTATCCTAACTCTGTTTCCAACTCTGCCCCAGGGCCATTTCTCTATCCGGTTGTGAATCACTTTCAAATTTGGCAATATGAAAGATATAAGTGTGTGCGCGCGCGTGTGTGATTTAGTGAAACACTGCAGCTATGTGGCAGCCTGAAATCAGAGGTCAATTTATATATTCTATTAAATTTTGATAGTTTTTCCAAATATGAATAATTGCGTTATAACGTTTGCATTTTGTAGAAACAATAAAGAATTCAGTGCGTTACGATGATTAAATTAAATTACTTTCTGCTGCTTGTTCAGAACCACGGGGACTGCATACATTTGGCTCTGAACTTGAGGTGATGGAACTTCAGAAAGAGACAATTACTGTAAGATATTGCCAATTACCAGGCTCCTCCATCTAATCTGTTGGAATTTCTGGTTTTGTTTACTTGTATAGCTCAAATTTAATATGCTGGGGTTGATGGAATGGAAGTGCCTACACAGCTGTCAGTGCATTCACTGAGCAAAGTGCTTCTGTAGCTGTTTCACCCTCATCTCCAGCTTCGAAATAATGTAACAGGAGAGAGTGGTAGCACAGGTTGGCACCCTCGAAACTCATCTTTCAACCGCTTACATTTGTTGGAAGCCACCTTTCAACTCTTGAGGTATTTAAGAGAAAAAAAAGACATACTTTTCTGCTCTGAAAACGCTGCTGAACCCAGTCCTGTGTGGTTTTCAGTGCAGTGTACAGTTTTACTTGGAGCTGTGTTCCTTTGTCCCCTCCAACACGCCGTGCTTGGCCAGTTCCCCGGGCAGCAGCAGGCGCACGGCGGTCTGGATCTCCAGGGAGCTGATGGTGCTGCACTTGTTGTAATGTGCCAGGCGGGAAGCTTCACCCGGGATGCGCTCGAAAATGCCGTTTACGAATGAGATCACGATGCTCGTGGTCTTGGAGGAGGTGTCGGGGTGAACCTGCTTCATCACTTTGTAAATGTAGATGGAGTAAACTCTCCTTCCTGGACCTCCTCCTCATCTTGCCGTCCAGTTATTGGCGGTTTCTTCAGGGCTTTCTTGCTGCCCTTCTTGGAAATTTGCTGCTTCTTATCCTCAGCCATTAACACCTTCGGTCCTGTGCCAGGGATCCCGCAGATGGAACATTTATGCAACGTTCGCTGAGAATGAATGATAGAAGTCAGGCACATTTTCTCCAACCTTGCCCAACTCTGACAAGATCTTCCAATGTCGACAGTTTCTGAAAGCAACAGCAAGGCTCCTTCTCCAGCAGGTTTTGCCAAGAGGTAATCACAGGTTTGTTGACTCTACCTTTTCTTTGCCCCTGAAGTCATCTGAAGAGGCTAACACCCCCCATCCCCTCACTGAACCCCCATCCTGCTCAAAGTCAGCTGTTTGTTGACCTGAAGCTAACGCATCATTAATGCTGGTAATGTAACCAAAGTGTTTAAAGATTAAATGCTACAGTGTTTGATTCAAAACTTAGATCATTCCCATCATGTGTTCTGATGCTTTAAAGACGAGGTGTGCATTGAGTTCAAACAGAAAGTGTTGGAAAAACTCAGGTCCGGCAACATCTGTGGAGAAAGACGGAGGCGTTAATTAATCAAGTTGAATATGACTGGATTCAAGTTTTTTTTAAGCTTAAGTTTATTTATTAGTGTCACAAGTAGACTTGCATTAACACTGCAATGAAGTTACTGTGAAAATCCCCCAGTCACCACACTCCGGCGCCTATTCGGGTTGCACTGAGGGAGAATTTAGCACGGCCAATACACCTAACCAGCACGTCTTTCAGACTGTGGGAGGAAACCGGAGCACCCGGAGGAAACCCACGCAGACACGGGGAGAACGTGCAAACTCCACACAGACAGTGACCCAAGCCGGGAATCGAACCCGGGTCCCTGGCGCTGTGAGGCAGCATTGCTAACCACTGTGCCGCCCTTAAAATGGCCCATCACAAACTTGATCCTTTTGAGAGGCAACTCGCCCTCCTGTGCAGAGGCCTCCATTCAGGCCGGTGAAACTTTGGCAAACCGTAATTCCTAGTCAGCGCATGTGACTGCGAAATGATTGTCGATGCCCCCAGTCACTGGTGCGACCCACCCCCAACAGGGCGAAATGTTAGTCGGAATCAAACCATCAGCTGATGCCGCGTGGGAATACTTCTGTTCTGTAACATGTGGAATATGCAACAATTAAACTGTGCAATAAAGTGGATTGTCAATGATTACTCATTGGATTTCCCGACAATTGAAATCTGAGGACAACTGATCAGCTGTGACCTTTAAGAGGAAAACAAAATTGCCCCAAATCAATGCGCTGGCATCCACTTCCATAACCTTTATGGCAAAAATTTATCCCTGCCACTATGCCACCCTAATGTTCCACCGTGCTGCCTTAATGTGCCACCATACAACCCTAATGTGTCGCCATGCTGCCCTAATGTGCCATTGTGCCACCGTGCCACCCTAATGTGTCACTGTGCCACCCTGCTGTGCCACTGTACTGCCCAGCTCTGCCACCTTGCTGCCCTGCTGTGCCATGTGCTGCTCTGCTGTGCCACCGTGCCAACATGACCATGAACAGTTATGACGGAGAGTCATATTCATCGCGAAAACTCTGGCCGGAATTTTGCAGCATATTTCCCTTCTGAGGGGCAGGCGAGACATTTAAATCTCTGGGGCAGGATTATTCCGACTGCAAAATCCTGCCCGAGGCCAACGGGCCTTCAGGTCGCCCGCCAGATTTTCTGAGCCGCACGACACGTTTCCCAGGGCAGGCGGGAGCAGGAAATTTATCAATTCCCTTCCCATTCACATCGGTGGTGGGACTGGGAAGATCCCACAAGCGTGAGGGGGGCTGGGAAGTTCCGGCCTCTGCTCCGCTTTCCGCAGAGACTGCCTGACTTGCCGGCTCTCTCCAACTCTTTGAGCTGATAATTTCCGACTTCCAGCATCCTCAGCTTGGCTCCTGTATCGGCTGAGTTATTAGCTTGTCAGAAAGCTAGCGGTTGGGCATAAAGATCCTCACTCCATGGTGAACAGGGGTATTGGATTTCTTCAACTAACGTGCTGGAGCCCTCATCACACAACAATCCCTTTGTAAACTTGTCAGGGCGCAGATGCCGAGCTGTCTTGTTATAATGAGCCTGAGCAAGAAGGTTCAGCATGAGTTTTTGTACTTTATAATCTATTAATGTGCTTGTGTACTGGGACTGCAGCTCACTGACAAAAAGGCCTGTATATTTACTTTTCCTTTTAAATTATCTTTTACAAATTACTTTTTCTTTCCAATTTTCTCACCTCTGCTCAGGGAGGCATGCTGAGATAATGTACCATGCATGTCGATGGTCTCCTGTTACATTGCCAGAGGGAATATTCTTCATGCGGTGGCCCCAGAACGCAGGTCTTGGTTGACTTTGCAGCTGCAGAGGGTGTCAGAGCAGAAGCCGATTCTTACTTTGTCCAGGCTCCGGGTGTTTTCTTCCTGGACGGGGCGAATGATCAAGAAGAAACTAAGATTTGTTTTTCCTTTTCTTTCCACCAATCCGTTCTTCCGTGCCCAGAGTATTCCACATGCCTTAACGTGTGTTCAACTCCAAAATCAGCATAGAATGAGAATCGAACGGTGGCGCAGTGGTTAGCACTGCTGCCTCCACCAGTGCCAGGGTTCCGGGTTCGATTCCTGGCTTCAGGTGACAGTCTGTGTGGAGTTTGCACGTTCTCCCCCGTGTCGGCGTGGGTTTCCTCCGGGTGCTCCGGCTTGCTCCCACAGCTCAAAGATGTGCGGGTTAGGTTGATTGGCCATGCTAAATTGACCCTAAGTGTCAGGGGATTAGCTGGGTAAATGTGTGGGCTTACGGGAATAGGGCCTGGGTGGGATTGTGGTCAGCGCAGGCTCGATGGGCTGAATGGCCTCCTTCTGCACTGTAGGGATTCTATGAAGACGAGAACTTCCTCTGTGCATGGTTTACAAGGCAAAAGATTTGCCATTGTAAAGCACCTTTCAGAACTTTGGGATATAGCAAAGTGTCTTGCAGCCAGTGAAGTACTTGGAAGCATAATCACTGCTGTAATTTAGGAAATTAATACACAAATTGCAGGATTCCACAAGCGGTAATGTGATAAGGACCTATAATCTAATTTTAAGTTTATTTATTAGTGTCACAAGTTGGCATATATTAACACTGCGATGAAGTTACTGTGAAAATCCCTTAGCAGCCACACTCTGTTCGGGTACAATGAGGGAGAATTTAGCATGGCCAGTTTTAGTGATGTCGGAGGTATGAATAGACTGTGTTTGTTGCCAGCACTGCACGTGCAGCAGTTCTAGGCTGGAATTCTCCGGCCTCGCCCACACCTGGGATTCTCCAGTCCCGCTGCAGTGAATGAAGTTTTGGCTGAGCGCCAAAGTTTCCGTTCTCGCTGGCAGTGGTTGCGGGGTGACCGAGATTGGAGAATCCTGGCCCGAGTGTTTTACCCCATCATATCACTGCGAGTGACAGAGTGGGCAGTGGCCAGGAACATTGATGGCACTGCTCCTTGTTAGGAAACACAGTCGGTTTAAATAACGGACATTTGTATTTGTGGTTACTGGAAAAGAAGTGTAAGTTTCAGTTTAGTAAGTTTCTGTACTTGTGTGCTAAGTAAGGTTTAGTTTAGCTTCATGTTAAAGGTGCCTGCATGTCTGTGGGTTTTAGTTCCATTTTAAACTGTGCCTTAATTAACTAAAGGTGTGTAATTAAATGTTTACGATATCAAAACAATTATAGGTGTTAAAAAAAACTAAGCTGTTTGCTTAGCAACCAAAGGCCCACACCAATGAGTAGAAGCATTTGGATTCAGTTGGAACCCAGGTACCTGAGAAAAAAGCAACTCTCACTGAAACTGCCAGCAGAGCAGTGGGAGAATGGAGTAAGGGGCACAAAACAAGTCCCAGAAGCTAAAGAACAGATAGTTCTGGATACCAGAGGATGAAAAAAGCAATCCCAGGAAGACTGAAGTGTGAGGGATGAAGAACCAGAATCTGCACAGGGTACTGTTTAGTGAAGTTGCAGAGAGAGGCTCCCAATTAAAGACAGAGTTGTAAGGTGTAGACCTGGGGAGGTTGGCTAGCGAGGAACCAGACATCTGAAGTAATCCTAAGGTTGTTGGCATCTTAGTACAGCCTGTGAAGCAGTGGTGTTCAATTCACATTGCTGGGTACCTGAGAGATTGTGTGGAAGCTTGAATGCATGTGGCAATCCAAGGCAGAGGAATAGTAAAAGGAGAGATTGAAATCCTGGTTGTGGATCCTTGGTGAAGGCACCCAAGAGAGCCTTGCGTGGGAGAAAATTCCAAACATGTTGTTCGAAAGCGGAGTTTGGATCTCCTCGTTTGGACATTGGAGTTCCTGTGCGTTGGCTCACAGTGTGACTGTGTGGAGATTGCATGTTCTCGCTGTGTCTATGTGGGTTTCCTCTGGATGTTCCAGTTTCCTCCCACAGTCCAAAGGTGTGCAGGGAAGGTGATTTGGCCATGCTAAATTGCCCCCTGGTGTTCAAAGATGTGTAGGTTTGGTGGATTAACCATGGTAAATGCATGGAGTTAAGGGGATAGGGCAGAGGGGAGAGCTTGGGTGGGATGCTTTTTTGAAGAGTTGGTACAGACAAGCTGGGCCAAATGGCCTCCTTCTGCACTGTAGGTGCGCTATGATGCTATGGTATAATGCCAAACCTTTTTACCTCTACATCCCAGAGAGGGCTGACAGGTTAATGGATGGGTTGTTAAACTGGGTTGCTATAACTTTTAATGCCTTTACCAGGGGGGCGGTCAATGAGGAGGCAGCAATTTGAATC
The DNA here is from genome assembly GCF_964213995.1 of Mustelus asterias. NCBI lineage: Eukaryota > Metazoa > Chordata > Chondrichthyes > Carcharhiniformes > Triakidae > Mustelus > Mustelus asterias. Next base: position 81,386,435 of record NC_135818.1, read on the forward strand.
TCTTTTAATACAAGCATAGCCCTAATGCATCAGATAGTTGTTTCATTCAAAAATCAAAGTGTTTGGATCCAGGACAGAAGCAGTTTGGTCAAAAACCTATTACTATCATTCGACACGGCATATATTGAAGATGAAAGCTTGGGGTTGGGGGGGGGTTGGGGGGAATGAGCGTTGATCAAGGTTCATAGCAGCTAGAGGGTTTGTTTTAAAGACCTATGTAAATGCACTGAGGAATGTGTTTTCAATAACTATCTGACATTGTTTCGCACTGGGCTTGGGGGCACAGAGGGATGGGTGGTCTGAGGATTGGTGATTTATAATGGAGGTGGCCAGGTCAGAGATTTTAATTGAGCGGCTTAGACCTTGAGCAATGAATGATACACGCCATGAACATTAAAGAAGGATGAATAACAACGATTTGGAGGGCAAATGTCAAACAAAAACATCAGACTGTTTTTTTAAGGTAAAAAGTTAGATTAATAACTTAAATGGGAAATCTAATGAGGACTCCGTGTTTTTGTGGCAGCGTGCACTTTTTAAGGGCATATTATGGTCAGGAGCTATGGATAGTGATGGTAGAGGCTCCAACTTTCTTTCCATCACATGGCTGACCAGGAGTCCCCCCCCCGGCCATTCCTACCGCCTGCCATTGGCACGTGCTGGAAGTAGTTCCAGGTTGGTACACAACGTGCTTAGCCTCCTCATGGACACATCATCCTTGGCCCTCAAGTCCTGGGATGCAACTAGAAATCAGAGCATCCACCTCAGAAACACGATTGCTACCCACTGTGCCACAAGACCCCTTATGTAATTCTCAAAAGACTTAATAACAAGCAAATATGAATGAAGAACCCATTCAAGTACCTACAACTTCGTGGCCCATTGTTATCGTGTTCCAGTTTGCTCCTTCACTGTATACAATAGTTAGAGTGAACTGTATGAATACATTTGGGGTCAGTCCAATGCAGATGTAGACAAATACATGAAATGCGGACATCACTCTGAATGAAAAGCCAGGGGGGAACATTTTCTACACAGAAGGTGATGAGTGTCTGAAACGATCTGCCAGAGGTAGTAGTAGAGGTTGGTACAATTTTGTCTTTTAAAATGCATTTAGACGGGGGATTAGCAGGGTGGATAAGTGGGGTTACGGGGATGGGGCCTGCATCGGATTGTGGTCGGTGCAGATTTGATGGGCTGAATGGCCTCCTTCTGTACTGTAGCTTCTGTGATTCTATGAATCTTCTATGACTCTAGATAGTTGCATGGGCAAGATGGGTAGAGAGGAATATGGGCCAAACGCGGCAATTGGGATTAGCTTAGTGGTTAAAAAAAAGGGTGGCATGGACAAGTTGGGCTGAAGGGCCTGTTTCCATGCTGTAAACCTCAATGACTCTATGGGAAGCCGTTGGTATCTGATCTCGCTTGACGAAAACCAATTCTTTTAACAGTCACCAATTCTTACTTTTGATATCATCCGGCTATAATTCCTTCTTGCTGTGGTGTCCTATTTCCATGGCAACTGAGGGGAATTATAGGTTCATGGCACCCATTTCCCCGAGGGAAGTGTCTACTTCCATGGCGATTGACAGTGACTCCTCATTGAACTCACAGCGGAATGTAATGGCCCACGGCAGTGCACCGCGAGAGAGGTCCACATGAAGAGCTGCTGCTGTTAAATCATCTCCCTATCCAATTGTGCACGAAAGGCAAAAATTAAACATGTGGCCTTCGGTTGGGGATGGGTGAAGGGGGTTGTGGGGCGGTAAGGGTGAGCTGTAAGAACTTTGACTTCAGAGAAGATTTGAATGCCCAGTGCGGTGTTTTAATCACACTAGTGTTGCCTGAGGTAACCGAAAGAGTGCGTGAGACTGTAACAAGAGTTGCAATAGCAGCGTTTGAATGCCGAGAGGGGTCATATTTTCACTGAACAACCAAGACATTAAAAAATTCAAGAATAGTAGGGTGGAGAATTGATTTATTATTGTTACATGTATTGGTATACATTTATTGGGGCGGTGATGGCCGAATGGTATTATCGCCAGATTAATAATCCAGAAACTCAGCCAATGATCTGGGGTGGAATTTGAATTCAATAAAAAATGTCTGGAATTAAGAATCTACTGATGGTAATGAAACCTTTGTTGATTGTTGGGAAAATCCCATCTGGTTCACTAATGTCCTTTAAGGAAGGAAATCTTCCATCCTTACCTGATCTGGTCTACATGTGACTCCAGAGCCACAGCAATGTGGCTCTCAACTGCCCTCGGGCAACTAGGGATGGGCAATAAATGCTGGCCCAGCCAGCGACGCCCATGACCCACCAATGAATGAAAAAAATACAGTGAAAAGTATTGTTTCTTGCACATCATACAGGCAAAGCATACTGTTCATAAAGTACATAGGGGAGAAGGAAAAGATAGAGAGCAGAATTTGGTGTTGCATTTGGTATGGTGAAGCAAAAGTTTTAAAGTTTATTCATTTATTAGTGTCACAAGTAGGCTTATATTAACACTGTAGTGAAGTTACTGTGAAAATCCCCTAGTCGCCACACTCAGGCGCCTGTTTGGGTACACTGAGGGAGAATTCAGCACGGCCAATGCACCTAACATAGAACATAGAACATTACAGCGCAGAACAGGCCCTTCGGCCCACGATGTTGCACCGACCAGTTAAAAAAAAAAACTGTGACCCTCCAACCTAAACCAATTTCTTTTCGTCCATGAACCTATCTACGGATCTCTTAAACGCCCCCAAACTAGGCGCATTTACTACTGATGCTGGCAGGGCATTCCAATCCCTCACCACCCTCTGGGTAAAGAACCTACCCCTGACATCGGTTCTATAACTACCCCCCCTCAATTTAAAGCCATGCCCCCTCGTGCTGGATTTCTCCATCAGAGGAAAAAGGCTATCACTATCCACCCTATCTAAACCTCTAATCATCTTATATGTTTCAATAAGATCCCCTCTTAGCCGCCGCCTTTCCAGCGAAAACAATCCCAAATCCCTCAGCCTCTCCTCATAGGATCTCCCCTCCATACCAGGCAACATCCTGGTAAACCTCCTCTGCACCCTCTCCAAGGCCTCCACATCCTTCCTGTAATGTGGGGACCAGAACTGCACACAGTACTCCAAGTGCGGCCGCACCAGAGTTGTGTACAGTTGCAACATAACGCTACGACTCCTAAATTCAATCCCCCTACCAATAAACGCCAAGACACCATATGCCTTCTTAACAACCTTATCTACTTGATTCCCAACTTTCAGGGATCTATGCACACATACACCTAGATCCCTCTGCTCCTCCACACTATTCAAAGTCCTCCCGTTAGCCCTATACTCAACACATCTGTTATTCCTACCAAAGTGAATTACCTCACACTTCTCCGCATTAAACTCCATCCGCCACCTCTCGGCCCAACTTTGCAACCTGTCTAAGTCTTCCTGCAAACTACGACACCCTTCCTCACTGTCTACCACACCACCGACTTTGGTGTCATCAGCAAATTTGCTAATCCACCCAACTATACCCTCATCCAGATCATTAATAAATATTACAAACAGCAGTGGCCCCAAAACAGATCCCTGAGGTACACCACTTGTAACCGCACTCCATGATGAATATTTACTATCAACCACCACCCTCTGTTTCCTATCCGCTAGCCAATTCCTGATCCAATTTCCTAGATCACCCCCAATCCCATACATCTGCATTTTCTGCAGAAGCCTACCATGGTGAACCTTATCAAACGCCTTACTAAAATCCATATATACCACGTCCACTGCCTTGCCCCCATCCACCTCCTTGGTCACTTTCTCAAAAAACTCAATAAGGTTAGTAAGGCACGACCTACCTGCCACAAAACCATGCTGACTATCACCTATCAATTCATTACTCTCCAAATAACTATAAATCCTATCCCTTATAATTTTTTCCAACATCTTGCCGACAACAGAAGTGAGACTCACCGGTCTATAATTCCCGGGGAAGTCTCTGTTCCCCTTCTTAAACAATGGGACAACATTCGCTAACCTCCAATCTTCTGGTACTATACCAGAGGCCAACGACGACCTGAAGATCAGAGCCAGAGGCTCTGCAATCACTTCTCTTGCCTCCCAGAGAATCCTTGGATAAATCCCATCCGGACCAGGGGATTTATCTATTTTCAGACCCTCCAGAATATCCTGCACATCCTCCTTATCAACTGTAATACTGTCTATTCTACTCCCTTGCAACCCAGTGTCCTCCTCAGCTATATTCATGTCCCCTTGCGTGAACACCGAAGAGAAATATTGGTTCAATGCTTCACCAATCTCCTCCGGTTCCACACATAACTTCCCTCTGCCATCTATAACTGGCCCTAAACTTGCCCTAACCAACCTTCTGTTCTTGACATACCTATAGAACGCCTTAGGATTCTCTTTAACCCTATCCGCCAAAGTCTTCTCATGTCCCCTTTTAGCCCTTCTAAGCTCGCTCTTCAACTCCCTCTTAGCCAATCTAAAGCTTTCTAGTGCACTACCCGAGTGCTCACGTCTCATCCGAACATAAGCCTCCTTTTTCTTTTTAACCAACAAAGAAACTTTTTTGGTGCACCACGGTTCCCTAGCCCTACCAATTCCTCCTTGCCTGACAGGGACATACCTATCACAGACTCGCAGTAGCTGCTCCTTGAAAAAACTCCACATGTCGGACGTTCCCAGTCCCTGTAATCTCCTAGTCCAACCTATGTTTCCTAATTCTCTCCTAATAGCCTCATAATTACCCTTCCCCCAGCTAAAACCACTGGCCCGAGGTTCATGCCTATCCCTTTCCATCACTAAGGTGAACGTAACCGAATTGTGGTCACTATCACCAAAATGCACACCAACTTCCAAGTCTAGCACCTGGTCTGGCTCATTTCCCAGCACCAGATCCAATATAGCCTCACCTCTAGTTGGCCTGTCTACATACTGAGTCAAAAAACCTTCCTGCACGCTTTGAACAAAAACTGACCCCTCTAACGAGCTAGAGCTATAACAATTCCAGTCAATATTAGTCAAGTTAAAATCCCCCATAACAATTGCCCTATTACTTTCACTCCTAAGCAGGATTGACTCCGCAATCCTTTCCTCAACCTCTCTAGAACTTTTAGGAGGTCTATAAAAGACTCCCAACAGGGTGACCTCTCCTCTCCTATTTCTAATCTCCGCCCATACTACCTCAACAGATAAGTCCTCATCAAACCTCCTCTCTGACACTGTGATACAATCTCTGACCAATAATGCTACCCCTCCCCCTCTTCTACCTCCTTCCCTACTTCGACTAAAACATTTGAACCCCGGGACCTGCAGCATCCATTCCTGCCCCTGCTCTATCCATGTCTCTGAAATAGCCACAACATCGAAGTCCCAGGTACTGATCCACGCTGCAAGTTCACCCACTTTATTGCGAATACTCCTGGCATTGAAGTATACACATTTCAAACCCTGCTCCACCCCACCTCTGCAATGCCGTGCATTGCAGTCCCCATCCATGCATCCCTCACTTTCAGCCCCACTACTCAGGATCCCTCCCCCCCCCCGAATCAGTTTAAACCTCCCTGCATGGCCTTAGCAAATTTACCCCCCAGGATATTGGTCCCCTTCTGATTAAGGTGTAGACCATCCTTCTCATAGAGGTCACACCTTCCCCAGTACGAGCCCCAATTGCTTAAGTACCTGAACCCCTCCCTCCTGCACCATCCCCTCAGCCATGAATTCAAACCTTCCCTCTCCCTATTCCTCTCTAAACTATCCCGTGGTACAGGCAAGAGTCCAGAGATAACCACTCTGTCAGTCTTGGCCTTTAGTTTCCACCCCAACTCCATAAATCCCTGCCTAATATCCCCTTCCCCTATCCTCCCTATGTCGTGTGTCCCCACATGTACAATAACTTGTGGTTTATCTCCCTCCCCCCTAAGAGTCCTGAATACCCTGTCAGACACATCCCGGACCCCAGCCCCTGGTAGGCAACACACCAACCCTGAGTCCCTACCTTTAGTTCCGACCCTCCTATCTGTCCCCTTAATTGTGGAGTCCCCAATCACAAGGCCCAGTCTTTTACAGCCCCTAACCACCTGAGCTTTCTCACTCGGCTCACCCCCAGAGATCTGCTCTCTATGCTCAGTTGATTCCTCCTCAACTGTAGCCTCCAGCACCGAAAACCTATTATGGAGGGGAACCGCCCCAGGGGATTGTCTTCCCGATTGCTTCTTACCCCTCCTCCTGGCATTGACCCAAGCCTCATTTCTAGGAGTTACTATTTCTCTATAACTCCTATCAACTTCCACCTCCGCCTCCCGAATTATGCGGAGTTCCTCTACCTCCCCCTCCAGCTCCTTTACACGCTCCTCCAGAAGCTGCAATCTAATGCACTTCTTACAACTAAAATCTCCTGAAACACTACTGGATTTCCTCACCACATACATCCCACAGGAGATGCAGCATACTGCCTGAACTGCCATCCCTGAAGCCATTACCAGCAAGAAAAAAAGAAAACAAAAAACTTCCCCACACTTATAATTAGGTTAGAGGAGGATGGAAGGGTGGGATCCTCTACCAGTGTAGAGGATCGGGTATCTCCTCTGCACCAATTTATAGGGCTAGGGGCCCGAGAGAAAAAAAAACTACTACTGAGGGGGAACCACCCAGGTAACTGACTTTTAAAGTTAAAATAAAAACCCTTCCCAGACTCCTTTGCTGCCCACTACTAGTTTTCACTTTAAACTTGAAAAACTGCTGTTAAAGTAAAGGCCAAAAAAAATACACACACTAGCTGACTAATTAAATAAATAAACAATTCAATTAATCCAATTAATCTCTTACCAGCACTGCTGCTTTTCAATCACCCCTCTCAGCTTGCTCCAGTGGATCAATGAGGGGGAACCACCCAGGTAACTGACTTTTAAAGTTAAAATAACCAGCACATTGTTCGGACCGTGGGAGGAAACTGGAGCACCCGGAGGAAACCCACGCAGACACGGGGAGAAGTGCAGACTCCGCACAGACAGTGACCCAAGCCGGGATTCGAGCCCGGGTCCCTGGCGCTGTGAGGCAGCAGTGCTAACCCACTGTACCGCCGTGCAGTCAGCTTAATATGTGATAGCACCATTCAAAAGTCTGATGGCTTATTGATTTGATTTGTTATTGTGACATGTATGAGTATACAATGAATAGTATTGTTTCTTGTGCACTATGCAGACAAAACATACCGTACATAGAGAAGGAAAGGAGAGAGTGCAGAATGTAGTGTTACAGTCATAGCTAGGGTGTAGAGAAAGATCAACTTAATACGAGGTAGGTCCATTTGAAAGTCTGATGGCAGCAGGGAAGAAGCTGTTCTCTCAGTCAGAGCCTGGACCAACACTGCTGGAGTAGATGCAAATGCCTTTTTTATTTTGAAAATGTCGAGTATATTGTGCTGCTTGGCTTATCTGAGAGAGAGAGAGAAAAGCATTTTTTTTTGCTGCACTCTTGGTGATCCTCATTATTTATTACTCCAAATGTTTGAACTTAATTATGCCATCTTGCAAAACCTTTTAAGCAGCCATAATTAGGAGCCATAATAATAATTGCCGTTGTTACAGATGTTCAATAAAACTGAGATGACAAGCCTCCACTTGAATGCTAAGAACTTGCACCAGGCAGCTGGCTCCGAGTCCCGCCTGCCGCGGATGGCATTTATTGGCGAGCGGTGGCCAATTATGGATTGGTGTCCTTTAAGTTATTGCAGGAGGTTCAGTGGAAATCTAAAGACATTCGACAGTGGAACAATCTATTACAGGAAGTCATTTAGAGAAGCCAGCAATGATTTTGCTCCCATCAGTGTTCAGCGATAATTAGGATGTTGCTGTCCCACAGCACTCTGTAATTTGTACTTTCTGGATGAGTAAAAGATAGCTGTGTAAGAGGTGCAAAACACGAAGCGGATTCAACAAGAGGTCAGATCAGAATCAGACGTCAGCTTTTTTTTTTGCATTGACCCGTCACTCCATTGCTTCACTCTTTATCCTGTGACTGGGCTGAATGTTTTTGAGATAAAGGCTGGGATTTTATGGCCTCGCTTGTCCCGAAGCCATAAAATCTCACCCGAGGTCAACGGACGGACCTTTCCATGGTCCGCCCTTCGCCCCGCTCCGATTCCCATGGCAGGCGGGACAGCAAAATTCCAGCCATAAAATCAAAGAATTCCTACAGTGCAGAAGAGGCCATTCTGCCCATCGAATCTGCACTGACTCTCTCTGACAGACTATTTTCCCCAGGCCCTTTCCCCTACCCTATCCACACATTTATTTACCACGGCTAATCAGTCTGACCTCCACATCTTGGGCACACTAAGGGGCAATTTAGCATGGCCAATCCACCTCGCCTGCACATCTTTGGACTGTGGGAGGGAACCAGAACACCCGGAGGAAGCCCATGCAGACACGAGGAGCATGTACAGACTCCACACAGACAGTCACCCGAGGCCGGAATTGAACCGAGGTCCCTGGAGCTGTGAGGCAGCAGTGCTAACCACTGTGTCACCGTGTCGCCCAGTATAGCATAGTCTCTGAGGCCGCTGATGATCTCACCATGATTATTTATCGAGCTCACAATCGCACACTTCAAATCTGGGATTAGTAGATTTTTGATCAGGAAAGATGTTAAGGGACATGGGAGGTGGTGTTAAGATACAGATCAGCCGTGATCTCATCCGCAACACAACCTACATTTATACAGCAATGTAATGGAATGTCCCAGTGCATTCGCAGAAGCATTATAAATCAGAAGTACAACTCTGAGATCCCTGAGGAGATACTAGATCAGATAACCAAAAGCTTGGTCAAAGAGGTAGATTTCTAGGGGTGGTATTATCGCTAGCCTATTAATCCAGAAACTCAGCTAATATTCCGGGGACCTGGGTTCGAATCCCGCCACGGCAGTTGGTGAAATTTGAATTCAAAAACAAATCTGGAATTAAGAATCTACTGATGACCATGAAACCATTGTCGATCGTTGGAAAAACCTATCTGGTTCACTAATGTCCTTTAGGGAAGGAAATCTGCCGTCCTTACCCGGTCTGATGTACATGCGACTCCAGAGCCACAGCAATGTGGTTGACTCTCAACTGCCCTCCAAGGGCAACTAGGGATGGGCAATAAATGCTGGCCCAGCCAACGACACCTGTGTCCCACGAATGAATAAATAAAAAACAAAATTTTAACAAATTTGAATGTGGATTACAGGGTCAAAGGTAGGGTTCTGAAGAATGTGGAGGAACAGAGAGATCTTGGGGTTCATATCCACAGATCTCTGAAGGTTGCCACTCAAGTGGATAGAGCCGTGAAGAAGGTCTATAGTGTGTTGGCGTTCATTAACAGGGGGTTTGAGTTTAAGAGCTGTGGGGTTAGGCTGCAACTGTATAGGACCTTGGTGAGACCACATTTGAAATATTGCGTGCAGTTCTGGTCACCTCACTATAAGAAGGATGTGGAGACACTGGAAAGAGTGCAAAGGAGATTTACCAGGATGTTGCCTGGTTTGGACGGTAGGTCTTATGAGGAAAGGTTGAGGGAACTTGGGCTTTTCTCTTTGGAACGGAGGAGGTTGAGAGGAGACTTGATAGAGGTTTATAAGATGATGAGGGGGAGAGATAGAGTGAACGTTCAAAGACTATTTCCTTGGGTGAATGGAGCGGTAACTAGGGACATAACTATAGGGTTCATGGTGGGAGATATAGGAAGGATGTCTGAGGTAGGTTTTTTACTCAGAGAGTGGTTGGGGTGTGGAATGGACTGCCTGCAGGGATAGTGGAGTCAGAAACTTTAGGAACATTTAAGAAGCTATTGGATAGGCACATAGAGTACTTCGGGATGATAGGGAGGAAATAGCTTGATCTGGGTTTCAGACAAAGCTCGGCACAACATCGTGGGCCGAAGGGCCTGTTCTGGGCTGTACTGTTCTATGTTCTATAAGTGTCACAGTGGTAGAGTAAGAATGGGGAGTTTCAAGACAGAGATAAGGAGAAGCTACTTCTCACGGCGGGTTGTGAATCTATAGAACTCACTGCTCCAGAGTGCAGTGGATGCAGAATCAATCAGTGAGTCCAACAAAGAGATAGATAAATATTTGATCAAAAGCAGTATAAAGAGCTATGGGGAAAACACAGCGAAGTGAGTTAGGATGAGATGGAGTTTAACCATGATCATATAGAATGGCAGAGTGGGCTCGGAGGACTGAATTGCCTACTCTTGCTTATAATTCCTACGTTCCTATGTATTGCACAGCTTGGGGCCTGGGCTACTGAGTGGTGGAGAAATTAAAATTGGGGTTGCTAAAAACACCAGAATTCAAAGCACCCAGATATTTCCGAGTGTCACAAGTATGCTTACATTAACACTTCAATGAAGTTACTCTGAAAATCCCCTAGTCGCCACACTCTGTTGCCTGTTCGGCTACACCGAGGGAGAATTTGGCATGGCCAATGCACCTAACCAGCAGGTCTTTCAGAATTTGGGAGGAAACCGGAGCACCCGGAGGAAACCCACGCAGACACGGGGAGAACGTGCAGACTCCACACAGACAGTCACCCAAGCTGGGAATCGAACCCGTGTCCCTGGTGCTGTGAGGCTGCATTGCTAACCACTGTGCCACCGTGTTACCCTTTCTGGAGCTGGTGGTGGTCGCAGAGATAGGGAAGGACAGGGATTTGAAAGCAAGGATGAGAATTTTTAAAATCACGGTGTTGCTTCACTGGGAGCCAGTGTCGGTCAGCGAGCACAGAGGCTTTAGTGGAATAGGGCTCCCTGTGAGTGAAGACACAGGCAGCAGAGTTTTGAATGACCCCTGGTTTACAGAGGGTGCAAGTGTGAATCCAGCCAGGAATGTATTGAAGTAGCTGAGATTGGAGTTAAGGAAGGCTGGAATTCTCCGACCTGACCCGTGGCTGTGATTCTCTGACATTTCTATTCCTCTTCAGTTTTGATGAAAAAGGTCATCTCGGTCCCAAAAATGTGAGATATTGGGGACAAATGAAAGGCTCTCTCGTTGCAGTGACCAGTGAAGTTAGGAGAGAATTTCAGGTGAAGGTCTGAAATTCGGAACCATCACCAAGAAAGAAAGTAGGGTTAGTTTCTCAGAATTGTGTCTGTGATTGTTGGGTCCCAAGGGCAGAGCACTTTTGCATCTAGAATTTCCAGGTCAGCCTGCATTAAAAGACATTTTCATTCTAGTCCATATTTATCTTGGGCGGGGTTGTTAAGGATTATTGAACCAAGGCAGGTAGCTGGAACTATGGTGTAGAAATGTTGATTTAATTGAATGGAGGGACAGACTCAGAAGGTGGAATGCCCTACTCCGACTATTATGTTTCCATATGTTTGTCATTCCAGTTTACATTAGGGACAAAGAGGGTGAAATAATTACATACACAGCAGCTTCCTGCCTCCATACCGATCAAGGGACATAGGCCGATGGGCGGCTCAGTGGTTAGCAGTGCTGCCTCACAGCGCAAGGGTCCCTGGTTCAATTCTGGCCTTGGCTCACTGTCTGTGTGGAGTTTGCACTTTCTCCCCATGTCTGCGTGGGTTTCCTCCGGGTGCTCCGGTTTCCTCCCACAGTCCAAAGATGTGCGGGTTAGGTTGATTGGCCGTGCTAAATTGACACTAGTGTCAGGGGGATTAGTAGGGTAAATATGTGGGGGTTAACCGGAATAGGGCCTGCGTGGGATTGTGGCCGGCACAAACATGATGGGCCGAATGGCCTCCTTCTGAACTGTAGGGATTCTATGAGACACTTGCTTTCCTCAGCCGTGTTTCAGAGTATACAAGAGCAAGGCGGTAATGTTGGAAAGAGTGTTGGTTAGGCCACAGCTGGAGGAGTGTCTGCAGTTCCGGTCACCTCAGTACAGGAAGAATGTCATTGCAGTAGAGGGGATACAGAGGAGATTCATCAGGAGGTTGCCTGGGATGGAGCATTTGAGCTCTAAGGAGACACTTGATACCTTGGATTGTTTTCTCAGAGCAGAGAAGGCTAAGTGGGGGAGGGGGGGCAAAAACAGAAAAATGCTGGAAAATCTCAGCAGGTCTGACTGCACCTGTTTCGAGTCTGGGTGACCCTTCTTCTCTCGAAACGTTGGCTCCATTCTCACTCCACAGATGCTGTCAGACCTGCTGAGATTTTCCAGCATTTTTCTGTTTTTGTTTCAGATTCCAGCATCCGCAGTATTTTGCTTTTATTTTAAGGCTGTGGGGTGGACATGATTGAGGTGTATGAGACTATGAAGGGTCTGGACAGGGTGAGCAGGGAGCAGCTGTTCCCTTTGGTTGAGAGGTCAATCATGAGGGGGCATAGTTTTCAGGTGAGGGGCAGGAGATTCAGAGGGGATTTGAGAAAACTGTTTTTCACTCAGAGGGTGGTGGGAATTTGGAATGGACTGCCTGGGAAGGTAGGGGAGGCTGAAACCTTACAACCATTAAAAAATATTGGTATGAGCACTTGAAATATCATGATGTGGAGATGCCGGCGTTGGACTGGGGTGGGCACAGTAAGAAGTCTCACAGCACCAGGTTAAAGTCCAACAGGTTTATTTGGTATCACGAGCTTTCGGTGCGCTGCCCCTTCATCAGGTGAGTGGAGAGTTGGGTTCACAAACAGGGCATATATAGACACAAACTCAGTTACAAGATAATGGATGGAATGCGAGTCTTTACAGGTACAGACAGTGCGGGTGGAGAGAGGGTTAATCACAGGTTAAAGAGGTGTGAATTGTTTCAAGCCAGGAGAGTTAGTAGGATTTTGCAAGCCCAGGCCAAATGGTGAGGTTTACACATAGTGTGACATGAACCCATGATCCCAGTTGAGGCCGTCCTCATGCGTGCGGGACTTGGCTATCAGTTTCTGCTCAGCGATTCTGCGTTGTCGTGAAATATCATAACATCCAAGGATGTGGGACAGGTGCAGGAAAATGGAATTAACGCAACTTTATCATAGAATCCCTCCAGTACAGAAAGAGGCCATTCGGGCCATCGAGTCTGTACTGACCGCAATTCCACCCAGGCCCTATTCCCGTAACCCTACACATTTACCCAGCTAATCTCCCTGACACTAGGGTCAATTTACCATGGCCAATCAGCCTAACCCACACATCTTTGGACTGTGGGAGCAAACCGGAGCACCCGGAGGAAACCCACGCAGACATGGAGAGAACATGCAGACCCCGCACAGACAGTGACCTGAGGCCGGAATTGAACCCGGGTCCCTGGCGCTGTGAGGCAGCAGTGCCGCCCAGTGGCAGTTATTGTCGGTGCAGATGCGATGGGCTGAAGGGCCTTTTCTGCACTGTGTGACTCTCTGATTCTATAACCCTATAACGGTGTACAGTTGATGTTTTTATTTACACTTGATTCATGAACCTAGAGTGCACAAGCAGAAGCTGTGACAACCCTTGCAAAAGGGGGAGTTGGCCATTGAAGGTCTGACGTCATTTTCTTGCCAACAGAAAATGCTCGACTCCCAGTGAGTCTTGAATTCCAGACCGTGGGTTTGCAGTTCACTTCACCCTGTTTGCCGTAGTCAATCCGGTTTAATTGGATCCAGAGCTCCACCATCTGGGAGCATGTTGTTGTATCAGGCTGTAGAGAGAGAGAGAGAGAGGAGGAAGGAGACAGGGGAGGGGGGTCGGAAATCATTGCTATCGTCACGGGCGGCAAATAGCACATAATTTTGAAAGTGCAGGTGGCGACAGGTAGCGGGGCGGCGGAATGGGAAATCTGGCTTTGAATGTGTTGTGCATTAAGCAAAATCCTTTTTTCCTCTTCAAATTGCGCACATGTCAATGTCAAAGTCTTTTTTGTTGTGTTCACAGGTTAGCAACTTGCCCGGCTTATCTGATGTCTATATAGATTGGGCTGTCAGTTTCTAATATACTGCACAGCCCACATTAAGCTGTCATCTTCTCAACCGAAGCAAACTTGTGTTTAAAAGCAGCTGGGTGTAAAATGCTGCAGGCAAATGCTGAAATGTTTTGGATCCATAAATACCGGAAGGGCCACTGCTTGTTTCTTTTTAATTTTATATAAAAAACATGTCTTCTTCGGATACCTTGACTGCATAATTCATGCACCAGGATGTTTTTTTATGAGCATCCAGCACACACAAATTCCACAAAACCAGGCAACCCATTCAGCAATGCGGGTTGATATTCAGTGCGAACGCCCAAAATCGACAGGCAGTAAAATGCCCAGATGGTTGACTGAACCTTCCCCTCGTGACAGCAATGCCCGGAGGAGCACCACGGTTAGGCACCCAATTCCACCCGCCCACGTATACTCCACCTCCCCACCATCTTTCACACAATCATAGAATCACTACAGTGCAGAAGGAGGCCATTCAGCCCATCGAGTCTGCACAAACCACAATCCCACCCAGGCCCTATTCCCGCAACACCACATATTTACCCTGCTAATCCCCTGACACTCAAGGGCAATTTAGCATGGCCAATCCACCTAACCCGCGCATTTTCAGATGGGGGAGAAGCAGAATAATCCAAAATAAAAGAACTCGCAGGGCCAAAAATGGAAATAAAAATCTGTGTCATTCCCTCCAACTATGTTAGATGCTCAGAATTAGCCCAGGAGACTGCACTGACCACACACATATACCACCATCTGACCTACAATGTTTTGGAGGACATATTTGATTTGATTTGTTATTGTCACATGTATTGGAATACAGTGAAAAGTATTATTTCTTGGCGTGCTATACAGACAGAGCATACTGTTTATAGAGTACAGAGGGGAGAAGGAAAGGAGAGGGTGCAGAATGTATAAGAGTTAGAGTGGAGTTTTAGAAGCATCGAATGTGAGTAAAAGATAGAATTAGAGGGTATGCTAGGCACAGCTCGCAAGAAGTCAAGAAGCTTTAAGAAAGGGTCATCTGGACTCGAAAAGTCAGCTCTTTTCTCTCCTCACAGATGCTGCCAGACCTGTTGAGATTTTCCAGCATTTTCTCTTTTGGTTGCAAGAAGTCGCCACGCTCCGGCGCCATCTTGAATTCTTCATGATCTTCATGACATGATCTTCACAAGATAACCTGTTTCGTCTGATCTCCTATTCTTTGGTCAAAGAAGAACAATCTAACATCAAATTGAGCCCTACCCTGTTATGGGTTACGCGCATGACCTCTGCTCTTCCTCAATGCAAAGATTCCTCAACATTTCTTCATTTATCTTCTTAGGTACACGTCTCTCTGGTCTTGGTTTCAGCTGTTTTTAGTCTTTCATATCTTTCATAACCCAAATATGAACCCTGTATTGGGTTCAATATTTAAAATACCATCTTTCATTTCGCCACTTATGGGCGGCATGGTGGCACAGTGGTTAGCACTGCTGCCTCAGAGCGCCAGGGACCCGGGTTCGATTCCCGGCTTGGGTCACTGTCTCTGTGAAGTCTGCATGTTCTCCCCATGACTGCGTAGATTTCCTCCGGGTGCTCCGGTTTCCTCCCACAGTTGGAAAGACGTGCTGGTTAGGTGCATTGGCCGTGCTAAATTCTCCCTCAATGTACCCAAACAGGCGCAGGAGTGTGGCGACGAGGGGATTTTCACAGTAATTTCACTGCAGTGTTAGTGTAAGCCTACTTGTGACAATCAATAAACTTTTAAACTTTATTTCTCTACACCCTAGCTATGACTGTAACTCTCTATTCTGTACTCTCTCCTTTCCTTCTCCCCTATGTACTCTATGAACGGTATGCTTTGTCTGTGTAGCATGCAAGAAACAATACTTTTCACTGTATCTCAATACATGTAACAATAATAAATCAAATGTAGTTGAAACATCCTCTCAAGAAGGATAATTAGCCCTTGAACAATTAGCCTACCTCTGTCAAATCACCCAAAGTCCTTGGATCCACTTCAACCTTTTTAAACTTTTCTGAATATCTAAAGCCTTCTAAGTTCGGGATGATCTTCTTTTCATGTTTCCTGCAGCTTCTATGTTGCCCACCATCAAAGACTATTTCCTCGGGTGGATGGAGCTATTACAAGGGGGCATAACTATAGGGTTCGTGGTGGGAGATATAGGAAGGATATCAGAGGTAGGTTCTTTACACAGAGAGTGGTTGGGGTGTGGAATGGACTGCCTGCAGTGATAGTGGAGTCAGACACTTTAGGAACATTTAAGTGGTTATTGGATAGGCACATGGAGCACACCAGGATGATAGGGAGTGGGATAGCTTGATCTTGGTTTCAGATAAAGCTCGGCACAACATCGTGGGCCGAAGGGCCTGTTCTGTGCTGTTCTGTTCTATGTTCTATGTGAGGAGACCAAAAGTAGATGTAACATTACAAGATGCCATTTAACCAAGATCTGGTACAAAGACAAGACAATGCGCTTTGCTTTATATTCAGCAGTTCTATTCATGTAACCTAATTCTTTAGCTACAGTATCTCAATATTGATCATGAACTTTGAGAAAGATATGAGCAATAATGTCACGATTCTGTTCTCTCGAAACTGATTAGCATTCGCTGCCGTGTGGTGTGTAATTACGCTGAGGATTGATGCTACCCAAGTATGCTGTTACACTAAGCGGCATTACCTAAGTTAAAAGCCGTTTGCTAGACTTTGGTCTATTTCACCACTGCACTTCGATTTGCTCAGAGAAGTTTCTCCTCTTTCATAGTCCCAAATTCTAGTGTTGTGTGACAGCTGGGGACAGACATTCTCCCAACGTCTACATTGAGATCATTAATGACATGAGCAAAACCCAACTTTGCAGTGATCCTTTGGTGGACCACCTGGCAAAGCGATGGGCAACTTAAGCTAGTGAGTGGGCTGCATAGAGTCATAGAGCCATGGAGATTTACAGCATGGAAGCAGGCCCTTCGGCCCAACTTGTCCATGCTGCCCAGTTTTTACCCAGTTGCCAGTGTTTGGCCCATATCCAGGATGTTACCAGGATGTTGCCTGGTATGGAGGGTATTCGCTATGAGGAGAGGTTGGAGAAACTTGGTTTGTTCTCACTGGAGCGACGGAAGTTGAAGGGCGACCTGATAGAAGTCTACGAGATTATGAGAAGCATGGACAGAGTGGATAGTCAGAAGCTTTTTCCCAGGGTGGAAGAGTCAATTACCAGGGGGCATAGGTTTAAGGTGCGAGGGGCAAAGTTTAAAGGAGATGTACGAGGCAGATTTTTTACACAGAGAGTAGTGGGTGCCTGGAACTCGTTGCCAGGGGAGGTATGGAAGTGGATACGGTAGTGACTTTTAAGGGGTGTCTTGACAAGTATATGAATCGGATGGGAAGAGAGGGATATGGTCCCCGGAAGGATAGGGGGTTTTAGTTAAGTCGGGCAGCATGGTCGGTGCAGGCTTGGAGGGCCGAAGGGCCTGTTCCTGTGCTGTAATTTTCTTTGTTCTTTGTTCTTTATCCTCCATACCCATCTTACCCACGTAACTGTCTAAATGCTTTTTAAAAGACAAAATTGTACCTGCCTCTACTACTGCCTCTGGCATGAGTGGCCCTCCTTCATCTCAGTGGACCACAAGCTTGAAATCAGGCTTGTTCACCAACTGTGGCCCCATGAATAAAATTAAATACGTTTAATATGTGCCAAATACTTCATTACGAGTCATAGAAAATGCTTCATCATTTATATATTAATAGAACTGTCATCAACTTCAAACGGTAAAAACAAAAGAAATATTTACACTTGATTGGACACAGAGGGAGCACACGGCTCTCACAGTCAATGTTATGAGCAATCAGCACCCACCTCACTTCACTCACCCTTTGCTTTATGTGCGAATCACTTCAGTCACACTGGCAGGAAAAGCTACACGGATGGAAACCCGCAGGATGTGGCAACCCTGCACATGGGTAAAGGTCAACAAATGTCTCGTGGGCCACACTCAGAATCCAGATGGGTGACAGGTTGCCCACCACTGACAAGTACGGTGGCACAGTGGTTAGCACTGCTGCCTCAGAGCACCAGGGACCTGAGTTCGATTCCCGGCTCGGGCCACTGCCTGTGCGGAGTCTGCACGTTTTCCCCGTGTCTGCGTGGGTTTCCTCCAGGTGCTCCGGTTTCCTCCCATGGTTCAAAGAAGTGCGGGTAAGGTGGATTGGCCATGGTAAATTGCCCCATAGTGTCAGGGGGGCTAGCAGGGTAAATACGTGAGTTTAGAGGGATAAGACCTGGGGTGGGATTGTGGTCGGTGCAGACTCGATGGGCCAAATGGCCTCCTTCTGCGCTGTAGGGATTCAATTCTATGACCTAGTAGCTAAGGAGCTCAGTTTGCAAACATGTAGACCAGGCCATGAGGCACTCGGATAGACCATTACTGGACAATGAAGATTTCAGGTGCATGTACCATAACTACAGCTGAGTGTGTTATTCTATCTCATGAGAGCACCAAAGGTTTAGCTGTTTTATTTCCCTTGGTCTGTTAAGCTGCATTCCAATTGTGGGCAATCTGAAGCCTCAGGATTCTGAGTGCGGTCCACGAGACATTTTGTCGATTGTTTCCCATGCACAGGATTGCCACATTCTACTGATTTCCATCTGATTAACTTTATCCTCCCAGTGTGACTGAAGTGATACTCAGGTAAAGCAAAGGGTGAGTGAAGTGAGGTGGGTGCTGATCGCTCACAACATTGACTGTGAGAGCCGTGTGCTCCCACTGCGTCCAAAGTGTCAATATTGCTTTTGCTTTTACCATTTGAAGTTGATAGTTCTGTTAATGTTTGATTTGATTTGATTTATTATTGTCGCATGTATTAACATACAGTGAAAAGTATTGTTTCTTGCGCGCGATACAGACAAAGCATACCATTCATAGAGAAGGCAAAGAGAGAGCGCAGAATGCAATGTTACAGTCAGAGCTAGGATGTAGAGAACTTAATGCGAGGTAGGTCCATTCAAAAGTCTGCAGGGAAGAAGCTGTTCTTGAGTCGGTTGGCACGTGACCTCAGACTTTTGTATCATTTTCCCAAAGGAAGAAGGTGGAAGAGAGCATGTTCGGAGTGCGTGGGGTCCTTAATTATGCTGGCTGCTTTATATAAATTATAATGTAATGTGTAAATGATTAATCATTTTCTATAACTCATCATGAAATATCAGTGTGTATTAAATGTATTTAATCTTATCCATGGCGTCATGGTTGGTGAACAAGCCTGACTTCGATCTTGTGGCCCACTGAGGTGAAGGAGGGCCACTCATGCGCCCACTCACTAGCCTAGGTTGCCCATCACTGCGTTAAATCAGCAAGGATCTGAAACATTACATGCCCATTTGACTGCAAAAGAGCAGATGCTTTACCCTGCAACCCTCCGGGATCAGGCCCAATGACCCACACACTGCTAACTCACTCTGAATAAATATGCTGTGAATCCCAGCAGACCCTCGGGATGAGGGCTGGAATTCCCCGGTCTCGCAAGCCCCGCTCCTGCTGCCAGCGAGAGCAGAGAATTTGGCGCTCAGCCAAAACTCCGTTCACAGCAGCGGGACCGGATAATCCCAGCCCTTGGTCGGACAAATCCGGCCCAGATGCGTCGCAACCATGCATTAAATCTTCAGGGATCAGAATCGTCGCTGCATAGTATTTCCCATTTCAATAAGCTCACCCCTCATCAGCTGCAGACTGAATTCCAACTGATTTGCATTGCCCATCGCATTCCTGTAATCTCCAGTCACCAGACGTGTTTTGATATTTATTGAGTGCGAGTCCACCCGTTGAGAAGCAACATGGGTTAAACCAGATACATTCTTTTGGACGTTTAATTTGTATTACTCAGAGGTCTCTCTGCCAACGTTTTTTTGTTCAGCCCTGAGACCCGAGTGAGCCCTGTAAAACCCTTGATGGAAAATACATCGGTTGTTAAGACCATTCAAGCAGAACTCTGGACAGAACTCTTGCATATATTCAGACATAAGCTGCGTTAAAACTTGTACCTTCACACTTTGGTTCACCCTCTAACATTTCACCTGAAGATGAGGCCTGACCTGGGGTCAGGTGTACAACACCATTATAGATACGGCACGGCGGCACAGTGGTTAGCACTGCTGCCTCACAGCACCAGGGACCCGGGTTCAATTCTGGCCTCGGGTGACAGTCCGTGTGGAGTTTGCCTGTTCTCCCCGGGTCTGTGTGGGTTTCCTCCAGGTGCTCTGGTTTCCTCCCACACTCCAAAGATGCGTGGGTTAGGTGGATTGGCCATGCTAAATTGCCCCTTAGTATCAGGGGATTAGCAGGGTAGATACATGGGGTTATGGAGATAGGGCCTGGGTGGGACTGTTGTCAGTGCAGGCTTGATGGGCTGAATGGGCTCCTTCTGCACTGTACGGATTCTATGATTCTATCTAAAAGCTCCTAGCCCACCATACTCTTCCACCTCCTTCCATTGGGAAAAAGATACAAAAGTCTGAGGTCATGTTTCAAGCTGAACAAGAACAGCTTCTTCCCTGCTGCCTTCAGACTTTTGAATGGGCTGACTATATATTAAACTTAGCTTTCTCTACACCCTAGGTATGACTGTAACACTACATTCTGCACCCTTTCCTTTCCTTCTCCCCTATGTATTCAATGAACAGTGTGCATTATTTGATTTGATTTGATTTATTATTGTTACATGTATTAACATATAGTGAAAAGCATTGTTTCTTGTGCACTATACAGACAAAGCATACCGTTCATAGAGAAGGAAACAAGAGAGTGCAGAATGTAGTGTTACAGTCATAGCTAGGGTGTAGAGAAAGATCAACTGAATGCAAGGTAAGTCCATTCAAAAGTCTGACAGCAGCAGGGAAGAAATGGTTCTTGAGTCGGTTGGTACGTGACCTCACACTTTTGTATCTTTTTCCCGAAGGAAGAAGGTGGAAGAGAGAATGTCCGGGTTGTGTGGGGTCCTTAATTATGCTGGCTGCTTTGCCGAGGCAGTGGAAAGTATAGACAGAGTCAATGAATGGAAGGCTGGTTTGGGTGATGGATTGGGCTAAATTCACGACCTTTTGTAGCTCCTTGCGGTCTTGGGCAGAGCAGGAGCCATACCAAGCTGTGATACAACCAGAAAGACTGCTTTCTGTGGTGCATCTGTAAAAGTTGGTGAGAGTAGTAGCTGACATGCCAAATTTCCTGAGTCTTCTGAGAAAGTAGAGCCGTTGGTGGGCTTTCTTAACTATAGTGTCGGCATGGGGGGGGACCAGGACAAGTTGTTGGTGATCTGGATGCCTAAAAACCTGAAGCTCTCGACCCTTTCTACTTCACCCCCGTTGATGTAGACAGGGGCATGTTCTCCTTTACGCTTCCTGAAGTCGATGACAATTTCCTTCATTTTGTTGACGCTGAGAGAGAGATTATTGTCGCCGCATCACTTCACCAGATTCTCTATCTCATCCCTCTACTCTTATCTATATAGCGTGCAAGAAACAATACTTTTCACTGTATCCCAATACATGTGACAATAATAAATGAAATCAAAATGCTTGTATGTGTTTCCTAATTTCATTCCTGAAATGTCTTACAAGAGTTCTTGGTGTCACCAAGTCCTCTACTCAACAACGGGCAAAAATAGGCTCGATTGGGCCTAGCAGTTTCGCCTAATATTTTGAAATCTTCGATTGAGGCACCCCTCTTAAGATTCTCAGTTCTGGATTAAATTAGGAACTAAACCTGATGGTGTGAAGAGCTTGGATTAAGTACGCAACCCAATGGTACAAGGGCTCCGAATCCACACACACGGTTCAAACAAGGCAATTCCAGAACGGCGGGTTTGATGACTTCACTGATCATGAGATCAACGGTGTCTTGGAGCTAAATTAAGTCCCCCAAGCTTCAGGTGTTGCCTGGCATGAATAGTGGAAAATATGCAGTGCAGTAATAAAATTGGAATTGCCACTCATGGTACTCTGTTAGCTCCAGCTCAGTGGAAACTTTAACTCACTGTGTTCATTCAGACATTTACGATTACATTTTTAGACAGCTCACCGTGCTGTGGTTATTGTTTTATAATTGTAACTGATACACAACTACAAGCTTCGCTTCAGCAAACTATCAGCTGTAATAAACCCAAAGTATATCTTCTGTTGGTAGTTAGGAATTTAGTTGTAGTGCTCTTAGCTAGTGTGGGAATCACTGAAGTATCATTTTTTTAACCTTTGTGGTCTCAGCTCATTAAAATAATGACAGGAAGTTTCCGGAAGATGGTGCGAGTCAGTTTTTTTGAACAACTTTGCACAGGATTCTGGAGTGGGACTTGAACCCTGAACTTTCTGACTCAGAGTGGGAAACCTCTAAAGTTAGAATTTATTTATTAATGTCACAAGTAGGCTTACATTAACACTGCAATGAAGTTACTGTGAAAATCTCCTAGTTGCCACATTCCGGCGCCTGTTCGGGTACACTGAAAGAGAATTTAGCATGGCCAATGCACCCTAACCAGCATGTCTTTTGGACTGTGGGAGGAAATCGGAGCACCCGGAGGAAACCCACAGAGACACGGGGAGAATGTGCAAACTCCTTACAGGCAGTGACTCAAGCCGGGAATCGAATCTGGGTCCCTGGCACTGTGAGACAGCAGTGCTAACCATTGTGCCACTGTGCCACCCCATGACTGACTGTGTGGAGTCTGTGCATTCTCCCTGTGTCTGCATGCGTTTCCTCCAGGTGCTTTGGTTCCTTCCACAGTCCAAAGATTGTGGGTTAGGTGGATTGGCCACGATAAATTGCCCTTTAATGTCCAAAGATGTTTAAAGTTTATATATTAGTGACACAAGTAGACTTACATTAACACTGCAATGAAATTATTGCATAAATCTCCTAGATGTGTAGTTGAGGGGGAGGTTAGTGGGGTAAATAAGTGGGGTTATGGGGATAGGGCCTGGGTAAGATACAAAGGGATGGGCAATAAAAATGCTGGCCAGCCAGTGACCCCCATGTCCCATGAATGAATTAAAAAAAGGTGGGTTGGTGCAGATTTGATGGGCTGAATTGCCTCCTTTGGCACTGTAGGGATTCTATGGTTCTATGAACTACCAACTGTGTACTTGGAGGGAGAGAGGAAACGAACTGTAAGCCAGTGATCCCAACACATGAGCTGTGGAGAAAATGCTCCAATCCATTATTAGGGACATGAGGACAGGGCACTCTTATGTGACTGGACAGAGTCTAAGCGGAGGTATGAAGCTGCAACAGAGGCAGAAGATCATCCATGATCTTTTTGAATAGCAGAATAGACTCTAAGGGCTAGGTTGCCTACTCCTCCCATTTCCGATGTTTTTGTGTCTTTGTCCCCAATTGATGCTGGGTCAACTGTTAACTTTCTGCTTCAAGAACCGTAGACTGTCCACACCTGGTGTATATTTCTTAGCCATTTTCTATTTGTATACTGTTTTATTAAAGAAATGTTTTCAGTTCCTCAAAATATTGAAGTCCATGGGTATCCGGTACCTGGGTTCGAATCCTGCCATGACAGATAGTGGAATTTGAATTCAATAAATAATACCTGGAATTGAGAATCTACTGACGACCATGAAACCATTGTCGATTGTCGGAAAAACCCATCTGGTTCACTAATGGCCTTTAGGAAAGGAAAATCTGCCGTCCTTACCTGGTCTGGCCTACATGTGACTCCAGAGACATAGCAATGTGGTTGACTCTCAACTGTTCTTGGGCAACAAGGGATGGCCAATAAATGCTGGGCAGCCAGTGACACCCATGTCCCACAAATGAATTTTAAAAAAAAATCAGATGGAAAAGTCACACCCGGCACAAAAGAAAGATGGTTGTTGGAGACCAATCATCTCAGCCCTGGGACACAGCTGCAGGAGTTCCTCAAGACAGCGTCCTAGGCCTAAGCGTCTTCAGCTGCTTCATCCTTCCAACTTATAAGGTCAGGAGTAGGAATGCTCGCTGTCGTTGTTCAGTCCCATTCTTTGCTGCCCAGATGTTGAAGCAGATGCAGCAACTGCTGGACAACATTCAGGCTTGGGCTGATAAGTGGCAAGTAACATTCATACCACAAGTGCCATGCAAAGTCCATCTCCAACAAAAGAGAACTAAACCATCTCCCCTTGACATTCAATGCCATTATCATCACTGCACTCCCCACTATCAACATCCTGAGGGTTACCATTGACCAGAAACTGAATTGGAGCAGCCATATAAATAGTGCGGTGACCAGAGTAGGTCAAAGGCTGGGAATTCTGTGGTGAGTAACTCAGCTCCTGATCCCTCCACCCCCAAAGCCTGTCCAAGGTTTATGAAGCACAAATCAGGTGTGCGATTAAATACTCTCCACTTTTCTGGACAACACTCAAGCTCAACACCATCCAGGACAGAGCAGCCGACTTGATCACCACCCCATCAACCGCCTTCAACATTCACTCGATAAAAGCAAATTACTGCGGATGCTGGAGTCTGAAACCAAAAGAGAAAACGCTGGAAAATCTCAGCGGGTCTGGCAGCATCTGTAAGGAGAGAAAAAAGCTGACGTTTCGAGTCCAGATGACCCTTTGTCAAAGTTAAAAGGCACAGAAAATCCACAGAAAGACTTTCTATGCCTTTTAGCTTTGACAAAGGATCATCTGGACTCGAAACATCAGCTCTTTTCTCTCCTTGCAGGTGCTGCCAGACCTGCTGAGATTTTCCAGCGTTTTCCCTCTTTGGGTTCAACATTCACTCCCTCCCCCGTCGACAAATGCAGCACCATCTACAAGATGCACTTCGCCAGCCAATCAAGGCTCCTTCAACGGCACCTTTCAAACCTAGAACCTTTATCACCGAGCAGGACAAGGGCAGCAGATGTGTGGGGACACCACCACCACCTGGAGGTTCCCCTCCAAGCCACTCACCATCATTGCTGCTTCACTGTCGCTGGGTCAAAATCCTGGAACTCACTCCTTGACAGCACTGTGGGTGTACCTACACCACGCGGACTGCAGCGGTTCAAGATACCAAATAAACCTGTTGGACTTTAACCTGGTGTTGTGAGACTTCTTACTGTGCCCACCCCAGTCCAACGCCGGCATCTCCACATCAGAAAAAGGTTAAAAGTGAGGGTTCAGCTGCTTTAAGGAAATAAAGCACAAACCCACTTCTTCGTCTAGAACTGAGCTCCGGAGGTCAGAAGCAGCCCAGGTATTTTCCCGGAATACTCGATCTTCTTGAAGGCTCTGAATTTGGGCTGTTGCGCACTTGGCCCAGGATAGGGGAGAAATCGGCGTGGTTTTACTACCACTGAGTGCGATCCAGTAACTGCCGTTGGAAGGTATATACATGCCAAGCAGTGGATGAGAAAATAGTCTAATTTTCAACGTGAAGGCTCCTGTGTTCATAGTATTCATTGAATCCCTACAGTGCAGAAGGAGGCCATTCGTCCCAATAAGTCTGCACCAACCACAATCCCACCCAGGCCCTATCCCTGTAACCCCACCCTGCTAATCCCCTGACACAGAGGTCAATTTAACATGGCCGATCAACCTAACTCGCACATCTTTTGGACTGTGGGAGGAAACCGGAGCACCCGGAGGAAACCCACGCAGACACGGGGAGAACGTGCAACCTCCGCACAGACAATGACCCGAGCCCGGGAGTCGAACCCGGGTCCCTGGCGCTGTGAGGCAGCAGTGCTTGCCACCATGCCGCCCCGGTGTTCTTGAAACTTGTCAGCACTCACTGTTTCGACTGACCAATTGTCTGAGCTGATGGGAATCCACAGTTCCCAAAGTCTTTGTGGGAGCAGTTGACGGCCTAGGGTAAGGGTAGATGGTTATTGCTAACATGTTATTGGCCTGGAATGATCAAATCCCACCACAGCATCCGGGGGAATTTAGATCCAGGTAATTAAGTAAATGTGAAATAAAAATCTCGAGTGGGATTTTCTTCCCTCTTCGCGGCGTGTTTTGCGGCGTGCTGCTCGCTGATGGTGGGATCTTATGGTCCCGCCATTGCCAATGGGGTTTCCTGTTGACTTCCCACGTTGAATCCATGGCAGGAGTGCACCATTAACAGGACCATAAGATCCAATCAACAGGAACGGCAGCAAGACTTCGACACTGGTATCAGTAAAAATGTCCATGAAACAATTGGATTGTCATTAAACCCGTCTGATTCACCAATATCCTTCAGGGAAGGAAATTGTCTGTCCTGACCCAGATGGCCTCCATGTGACTCCAGTCCCAAAACAATGTGTTTGGTTGAACCGATCCAGCAAGCTACTCAATTGTCAAGACGGTGGCTGACCTTCTCAAGGGCAATGAGTGATGATTTGATTTGAATTCCTTTATTATTGTCACATGGGATACAGTGAAATACATTGTTTCTTGCGCGTTATACAGACAAAGCATACCGTTCATAGAGTACATGGGGCAAAGGAAAGGGGAGGGTATGGAATGTAGTGTTACAGTCATAGCTAGGGTGTAGCGAAAGATCAACTTAATGCAGGGTAGGTCCATTCAAAGGTCTGATGGCAGCAGGGAAGAAGCTGTTCTTGAGTCGGTTGGTACGTGATCTCAGACTTTTGTATCTTTTTCCCAATGGAAGAAGGTGGAAGAGAGAATGTCCGGGGTGTGTGGGGTCCTTAATTATGCTGGCTGCTTTTCTGAGGCTGCGGGAAGTATGGACAGTGTCAATGGATGGGAGGCTGGTTTGCCTGATGGACTGGGCGACAGTCACAAACCATAAAAGTTGGCTTTGCCCGGATCCTGTGAATGCATAAACAGAAGCAAATGTTAGCCTTGCTGTCCATCTCTAGGGAGTGAAATGCAACTTTCGGGAAGGCATTAAATTGGCCATAATAACTTGGTTCCCTGTTGGATTAATTTTTATTTCCATCGATTGGGCGAATTATTTCCTACCATCTTTTTGCTTAGCTACTGTTTCTCTCATCTGGGTTAAATTCCTGCCCCACCTCCGAACACCACGAACATGCGCCCACCCTCCCCCGGCAACTCTCTGGGCGGGACTTACCAGCTGCGCTCGCCCCAAGACTGGAAAATCACGTCCGAGGTCAATGGACCTTCACGCGATCCGTGTCCCACCCGTTATGATTCCTGTGGAGGGCGGGACGGGAAGATTCTTCCCCCCCCCCACCAACCACTGTCTCTTAAAGCCACAGTACAAACTGACAGCACAAGACAGTTAAAGTTTATTTACTAGTCACAAGTAAGGCTTACATTAACACTGCAATGAGATTTACTGTGGAATTCCCCTAGTCGCCCCATTCAGGCGCCTGTTCGGATCGATGCACCTAACCAGCACGTCTTTCAGAATGTGGGAGGAAACCGGAGCACCCGGAGGAAACCCACGCAGACACGGGGAGAACATGCAAACTCCACACAGACAGTGACCCGAGGCTGGAATCGAATTTGGGTCCCTGCCGCTGTGAGGCAGCGGTGCTAACCACTGTGCCACCCAGACGGCTGCCCTGTCGTCTGTTGGCTTGTGTGGGTAAGGCATGATTTTCAGAGTCGACATTCTGATGCAGCCTGTTCGGAGGCAAGTTTCTCCCTGCCGCTGACAGGTATAAGTGCTCTAAGTGAAAAGAGTTCCCAGTGGGTGCGAACCACAGCATAAAAAAAAAAGCCCATAAACGAGCAATTTGATGCATGCTGTGCTTGGTAATTAGGCACGGTGCCCAGAGCTCAGGTTAATCTCAGATATATCAAATTGATTTACACTTGATGAAGAGACTCGGTAGAAAGACCTGATGTCGCTTTAAGCCCAGCAGACACAATACCTAAAGACTGACACAAAAAAGAACCATTCTGTGGTCAAAAAATCGGTTCAGCAAATTTAAACAAGCGTGCAAAAGATGTATTAAATGTTCCCCCAAGTTTTTTTTAGGCTGGATTAAACGAATGGCACTGCTTCCCTTTTTAAACAGTATTGTTTTTTCCCGTATCAGATTCAGGTGTGTGATGAATGTTCCTGTTCCCACTGTCTCCATAGCGACAAAACGACAGCTGAGAAATGGCAACTAAATGCAGGTGCCCCTCATTTAATATCAACACTGCCTCTGACAGAACAGATAATGGGCAATAACACACTATTATGTTCTTGGAAAATGAAATGCTTCGACGGCCAGCTGTCACGCTTCACGAATTTATTTGTTACTGAGGGAGCGGGGACGCATTATTTATTATTTTTTATTTTCCGCGCTGCGCAGTTTGTGACCATGTAGACTTTGGTGGAGGAGTTGGGTTGCTTGGGCAATGTCACGGGGCTTGATCGGCGAACCGTGGCGGAATAGATTGGTGCGTCATGGATATTGTGTTATGTTTTTTGATAATTAATGACAAGTGTGGAAGGAATGACTCCAGCATGTAGCGCACCTTTAGGTAATGTGTTAGGGGCACAGGCGGGGGAGCGGGATGAGGGGGGAAGCACAAAAGTGTGGGGTACATCAGCCTTATCAATAGATCTTGGTCATGCCACGATAAAAAAATAGGTGCATGGATTATAAATTCCGATACAATGTTTTAGCAATCGTATACCTTCCATACCGAAGAGCCAGTTTAGATAGGATGCATCTAGAAATTGCCAGATAATGATGTACTGTTTTATATCAATTTTGAAGATATGTCAAACATTAGTGATCCTTGCTATTTAAGAAGAAATTAGATCGTTGGTTCTGGTTTATTTATTTATTTGATGCTTCTGAAAGAAATACAGTAAAATCGCTGTCGGACTTGTACGATTTCAATTTGCTTTTTCAATTAAAGAATAAAAGAATTGAATGACTGGCATATTATTTTTAAAAAAAGGACGATTACAGTGCGTACAATGAATTGATAATCACAGATATTTTCAGCTTTGAAATACACCTCTTTGTATTTCCTCCACAATATCATTGTGTCATTTAGCTGTTGCCGAAATATGTACTTACAGATAAATTTCTCCTTCTTAAACAACTTTAACATCAATTGTTGCAAGACACTCAGTTATGTAATAATTCATTTTGTGTCATGGTGAACTATTAATTTACCCTGCGATGACAGTGATTTGTTTTACCTTTATAACCTTGAATACATTTTTTTTGCCTCTTCAAGTTTAGATTTCTAATGACAGGTGATAACATGTTGTTGCCGCGACCATTTTCCCTTGTTGCAAAATATACAATTTAATTTGTTCATTTAACTGTAGGCCATTTGCGCCATGTTGCATTGCGGCGTTTTGCAAAGATGTTAGACCAAGGGCGGGATTCTCTGATCTTATCCATTCCTACCCCCTGCTGCCAGGACCTTCCAATTCTGCCAATAGCCCACACCCTCCCCCCCCCCCTCCCACAGCTGGTTACCCAGTGGCAGGGTGAGTGAGCCATGCAAGAGGCCGTAGAATTTGACTGGTCTGGACGATCCCGCTGGTGGCCGATGGATTGCCATATCTGCTGCGGGAAAACCCGCCACGGGTGGGAGGGGGCTGGAAAATCCCGTACAACATAGCAGCGCGCTCTCCTCTGAATCAGTTCAAGTGGCATGGTGGCACAGTGGTTAGCACCGCTGCCTCTTGCATGGCTCACTCACCCTGCCACTGGGTAACCAGCTGTGGGAGGGGGTGGGGTGTCGGCTATTGGCGGGATTGGAAGATCCTGTCAATGGGGGCAGGAATGGATGAGATTGGAGAATCCCCCCCTTAGTCTAACATCTTTGCAAATTACAGCAATGCAACATAGCGCAAATGGTCTATCGTTAAATGAACAAGTTAAATTGTATATCTTGCAACAAGGGAAAATGATTGCGGGAATGGAGAATTTGGTGCTCGGCCAAAGCTTCATTCACTGCAGCGGCACTGGAGAATCTCAGCCGCGGGCGAGATCAGAGGTTCTCAGCACAAGTTATTGGAATGGAGCATCTTGTGTCGTGGCCTATTAGTTAGAGTTTATCCAGCAGCCTTCAATGCAGACTTTCTTTTCCTGATGGAGAATATTCCATCACACTCCTGACTTGTGCCTTGTAGATGGTGGGCAGGCTTTGGGGAGACAGGAGATGAGTCACTCGCCACAGGATTCCCAGCCTCTGACTTGCTCGTGTCACCATGTTATTTATACGGCTGGTTAAGTTCCGTTTCTGGTCAATGGTAACCCCCAGGATGTTGATAGTGGGGGTTTCAGCGACGGTAATGGCACTGAATGTCAAAGGGTGATGGTTAGAATCTCTCTTGTTGGAGATGGTCATTGCCTGGCACTTATGTGGTGCGAATGTTACTTGTCATTGTCAGCCCAAGCCTGGATATAGTCCAGATCTGGCTCCATTTGAACATGGACTGCTTCAGTATCTGAGGAGTCACGAATGATGCTGAACATTGTGCAATAATTGGCGAACATCGCCACTTCTGACCTTATGATGGAGGGAAAATCATTGATGGAACAGCTGAAATGAAGCATTGATGTTGTGGAGATTCAGCGAATCAGCACACAGAGCCTCCACCTCATCTTAGGGTTCTTTATTACAGCATATGCATGGAGACCAAAGACACAGCAATGTCAGCAATCGATCTAATGAGGCTTAATTGAGTTCAATGCTCATACAGTTCATAAATGATCAATGACTGTTGCTAAGTTTGCAGATGATACAAAGATATGTAGAGGGACAGGTAGTATTGAGGAAGCAGGGGGGGGGCTGCAGAACCACTTGGACAGGTTAGGAGAGTGGGCAAAGAAGTGGCAGATGGAATACAATGTGGAAAAGTGTGAGGTAATGCACTTTGGAAGGAGGAATGGAGGCTTAGACTATTTTCTGAATGGGGAAATGCTTAGGAAATCAGAAACACAAAGGGACTTGGGAGTCATTGTTCAGGATTCTCTTAAGGTTAACGTGCAGGTTCAGTCGGCAGTTAGGAAGGCAAATGCAATGTTAGCATTCATGTCGAGGGGGCTAGAATACAAGAGCAGGATGTACTTCTGAAGCTGTATAAGGCTCTGGTCAGACCCCATTTGGAGTATTGTGAGCAGTTTTGGGCCCATATCTAAGAAAGGATGTGCTGGCCTTGGAAAGGGTCCAGAGGAGGTTCACAAGAATGATCCCTGGAATGAAGAGCTTGTCATATGAGGAACGGTTGAGGACTCTGGGTCTATACTCGTTGGAGTTTAGAAGGATGAGGGGGGATCTTATTGAAACTTACAGAGTACTGTGAAGCCTGGATAGAGTGGACGTGGAGAGGATGTTTCAGCTAGTAGGAAAAACTAGAACCAAAGGGCACAACATCGGGCTAAAGGGACGATCCTTTAAAACAGAGATGAGGAGGAATTTCTTCAGCCAGAGAGCGGTGAATCTGTGGAACTCTTTGCTGCAGAAGGCGGTGGAGGCCGGGTCATTGAGTGTCTTTAAGACAGAGATGGATAGGTTCTTGATTAATAAGGGGATCAGGGGTTATGGGGAAAAGGCAGGAGAATGGGGATGAGAAAAATATCAGCCATGGTCGAATGGCGGAGCAGACTCGATATGGCCTAGTTCTGCTCCTATGTCTTATGGTCTTATGGATTATTGTTAGGGCCTGTAGTCTTTGCAGTGTCCAATGCTTTCAGCCATTTGAGTCAAGAAGTATCTGTGAGAATAGCCCATTCCTTCCAGTGTGAGGATTTAGGCAGCATCGTGTATGTAATTCCCCCAGAAATAACAAAGATGCATTTTAGATTATTTCTGAGGAAATTTGCATTTTTGCAAACCTCTAGGCAGACAAATAAACATGCATCCTTTCCCCATCACACGTCCAAAGTAAGTCTTCAATATGGGTGTGTGAACCTTACCTTCACTGCCTCTCTGTTTGAGGTGTCGGCTTCCCGGGAAGAGATTTAGTGAAGTTCACATCACCCTGTATACTTTCTCCTTCAGTAAATCTGTCTGCTAAATGGTGCATTGTTTGACCAAAAGTTTCTCCTTCAATTATTACTTAAATTCAGGACTTTAATTCCGAATCTTCTTCCACGCTTGATTAATGGTGCCATCCCATCATGTGACGTTGCTGCTGTGAATCATAGGTATTTTTGAGTTCTGTGCACAGTCATCATTAAAAAAATATATGCATTTAATCATTAGATAAATAAAAAATAATTTATATAGTGCCTTAAAAACCATGACGTTTGGCGGACTCTCTCCTTGTTTTGAAGGATTGATGATGACGACCTGTGTCTTGAGAGTAGAAAAGGGTCCTATCTAATTTCAATCAATGCTTTCTGACAGGACTTCCACTTCTTTGGCCATGCTGAGCTTAAGGTTTATTTATTAGTGGCACAAGTAAGGCTTACATTAACACTGCAATGAAGTTACTGTGAAATTCCCCTAGTCACCACAGTCCAGCGCCTGTTCAGGTCAATGCATCTAACCAGCACGTCTTTCAGAATGTGGGAGGAAACCGGAGCATCCGGAGGAAACCCACGCAGACACGAGGAAAACGTTCAAACTCCGCACAGAGTGACCCATTCGTGTCTTATTAGTTTTAGTGTCACAGTAGGCTTACATTAATACTGCAGTGAAGTTACTGTGAAAATCCCTTAGTCGCCACACTCCAGCGCCTGTTCGGTTACACTGAGGGAGAGTTTTTTTTAGCATAACCAACACGTCTTTTGGACTGTGGGAGGTAACCGAAGGACCTGGAGAAAACCCAAGCAGACATGAGGAGAATGTACAGGCTCCGCACAGACAGTGACCCAAGCTGGGAATCGAACCCAAGTCCCTGAGTGATGTCAGACAGCAGTGCCACCGTGCCGGCCGCTTTATCCAAAACTGTACAGTGCGGCCCCGTTATATGGTTGGGGTCCATAAAATGTTATCGCGAAAAAAGTGGGGTCGCGCTAAATCGGGTTCAAGAAAATCAGCGTTCAAACTTACCCAATGTTGACCTAACATCCTAAAACACCCCTATTATCGCCCTATTTGACCCGTTTTTTGCACGTTTACCATCTGGCAAGTAAATTACCTTTTAATTAAAGAGACCCGTGAATAAATCGTTGTTGTTACAGTAGAAATTAAAACACAAATTAATTTTTAGTAAAGCTTTTTAATCAACAAAACAAAACAACAACAGTTTATTTCTTAAAAAAGTGATCGAGTGTTCCTTGCTTGAACGTAGCATTCCGCTGGCTGCGAGCGAAATCTAGAATGCTTCTGAGTTGGAGGATTTTTATGTGGTCCACCTCCTGGGTCTCCAGAACCGGTACACTTGCCTCCGCCGGTGCTATAGTTACGTTACGGACGATCTCGGCGTCCGTCAGATGCTCATATGTTGGGCATTCGTCGTCGGCAGAGTGCCACTGGTGTAGCTCTTCTTTGCTGCATTCAGACAGCTTCTCTGCCTCCTGCACATCTTCCTCCGTGAAGCTGTACAAATCTGGCTCGTCATCATCTTCCATGGTGGATTGGCGTGATGAAAAGGCCCTTTTCCCAGCATTCCTCTACACATGACGAGCTGACTGGTGGAGCATGGTGGAAACAGCGGGGCGAGCGAGATTTGCCAATCATGAATCATAGAATCCCTACAGTACAGAAAGAGGCCATTCGGCCCATCGAGTCTGCACCGACCACAATCCCACCCAAGCCCTGCCCTCATATCTCTACGTATTTTACCCACTAACCCATGCATCTCAGGACACTAAGGGGCAATTTTAGCATAGCCAATCAACCTAACCCGCACGTCTTTGGACTGTGGGAGGAAACCGGAGCACCCGGAGGAAACCCACGCAGGCACGAGGAGAATGTGCAAACTCCACACAGACAGTGACCCAAGCCGGGAATCGAACCCAGGTCCCTGGAGCTGTGAAGCAGCAGTGCTAACGACTGTGCTACCGTGCTGCCCTTCATAGAATGCCTACAGTGCCGGAGGTGGCCATTCGGCCCAACAAGCCTGCACCAACAACAAGCCCACCTAGGCAGCAGTGCTAACCACTATCCCCATAACCTCATGCATTTGCCCTACTAATCCCTCTGACACTAATGGTCAAGTTAGCATGGCCAATCAACCTAACCTGCACATCTTTGGTCTGTGGGAGGAAACTGGAGCACCCAGAGGAAACCCACGCAGACACGGGGAGAACGTGCAAACTCCACACAGACGGTCACCCGAGGCTGGAATCGAACCCGGGTCCCTGGCGCTGTGAGACAGCAGTGCTAACCACTGTGCCGCCCCACAGAGCGGGAAAAAAGGGTCCAATGATTCATCGCGTTATGTTCGAATTCGCGCTAAATCGGGGCGCGTAAAATGGGGGTTCCACTGTATATCGCAGCCGTCTGAGAGTGTGACAATATGTAGAAGCCTAGCCATGTTGGAGTACCTGAATTCTCAAGCTGTGTTTGGACATGATTTTAGCGTAAAGGGAGCAGCCAGCCACCCCATATTCTATTACACCTTTTTTTCTCTATTTCTTGAATGATATCATTTGGCACCAGGGATTGTTTCAGCCCAAAACTAATTTAAAAAGAATACTTGCATTTATCTAGAACCTTTTACCAAGGACTTCCCAAAGCACTTTACATCCAACTCTTGACATTTAGAGCTGGATTCTTTGGGATCCGGATTTGGTGCGAAGTGGGATTGAAAATTGTGATCCCCGAGATTGTTTGGGAACCCAATGACTCCAGGATGGGGTTGAATTTTGGGTGGGCCAATGGGGGTACAGTGTGGAGAATGCAGTTTGCTGCCAAATAATGATCCTCACAAGCTTGTCAAGTGTGGGGAGGCGATGGCCAAGTGGGATTATCGCTAGATTATTGATCCAAAAACTTAGCTAATGTTCTGGGGACCCGAGTTCGAATCCCACCACGGCAGATGGTGCAATTTGAATTCGATAAAAAGACTCTGGAATTAAGAATCTACTGATGACCATGGAACCATTGTTGATCTTTCTGTGATTGTAACACACTATATTCTGCACCATCTCCTTTCCTTCTCCCTTATGTACTCTATGAACTGTATGCTTTGTCTGTTTAGCACACAAGAAACAATACTTTTCACTGTATATCAATACATACAGGGGAGCCAGTGGCCTAGTGGTATTATCGCTGGACTATTGATCCAGAAACTCAGCTAATTTTCTGGGGACCCGGGTTCGAATCCCACCACGGCAGATGGTGGAATTTGAATTCAATAAAAAATATCTGAAATTAAGAATCTACTGATGACCATTGTCGATTGTCAGGAAAAATGCAGCTGGTTCACTAATGTTCTTTAGGGAAGGAAATCTGCCATCCTTACCTGGTCTGGCCTACATGTGACTCCAGAGCCACAGCAATGTGGTTGACTCTGAATAGGAATGGGCAATAAATGTTGGCCCAGCCAGTGAAGCCCAAGTCCCATGAATGAATAAAATAAAATTAAGGGATCTCTCAATATGGGCACTGGAATTTTAAATGTTTTTCCAACAAGCCCAGACAGTCCTGTGCTCCTTAATGCTCAGCTGTCGTGCTCATTGTGGACCCACAGAAATCCCTTTGTATTAATTTTTATATCAACTCTGTGAGTCTAGCAAATGCTACTCCTTCTCTTCTTGTCACATTCCACCACAAAGATCTGCCTGCTTTAATGGGCAATGCTGCAGCATCCCTCAGCATGGTAGCTATTTACCCTGGCCACTGGCTCCAAGTCTCAGTGGGTACCAAGATCACTACCTGGCCAGTTAGGTCTTATGCATTTAGTAGCAGCTATTACCAGAGTGACACAGCTCAGAAATTTATCCAGGCATGGGATTCCCAACCTCCCACTGAAAATCCGGCCCATAGTCACTGTTGTAAGACAGGAAAAGATACAGAAAACTTGTGCAGGGAAACTCCCTGCTTTAGCAATGTTAGTGGCACCAGGGTCAACTCCCTTACATGAGGAACCTAAAGTTTAAAAGCTGTTTAAACTTTATCTGTTAGTGTCACAAGTAGGCTTACATTAACACCGCAATGAAGTTACTGTGAAAATCCCCTTGTCGCCACACTCCGGCGCCTGTTCGGGTACACTGAAGGAGAATTTAGCACGGCCAATGCACCTAACCAGCACATCTTCCGGACTGTGGAAGGAAACCGGAGCCCCCAGAGGAAACCCACGCAGACACCGGGAGAACGTGCAGACTCCACACAGACAGTGACCCAAGCCGGGAATCGAATCCGGGTCCCTGGCGCTGTGAGTGCTAACTGCCGTGCCACTATGCCACTTGAACTGATGTGGGATTTTCCAGCCCTCTCCCACTCCTGTGGCAGGTTTTCCCACAGCAGATATGGCGAACCACTGGCCACCAGCAGGATCCTCCAGACCCGCCAAATTCTACAGGCTCTTGCATGGCTCGCTCACCCTGACATTGGGTAACCAACTCTGGGGGGACTGGGGACGGGAGGAGAGCGGGGGGAGATGTGGGCTATTGGCAGGATTGGAAGACCCTGCTGTTGGGAAGGGTACGGAAAACTCCCACTCATCATGGTGTTGCTGAATGTAAACCCACCGGTATACTGCTGCTTTTTGAGTTCATTGTTACCTTTTGGTCTCACCTCCTGCAACCTATTTAATCATAATAAGTGACTTGTATTGATTGAGTGTGGAGTGAGCTTCCACTTGTAAATATTAATGATTGTTAGCTGAAGCAAGGTGGGATTGAATGTTGAAATCAAGTCACTTGGACATCCAATGACAACTGTAATATTGATCTTGCTGTAATCTACTGTAAAATGGGGGAGGTTGCAACACGTTGGAGTGTAGCCAGCCATCACATTGTGTTTCTCTTCAGCCGGAGTATTCTGGCAGGGCCTCTTACTGCAATACACAGCATTGGGCTTTTTATTCCCCCAAAAGAATGGCTTGTTTGCAATTGTTGTAAGTTCCAGGTGTGCAGAACTGCAGCAATGCAGTAAATTTTGTCATTAGGTGACATAATGCACCTGGATATAATCATTTGTCAGAGGCAAAGCACGCGGGAGTATTAATTGATGCAAAGCCTACTTTGTTTGTTAAGCTGGTTATGCTTCATGTGCAAGACGTCATTGCATGAGCCTTGCTGCTCAGATGATTCCTTCTCGGCCTTGGGGCTAAGATCAAGGGACGGCACAAGTGGTCAGCACTGCTGCCTCACTGCGCCAGGGACCTGGGTTTGATTCTGGCCTCGGCTCACTGTCTGCGTGGAGTTTGCACTTTCTCCCCGTGTCTGCGTGGGCTTCCTCCGGGTGCTCCGGATTTCTCCCACAGTGCAAAGATGTGTGGATTAGGTTGATTGGCCGTGGTAAATTGCCCCTTAGTGTCATGGGGATTAGCAGGGTAAATGTGTGGGGTTAGGGGGTAGGGCCTGGGTGGGATTGTGGTCGGTGCAGAACCGATGGGCCGAATGGCCTCCTTCTGTACTGTAGGGATTCTATGAAGCGTCAGATCAAGCCCAAGAGGGGGGGTGCAATGCCTCACGTTGTCAGCTTGGATCTTGTTTGTCTCTCTTTTGGGAACTTGAATTGGATTCAGTTGGATTTTGAATTTGGTTTTTGGAGTAAGCAAGGAATGGATTCGGGTTTACCCAGTCCATTCTGAGCATTGGCTTTGTAACTTTAAGGATGGAGTAAAAATTATAACAAAAAATCACTCCATTAGACCAGTGTGTGCTACCTCTCCCAAATTGGGATTTCCAAAGCTATTCATTCTTGCAAGCTGATCACGGTGGCACAGTGTTTAGCACAGTGCCAGAGACCCGGGTTCAATTCCAGCCTTGGGTGACTGTCTGTGCGGAGTCTGCATGTTCTCCTCATGTCCGCATGGGTTTCCTCCGGGTGCTCTGTTTTTCTCCCACACTCCGAAAGACGTGCTGGTTAGGTGCATTGACCACACTAAATTCTCCCTCAGTGTACCTGAACACGCGCCAGGGCATGGCGACTAGGAGATTTTCACAGTAACTTCATTGCAGTGTTAATGTAAGCCTACTCATGGCACTAATAATATACTTAAAACTTTAACTTAAAATGTGCACACTGGAGCTAACAGTTCAGAAGGGATATTCAAGACTCCCCCTATTACTTAATTTACCTGAAAAATCTGTACATGGCCAATCCACCTAACATAAAACAGAATCCCTGCAGTACAGAAAGAGGCCATTCGGCCCATCAGGTCTGTACCGACCACAATTCCACCCAGGCCTTATTCCCGTAACCCCACACATTTACCCTGCTAATCCCCCTGACACTAGGGGCAATTTATCATGGCCAATTAACCTAACCTGCATATCTTTGGAGTGTGGAGGAAACCGGAGCACCCGGAGGAAACCCAGGCAGACACGGGGAGAATGTGCAAACTGCACACAGAGAGTCACTCGAGGCCAGAATTGAACCTGGATGCCTGGTGCTGTGAGGCAGCAATGCTAACCACTGTCCTAACCTTTCCCACCTAACCTGCACACCTTTCCCGACCTAAACTCCTCCATTTTCCACTAGGGCATAAAAGTAAATCTGCTCAGCAAGTCCCTTAGGGCAAGAGGAATGCCTTACAGGCAATACGGAGACATCGGGATTCTGGCTTTAGGTTCAACAGCCCAGATCTTAACATTGTATTGTTACAGTTCTTGACTGCTCTGTCGAGAGCAGGATGTCCACGACAACGGTTCTGTAAACCGTTGTGAAAATATTTTCTTTTTCCTGAAGGGTTTTACGTAACGGGGAGAAATCTATCAAAAATAATGTCCAATCATTCTGGACGCTTAATAGCCACACGTTTTACAAACGCCCAGTGAAACCAGAAGGGAATTCATCAACTTGGCTGACGTTGCTGGAATAAAAATGCAAAACGTTCTTCTATATTTTTGATCACTGGACCTCTGCCTTTGATTATATACACATTTAAAATTGACTCACAAGTTTATTGGGTTTTAAAGAAAACTAGGCTAACTGTAATCGAATCATTCAAAACAATTCATCTCACTGTTTCTGGTAAATTTATGATTGGAGATGAAAGGCCACAGAATGGTTATTTTGTACTCTGGATGTATTTGGTCATTGCAAGAAAAAGAAAATAAGCTGCTTACTTTGTAATATAATAAAATGCAATGGTTTTCTCATTGTGGTTATTATTCAAGAAGTGTTAGTTTTCCTTGCTGACGGATCTGATGCTATAAACCTTACCCTACCACCCCCCCCCCAACACCCCGAATATCCATCCATTCAGATGTCGAGGCAGTTTTACTACTGAACTGTTGTTGGTGCCTGCCATTAGACCCATGCTTTTCCTGCACTACTTATTTTGGCATCGATGCCCCTGCCAAAATTTCGGTACTACATGGGAGAAAGTGTGAGTGATTATACTGCCCAGGAGGGTTTACGAAGCTTCGCATTGTTATTGCTTGTAAATTCGCGCAGAGGAACTGACAAGTGGCCACAGTGTGCGCGATTTTTACTTGCACTTTTGACATATTGATCGAGGTGTTACCCCTTTCACTTTTTAAATGAACTACTTAAAGTAGTGGGCAAGGTGGTCATTGGGTCATGGGGCGGGATTTTATGGCCTCGCTCGTCCCGAAGCCATAAAAATAACATTCAGTTCATTAAAACAAATCTGGAATGGAAAAAAGAAGCTGATAATGGTAACCACGATGGTCAGGAATGCCCCATCTCGTTCACTCACTCAAGCAGAAGATTTGCCGTCCTCACCCACTGTGGCCTACAACCACAGACCATTGTGGCTGAACGGTCCTCTGAAATGCCCTAGCAACCCACTCAATGATGAGAAACAAGTACTGCCCTCGCCAGCGATGCCGACATCCCCTGAATAAATTAAAGGGCTTATCAAAGCAATGGTGTGTTTTCACTCCATTGACAAATGAGGGTGGCACAGTGGTTGGCACTGCTGCCTCACAGCGCCAGGGACCCGAGTTCGATTCCCAGCCTCGGGTCACTGTCTGTGCAGATTCTGCACATTCTCCCCGTGTCGGCGTGGGTTTCCTCCGGGTGCTCCAGTTTCCTCCCCCACTGTCCAAAAGACGTGCTGGTTAGGTGGATTGGCCGTGCTAAATTCTCCCTCAGTGTACCTGAACAGGCAACAGAGTGAGTGGCGACGAGGGGATTTCCACAGCAGCTTCATTGCAGCGTTAATGTAAGCCTACTTGTGACACTAATAAATAAACTTTAACACACACAGGCCTAGATATTAAAAATCAGGTTGGATGCATGGGAAAAATCACGGCATCGTGAGTCACGACTCCTCAGTATTCTTCCATGAGAATTGCAATCGCTGTGCACTCGAAGAAATAAATAAAGCACAAGTTATGATAAATGGGCATAACCAAAAGGTATTTAAAAATGTCAGCAAATGACTGCTGCAAAGAAAAAGAATGACCTGCCTTCAGTCAGGGAGAAAACATTATTTCTGTGGTTCATCAGAGCCTGAATTGAAATATTCTTTCAATTCTCCTCCTTTTGAAAATAGAACAAAAGAACAGTTGCTGAAAGGGAGGCTGACCAAAGCTGATAAGGCACCCGGTGAGATTGGGCTGAAATCATTAAATGCACCATCACTCAGGGCCCAGGCATCTGCAGGGCCGCTGGAATATATTCACAGATGTTTTATTTATCTCCGTCATTGCCTGGTTTGTTTTGAACATTGGTCTGCTCGTCACTGATGTGTCATTAGGTCTGGGTGCCAGTGCGTAGTTCCCATTAAGGCTGCTGCTTTTAAAGTGTCGCTCGCTTTCGAGACGAGGAAGGAAGAACCATTTTGTGTACCATCGCCTTTGTGGTGCCGTGTTTGTGCCTTTATCATCGTCTGCGAGTTTCGCTTTCCTTTTCATTCTGGGCGTCTGGGCATCACTGGGAAGACTGGCATTTATTGCCTCTCCCGAGATGACCTCGAAGGTCACGTTTAGGCCCGGTTCGGTGAAGGCACGCCCATCGTAGTGTTAGATTTCCCATCAGGCTTTCAACTTGAGTGACATTGAAAGACTGTCATCTGGGGGACGCCATTCATTGATCCAAGATGGCGCCAGAGTGTGGCAACTTCTTACAAGATGTGCCCAGCATTCCCTCTAATTCTATCTCTTCCTCTTGTTCTATGCTTTTAAAACTCCATTCTAACTCTTGTCACCCTCTCCTTTCCTTCTCTATGTACAGTATGCCATGTACAGTATGCTTTGTCTGTTTAGCTGCAAGAAACAATACATTTCACTGCATACTAATACATG
The DNA here is from genome assembly GCF_964213995.1 of Mustelus asterias. Classification (NCBI taxonomy): domain Eukaryota; kingdom Metazoa; phylum Chordata; class Chondrichthyes; order Carcharhiniformes; family Triakidae; genus Mustelus; species Mustelus asterias. Next base: position 81,427,544 of record NC_135818.1, read on the forward strand.
TGACAATAATAAAAGAAACTACAAAAGGTTGTGAATGTAGCCCAATCCATCACGCAAACCAATCTCCCATCCATTGACTCTGTCTACACTTTCCGCCGCCTCGGAAAAGCAGCCAGCATAATCAAGGACCCCACACACCCCGGACATTCTCTCTTCCACCTTCTTCCGTCAGGAAAAAGATACAAAAGTTTGGGATCACGTATCAACCGACTCAAGAACAGCTTCTTCCCTGCTGCTGTCAGACTTTTGAATGGACCTGCCTCGCACTAAGTTGATCTTTCTCTCCACCCTAGCTATGAAATCATAGAAATCATAGAAACCCTACAGTGCAGAAAGAGGCCATTCGGCCCATCGAGTCTGCACCGACCACAATTCCACCCAGGCCCTACCCCCACATATTTACCCGCTAATCCCTCTAACCTACGCATCTCAGGACTCTAAGGGGCAATTTTTAACCTGGCCAATCAACCTAACCCGCACATCTTTGGACTGTGGGAGGAAACCGGAGCACCTGGAGGAAACCCACGCAGACACGAGGAGAATGTGCAAACTCCACACAGACAGTGACCCGAGCCGGGAATCGAACCCGGGACCCTGGAGCTGTGAAGCAGCAGTGCTAACCCACTGTGCTACCGTGCCGCCCCTATGACTGTAACACTACATTCTGCACCCTCTCCTCTCCTTCTCTATGAATGGTATGCTCTGTCTGTATAGCGCGCAAGAAACAATAGTTTTCACCGTATACTAATACATGTGACAATATTAAATCAAATCAAAATCAAACCAAATCAAAAATCCTTGTGCCCCGTTCTACGACATTTCCAGGTTTGTGTACATAGTATTCTTTCAGGTTCTCAAATCTCCGTGGCAGTTTTTGATATAATTATTCAAGGTAGTTAGAGATATGCAAGCCAATATTGGGGAAGGTCTTGTTTTTTGAAGGAAATCATGATAAAGAGCTAAATTAAACATAAGCAGAACATTAATGGTGCTACCTTGGTGACCTAGGCTTCAATTTTTGAATAAATGAGTACCAATTAATTTCTGCATCAGTGATGCCCAGCAATGCAAGTTATTAAGCACTGACACACACTGCCACATAGTGACAGGGCGCACACACACTCTCAGTCTTTCCATTCAGTTGAGTTCCCAGTCTCAGTCTCCCAGATAATTAATGCTAATGTTCTCTCCTTAGGGAAGGAGAATCACAAGGAAAACCTTTACCACACTACTCTCGGCGAACCATGCCGGGAGACATGTCGCATCCCGATCCCATGACCTTTCCCCCCCCCCCTCCCCCAACCCCATCCTGTTCCCCAGGTGAAGGACATACATAAGGAGGTAGATTCGAGGATCAGGAAGAGGGATTTTAATTTGCAGCCAGAGTTCATGTACACAAGAACTCGATTGCTGCACGTAATTGGAATTCAGAAGAATGGGGTGGCGGGGGGAGTGGATCTGACAGAAACATACGAGATTATGAAGGGAACAGATAAGATAGAAGCAGGGAGGTTGTTTCCACTGGCGGGTGAAACCAGAACTAGGGGGGGGCATGGCCTCAAAATAAGGGGGAGCAGGTTTAGGACTGAGTTGAGGAGGAACTTCTTCACACAAAGGGTTGTGAATCTGTGGAATTCCCTGCCCAGTGAGCAGTTGAAGCTACCTCGTTGAATGTTTCTAAGGCAAAGATAGATTTTTGAACAGTAAAGGAATTAAGGGTTATGGTGAGCGGGTGGGTAAGTGGAGCTGAGTCCACGAAAAGATCAGCCAGGATCTTATTGAATGGCGGAGCAGGCACGAGGGGCCAGATGGCCTACTCCTGCTCCTAGTTCTTATGTTCTTAGTGTTTGGCCACGCAGCAACCCAAAAGATCCCGTGCCAGACAGACATAAGTCAGTCCCTCCAATTTATCGTGCATGTGTGGGCTGCAGTTGAAAGGGACCACACGCTTACTGCTTGACCCAGTCCCAAATTCACCTTTCCCCGGAATATCCTAATCCTTCTTTCGTGGCACAGGTACATCAGGAAAATCCACGTCAAATCTCTACCATAAAGATGGTGTGTAGCATTTTGTCCAGGTAGTGTTTATTAAATTGCAGGAATCTGTCCCGTAATATTCCCTCCTGCAGCAGCTGTGATGTCTTACAATTCCTAATAAACAGCAATGGTTTGACGGAACAGGTCCAAGGGCTCACACACTCACATTGCCACCAAATGGCATAGAATGTTTGAAGTGAAGCTATGGAAAGGGCAGCAAAGGGGTTCCATGGGTTTTTAAAAATGTATTCTCCACCAGAACAATCCTGAAATGCTGTGTATCGTTTCAGGATTAAATTGGCTGGAGACCTGCTCTGGGCATTCAGACAGTCATAGAGGTTTACAGCATGGAAACAGGCCCTTCGGCCCAACTTGTCCATGCTGCCCAGTTTTTACCATTAAGCTCGTCCCAATTGCCCGCGTTTGACCCACATCCCTCTATACCCATCTTTCCCTGCAACTGTCTAGGTGCTTTTTAAAAGACAACATTGTACCCGCCTCTACAATTGCCTCTGGCAGCTTGTTCCAGACACTTACCACCCTCTGTGTGAAAATATTGCCCCTCTGGACTCTTTTGTATCTCTCCTCTCTCATCTTAAACCAATGCCCTCTAGTTTTAGACTCCCCTACCTTTGGGAAAAGTTGTTGACTATCTACCATATCTGTGCCCCTCATTATTTTATAGACGTCTATAAGATCACCCCTCAGCTTCCTACGCTCCAGGAAAAAAAGTCCCAGTCTATCCAGCCTTTCCTTATAACTCAAACCATTAAGTCCCAGTAGCATCCTAGTAAATCTTTTCTGCACTCTTTCTAGTTTAATAATATCTTTTCTATAATAGGGTGACCAGAACTGCACACAGTATTCCAAGTGTGGCCTTACCAATGTCTTGTGCAACTTCAACAAGATGTCGCAACTCTTATATTTAATGTTCTGACCAATGAAACCAAGCATGCCGAATGCCTTCTTCACCACGTTGTCCACCTGTGACTCCACTTTCAAGGAGCTATGAACCTGTACCCCTGGATCTCTTTGTTGTATAACTCTCCCCAACACCCTACCGTTAACTGAGTAAGTCCTGCCCTGATTCAATTTGCCAAAATGCATCACCTCGCATTTATCTAAATTAAACTCTATCTGCCATTCATCAGCCCACTGGCCCAATTGCTCAAGATTCCATTGCAATCAAAGATGTGCGGGTTAGGTGGATTGGCCATGCTTTTGTTTATTCATTCGTGGGACATGGGTGTCACTGGCTGGCCAGCATTTATTGCCCATCCCTAGTTGTCCTTGAGAAGGTGGTGATGAGCTGCCTTCTTGAATCGCTGCAGTCCATGTTCTGTGGGTTGACCCACAATGCCGTTAGGGAGGGAATTCCAGGATTTTGACCCAGCGACTGCGAAGGAACGGCGATTTATTTCCAAGTCAGGATGGTGAGTGGCTTGGAGGGGAACTTGCAGGTGGTGGTGTTCCCATGTATCTGCTGCCTTTGTCCTTCTAGATGGAAGTGGTCATGGGTTTGGAAAGTCTAAGGATCTTTGGTGAACTGCTGCAGTGCTTCTTGTAGATAGTACACACTGCTGCTACTGAGCGTCGGTGGTGGAGGGAATGGCTGTTTGTAGATGTGGTGCCAATCAATCGGGCTGCTTTGTCCTGGATGATGTCAAGCTTCTTGAGTGTTGTTGGAGCTGCACCCATCCAGGCAAGTGGGGAGTATTCCATCACACTCCTGACTTGTGCCTTGTAGATTGTGGATAGGCTTTGAGGAGCCAGGAGTGAGTTACTCTCCGCAGTATTCCTAGCCTCTGACCTACTCTTGTGGTCCAACATCACATGGACTGCCATGACTCAAGAAGGCAGCTCACCACCACCTTCTCAAGGGCAATTACGGATGGGTGATAAATGCTGGTCTAGCAGTGATGCTGAATGGAAAAGAAATATGTTGGTCATCTATCCTAACATCTCATGTGGCTGAGTCTCAAGTTTTGTTTGTTATTCTCCCTGTGAACCTCCTTGGGATGCTTTACTACAATACAGGCGCTATATAATCGCAAGGTGTCATTTGTGTGTTCAACAAGTCACGCGATTACAGGCCTTTAATGTCGAAAAGGTTGAGTTGCACATCCTGTACTCTGCCCTTGTACAGAAACAGCATGATTTATCTTCTTCATTGACACAGAGTGCGCCTAGTTAGTTTGCCTTCTCCGAGGAGCGACACACACTCCGCACAAAGAAGCAAAGTGCACCCTCTTTCAAACCCTCAACAATTTATTTATCTTAAAATCTCCCCGGAGGTGCAGCCCCTCCCTGCCACTCGGACCTCGCGGAAGAGAAGGAATCTCCTTGAAATTCGAGCTTGTTTGAAATGAAGGCAGTGGAGAACGGCGCGCAAATGGATGGGAGTCCATTTTGTCGCATACGTTCTTGGATAAGAGGAGGCAGGAGTGAGCTGTAAAGTGCAGATGGGACATATCCATGCAGAGCACACGCTCACATCAGGCGAGTGAGGACAGACTCACTGTGAGTCCTTTGCTAAAGCAGCTGCAGCATTTCAGGCTACGCACGGCTAACTCGCTCCTCCCTTTTGCAGCTTTCAACAGCCATTACCTTTCAGCTTGTCTGCGCCACACTGCCCGGGCATTTCAGACAAAAAACTAATGACCCTGCTTCGCCTTCTGGAATTTGCAGAGTAATGAAAGTGGACGTTGTTTTAGAAGGCACAATTGGCGCACTGTACATACATTAGGCCTTTCCTTTTAATTCTGTCCCTGTTAGGCTTTTCCAAACTCGCATCCAACGACTGGCATGAACTCTTTATTGCTCTCTGTCAAATGGGTGGCACGGCGGCACAGTGGGTTAGCACAGCTGCCTCCAGGGCTCCGGGTTCGATTCCAGCCTCGGGTCACTGTCTGCGCCGAGTCTGCATATTCTCCCCATGTCTGCGTGGGTTTCCTCCCACAGTCCAAAGAAGCGCGGGTTAGGTTGATTGGCCGTGCTAAATTGCCCCTTAGTGTCAGGGGATTAGCAGGGTAAATATGCGGGGTTATGGGAATAGGGCCTGGGTGGGATTGTGGTCAGTGCAGACTTGATGGGCTGAATGGCCTCCTTCTGCACTGTAGGGATTCTATGATTCTGTACTGTCTGTGTGGAGTTTGCACGTTCTCCACTTGTCTGTGTGTGTTTCCTTCAGGTACTCCGATACCTGTATGTATTGGCATACAGTGAAAAGCATTGTTTCTTGCGTGCTATGCAGACAAAGCATTCCGTTCATAGAGTACATAAGGGAGAAGGAAAGGAGATAGTGCAGAATAAAGTGTCATGGTCATAGAAAGAGCAACTTAATATATGGTAGGTCCATTCAAAAGTCTAATGGCAGCAAGGAAGAAGCTGTTCTTGAGTCAGTTGGTACGTGACCTCAGACTTTTGTATCTTTCACCCGACGGAAGAAGGTGGACGAGAGTATGTTCGGGGCATGTGGGGTCCTTGATTATGCTGGCTGCCTTTCCGAGGCAGCGGGCTTGCAGGGAGTTAGGATAATGGCAGCAGGTATTTGGAGCTTGCAAGGTGACATGCCGACCAGGGAAGCATTGATATCATCAAGTTCACAGGGGACAAAAGTGTGGATGAGGGTTTGGACGATGGATGAGTTGAGGCAGGGGTGGAGTCAGCCACTGTTCTTGAAGTGGAATGGTGCCGTGATGATGTTGGAAATGATCAGAGCGCTGTCAGGACATGCACAGGGACCTACATCTCCACCTGTTCCCAGAGGAGGAGAAGCCACACATACATGGGTTATCACCCTTTTCACCAGAGTCAAGTATCCAGGCGGCCATTTTTGGACTATGAGACTGGACAGTCAGTACTAACAGGCTTTTAACCTGAGAATCAAGGACCAAGGGATCAGCATAGACATTATGCAGCATTGTCTCACTGGATAGTCACAGAAGTCTAGAGATCCACTGATAGTTGAAGGCTCTGTGTGACGGAGTCACCCAAGGATTCACATGTTCCAACGTTACTCCCTAATCTGTGCTGAACTAACGGATCTGATTGTAGGGAGTCTACAGTTGCCACCAGCGCCCGCGGGCTAAGGAATTATTTAATGACGGGCATACACAATAATTGTAGATTTTTCTTACTGGATAGGCGAAGCAAAAAGCTTGTTCACTCACTACCTGCTCAACCCTGAACCTAGATCAGAGAAACCTGGCAAGTGGGGGCAGATGTTTGGCAGTCTCCAAATATAAATAACATTCCAACATTTTTATAGAATCATAGAATCCTGCAGTGCAGAAGGAGGCCTTTCAGCCCATCGAGTCTGCACCAACGACAATCCCACCCAGGCCCTATCCCCAAAATGCCATGCATTTACCATAGCTAGTCTCCCTGTCACTAAGGGCAATTTAGCATGGCCAATCCACCGAGCCAGTACATTTTGTGGGAGGAAACCGGAGCACCCGGAAGAAACCCACAAAGACACTGGAAGAACGTGCAGATCCGCACCAATAGTGACCCATGCCGGGAATCGATTCTGGTCCCTGGCGCTGCGAAGCAGCAGCAGTAGCCACTGGGCCGTCGTGTCACCCCATGTTTTTGTTACATCCTTCTGAGCTCTTTTGTGTTGAACCCATTTCTATTCTTCACTATCCACATTGATGGAGTGTAATCCATTACACAATGTTTTACGGGCTTGAGGTGCAGGGAATCACATTCTCCCCAACGTTTTGTGTCAGTTAAGAGAACCTGATCGAATGCAAACTTCTAAGGTCCTTCTTTGGATTTTTGTTTTATTTTACTCATTGAATGTTATTTATTCCTCTCTTGAATCCCCGGTCATACATTTGTATGCATCCACAACACCTCAGTGAGTCTTTTACTCAGTAAGAAGTCTCACAACGCCAGGTTAAAGTCCAACAGGTTTATTTGGTATCATGAGCTTTTGGAGCACTGCCCCTTCATCAGGTGAGTGGGCAGTACTCCGAAAGCTCGTGGTACCAAATTAACCTTTTGGACTTTAATCTGGTGTCGTGAGACTTCTTACTGTGCCCACCCCAGTCCAACGCCGGCATCTCCACATCAATCTTTTAATCAGCGGCGACTGAGAGGTGAATGGGGATCGCACTGTCTATGGGCACAATCTTACTGCCCGTTCATGCCGCGCTCCCACTGGAGAAATTGGTGACAAACCGGAAAATTCCGGCCCATAATGTCAGTTAATCATAGGCTTTCTGAGCCAATTCTTCATTTAAAACGTCACACTTGCAGAGTGGTTAGCACTGCTGCCTCACAGTGCCAGGGACCCGGGTTCGATTCCCGGCTTGGGTCACTGGCTGCACAGTCTGTACGTTCTCCCCGTGTCTGCGTGGGTTTCCTCAGGGTGTTCCGGTTTCCTCCCACAGTCTGGAAGACGTGCTGGTTAGGTGGATTGGCCATGCTAAATTCTCCCTCAGTGTATCTAAGCGGGTGCCGGAGTGTGGCGACCAGGGTATTTTCACAGTAATTTCGTTGCAGTGTTGACGTAAGCCTACTTGTGACCCGAAGAAATGAACTTTAACGTTTAATACACGTTTCGGATAATTAGCAAAAAAAAAACTGCCCTGTTTCTTGTTATTTTTCTTCTCCCCTGAATGATGTAATGGGTTGAATAGGTTAAAGCAAAGAGCACAGCTGAGGTTAGTACCCTGGGATTGTAAGTGTGAGAAGCCCACTGAGAACAGGAGTAAGCAACATACGAGGGAATCTACTTGTAATGAATGCCTTTGGGACTATCTCTGGGTGGTCTTTATAGATGAGTTGCTCTTTGCTCTGAGTCATATTTTGCCACAGTTGCCATCAATACTTGATGTCATTGCCAGCCAATTCCAAATGGAGAAGGTTATGTGGTGGATATAAAGTAGAAAGCATTTTTTTCTGCTCCCCGCACCATTATTCAGTCACGAGACATGATCTATGCGACATAGCCATGTGACAGCTTGAAATAATTACCACTGGCTGGCATTAATTTTAACCTCTGCAATCATTCATTCCCATCTTCGACGTGGTTTAATAGTGATAGTTTCTGCTTGTCCGAATTGTCCTTGGATATAAACTGCTCCAATGTATTGATTAAATGCAGAAGCCGGAGGCTAACGTTTTTAATCAACACATTAGCACATTATTGCCTGGAACATTCCTGACAAGCAGTGCTTATTGTTTAATGTGACTAATCTCACTGTCTGTGCGTTGTGTGTACCATATCATTATTATAATTGACTATATATCTTATAATAACTGCACCTTGTGAATGTGCCAATTTTCATTTGACTGAAGACTTGAGGAAGGAGAAGCCAATTAGGATTGGCTGGATTTGCTGCAAGATCAAAAGACCGCACGCAACTTTCAAAATCCACCACTCTCCCGGGTTGGCTTGTAATTGCTAACCAGCTAAATAACCAGCAAAGTAAGAAGATGGTGAAAACCCATGTTAGCTCTTATTGAAGAACCTGCTGTAGCTTACGCCAATTCTTCTTGTTTACAGCCACCCTCACAGCACCAGGGACCCGGGTTCGATTCCTGGGTTGGGTCACTGTCTGTGTGGAGTTTGCACATGGTGTCTGCGTGGGTTTCCTCCGGGTGCTCCAGTTTCCTCCCACAGTCTGAAAGACGTGCCGGTTAGGTTGCATTGGCCATGCTAAATTCTCCCTCAGTATACCCGAACAGGCGCCAGAGTGTGGACACTAGGGGATTTTCACAGTAACTTTTCATTGCGGTGTTAATGTAAGCCTATTTGTCACTAATAAATAAATTTTACCTATCTCTATGTATATTTTGTAGAATCATAGAATCCCTACAGTGCAGAAGGAGGCCATTCAGCCCTTCGAGTCTGCACTGACTCACGGGCGGCACAATGGCACAGTGGTTACTACTGCTGCCTCACAGTGCCAGGGACCCGGGTTTGATTCGAGTCTCGGGTCATTGTCTGTGTGGAGTTTGCACATTCTCCTCATGTCTGCGTGGGTTTCCTCCGGGTGCTTCAGTTTCCTCCCACATTCCAAAGATGTGCGGGTTAGGTTGATTTGGCCATGCTAAATTGACCCTAGTGTCAGGGAGATTAGCAGCATAAATACATGGGGGTCACGGAGATAGGGTCTGGGTGGGATTGTTGTCCTTGCAGACTTGATGGGCCGAATGGCCTCTTTCAGCACCGTAGGGATTCTATGATTCCATGACTTTCCGACAGAGGATCCCACCCAGGCCCTTTCCCATTACCCCATGTATTTACCCCACTAATCTCCCGAACCTACACATCTTGGGACAGTAAGGGGCAATTTAGCCTGGATAAGGCCAGATGGGTGATTTGATTTGCTGGTTCATTTTAACCCCTGAAGTGAAGTGACCTTTGTGGCTTTATATCATGGGACCCCATTGAGGGATTATGAAAACTTATGGACGTGTGGATTATTTTGGTATTTTAATCAGTGTCTGGGCTCTCACGCATTTAAAGTAACTTTTCATTGCGGTGTTAATGTAAGCCTATTTGTCACTAATAAATACATTTTACTTATCTCTATGTATATTTTGTAGAATCATAGAATCCCTACAGTGCAGAAGGAGGCCATTCAGCCCATCGAGTCTGCACTGACTCACGGGCAGCACAATGGCACAGTGGTTAGTACTGCTGCCTCACAGTGCCAGGGACCCGGATTTGATTTGAGTCTCGGGTCATTGTCTGTGTGGAGCTCCGTGCGTGCAAAGGATTATCTTCTGGCTGAGCACGCTATGTGATGCACAGCCTACAGGTACAACTCTGTTCTGTCATTCATCAATTGCAACTTGTACCTCAGACCAATGATTGTATTGGTTTACATTGGCCGGATACTTCCCACCGTGCCCACCGCGGGAATCATAGCGGGTATGTCAGAAAATTTGGCAGACCATTTAAAGGTCTTGGGTGTTGTAATGTAGCCAATGATAACAATGGAATATGTTATAACGTAACCAATGGTAACATGCTGTGAGGGTCAGCTGACCATCTGACCCAGTAGACAATGTATCCAATGGCAAAATGAGGTAATGGTCAGCTGACCCGGTATAAATAGAAAGCAGATGGGGATTGTGGGATGATTGTGTGGTCCCAGTGTTGTGTAATGAAGTTTCTTTATTGAATCTTTGTCGCTGATTTACTTTGCGAAATTGGTTTTTTTAAAGTTTATTAGTGTCACAAGTAGGCTTACATTAACACTGCAATGAAGTTACTGTGAAAATCCCCTCGTCGCCACACTCCAGTGCCTGTTCGGGTACACTGAGGGAGAATTTAGCATGGCCAGTGCACCCTAACTGGCACGTCTTTCAGACTGTGGGAGGAAAGCGGAGCACCCGGAGGAAACCCACGCAGACACGGGGAGAATGTGCAAACTCCGCACAGACAGACAGTCAACCAAGCCGGGAATCGAACCCGGGTCGCTGACACTGTGAGGCAGCAGTGCTAACCACTGTGCCACCGGGCCGCCCCTTTATTGCCTGCAACTGAAATATCCTGACTGCTAGATTGACATTAAGACATGTATGGCCTGAAAATTCTGCCCATTGAGTCTGCGTCAAAACAGCAGGCCACTCAGTCCAACTAGTCCGTGCCGGCACCCACCTCACTTCAGCTAACTCTACCATTATGCTTTCCCATTGCCCCTTCGTGTTGGTCTTGTTTCACCTCGAAAACAACTTTTATTAGCCTCTCAAACTCCTTGCCAATAGGTCTTCCATATCCCGACCACTCGTTTGTAAATTGGGATGTAAAAATATGCCATACTGTCGCATTATTCGAAGTGTCTGTTAAGCAGGAAACGTGTTAAGAATGAATGTTGTATCTTCACCTGCCACAGTGTGGAACATTCACTGACTCTTCCAACAATCCCGTTGAATACATCAACTCCACTCGATGGCACTCCACACACCTGGAGTGGTGCTTCATAAAACAAATGAAAATCAATTCTATTCAGTTGCTCTCGTAACCAATGCACCAACAATGCATTGTTCGGAGATTATATCGTCTGCTAATCCAGTGCTCCGTCTCTGTGATCTGATATTTTTACACTGTTGTGTTTGTTGTATTTCAATGGTCACAAGGTGTCCATAAAGTATGCACTGCACTATCCACAATCCCTCCTGGCCTCAAACCCTACGATGTGGAGATGCTGGCGTTGGACTGGGGTAAACACAGTAAGAAGTCTAACAACACCAGGTTAAAGTCCAACAGGTTTATTTGGTAGCAAAAGCCACTAGCTTTCGGAACAGGCTGTCCCTTCGTCAGGTGGAGTGGGAGTTCCACCCTGAAATCTGAAATAAAAACAGAAAGTGCTGGAATAGTTCCACAGGTTTGGCAGCATTTGTGGAGATGGATACAGTGAATGCTTTGAGTTGGCTCCACTTTTGGACTCGAAACATCAACTGTTTCTTTCTCACGAGATGCTGCCTGACCTGGGCGGCACAGTGGTTAGCACTGCTGCCTCACGGCGCCATGGACCCGGGTTTGATTCCCGGCTTGGGTCACTGTCTGTGTGGAGTCTGCACGTTCTCCCCGTGTCTGCGTACGTTTCCTCCGGGTGCTCCGGTTTCCTCTCACGGTCCGAAAGACGTGCTAGTTAGGTGCATTGGCCGTGCTAAATTCTCCCTCAGTGTACCCAAACAGGCGCCGGAGGGTAGCGACTAGGGGATTTTCACAGTAACTTCATTGCGGCGTTAATATAAGCCTACTTGTGACACGAATGAATAAACTTTACTTTAGACCTGCTGAGTTTTTCCGACATATTCTGTTAAGCTAATATGAAGCTTGTACGCCTACCTGAATTGAGAATGTCACTGCTGCATGGAATGTTGGATAGAGAGTCAGATCCGAAGGTATATTGGGGCGGTGGGGTGGGGTGGGGAGGATTTCCAACGCTCCTGCGGCGTACTATCCAGCAGCAGAGGTGGCCCACTATTGGCTGGCAATCTGGTCACCGGGTCTCACTGATGTCTCCGGGGTTTTGTGTGACCCCGCACGCTCCACCACTGGGGTCTGTGTTGTGGGAGGATGGGGGTAACCATCAGCGAGACTGGAAGATTCCACCGGCCGAAGGGCTGGAAAATCTCAGCCAAGGAATTTCACCTGGAATCAGGATGAACTCCAAGGGGTCACCTCGAACGTGCTGCTGTGGTTTTGCAGCCTTTTAACCACCTACGGAGATCTCAAATATTTTGAAAGAAGAATGAGGGGAGATCTTATAGAAACATATAAAATTATGAAGGGAATAGGTAAGATAGAAGCAGGGAGGTTGTTTCCACTGGCAGGTGAAACCAGAACTAGGGGGCACGGCCTCAAAATAAGGGGGAGCAGATTTAGGACTGAGTTGAGGAGGAACTTCTTCACACAAAGGGTTGTGAATCTGTGGAATTCCCTGCCCAGTGAAGCAGTTGAGGCTACCTCATTGAATGTTTTTAAGGCAAAGATAGATGGATTTTTGAACAGTAAAGGAATTAAGGGTTATGGTGAGTGGGCAGGTAAGTGGAGTCAGTCCATGATAAGATCAGCCATGATCTTATTGAATGCCGGAGCAGGCTCAAGGAGCCAGATGGCCTACTCCTGCTCCTAGTTTTTATGTTCTGATGAAATAGTTCCTTTTATTTGTTTGTTTTTTAAAAATTATGTTAAACTTGCAAACTACAGTTGGATACCATGGGACGGGGAAGGGAAGGAGGAAATAATGAGCTGATGGTAGCCCCACCTGCACTGAACTACTGACGGACGTCTGCACTTGCCTCACGTGACAGTAGACCACCAATTCTGAGCAGAAATTAACGGCTGGCCCAAGTGCAAAGCATCTCACTGAAGGTGGCATGCGCGGCACCTTTTTATAAATGGTGGAAAGATGACGCTTTGCTGTTGTTAATCGTAAGAATACCGAGCATTAGTCTTCTTTAAAAATGTACTTTTCAGCATAAGTGCCAGATTGATCATTTGATGTGTCTGCTAAGTTTTATTGCCGAAAAATGTGCTTATTGATTTGTGGTGTCATGTTGGAGTCTTGCAAAGGTTCAGTGGTCAGATTGTCTAGACGGATATGCACTGAGGAAAGAAAAATGTTTTTAAGCATTTGCACTCGGAAATGAAAATAGGACGCGCAGAAGTATGTCTTCTGAAATTTGGTGATGGTTGAAGCAGTGCCAAAAGTGTACATGAGATGGTGGATGCCTCGTGGAAGTGACTCATAGAATCCCAACAGTGCAGAAGAAGGCCATTCAGCCCTTCGAGTCTGCACTGACAACAATCCTACCCAGGCCCTATCCCTGTAATCCCATATATTTACCCCGCTAATCGCTCTAAACCTACGCATCTTGGGACACTAAGAGGCAATTTAGCTTGGCCAATGGACCTAACCTGCACATCTTTGGACAGTAAGGGGCAAATTAGCATGGCCAAAGGACCTAACCTGCACATCTTTGGACTGTTGGTGGAAACCGGAGCACCCGGAGGAAATCCACGCAGACACGGGGAGAATAAACTCCAGCCAGACAGTGACCCGAGGTTGGAATCAAACCCAGGTCCCTGGAGCTGTCAAGCAGCAGTGCTAACCATGCTGCCCAAACTGAACTGAACTGACCTGACCAGATTTTGTGGTGTTCTATGACATTATTGCCTGTGTTTAGGTAAGATTACACAACTATATTTTAATGGAAAGCAAAAATGAAATACAGAAGATGCTGGGCTGAAATAAAAACAGCAAATGATTTGATTTGATTTATTATTGTCACATATATAGGGATACAGTGTGGGCGGCACGGTGGCACAGTGGATTAGCACTGCTGCCTCACAGCGCCAGGGACCGAGGTTCAATTTCCGGCTTGGGTCACTGTCTGTGCGGAGTCTGCACGTTCTCCCTGTGTCTGTGTGAGTTTCCTCCGGGTGCTCCGGTTTCCTCCCACAGTCTGAAAGACGTGCGGGTTAGGTGTATTGGCCATGCTAAATTCTCCCTCAGTGTAACCCGAACAGGTGCCGGAGTGTGGTGACCAGGGGATTTTCACAGTAACTTCATTGCAGTGTTAATGTTGGCCTACTTGTGACACTAATAAAATAAGCTTTATTGTTTCTTACGCGCTATACAGACAAAACTCACTGTTCACAGAGTACATAGCGGAGAAGGAAAGGAGAGGGTGCAGAATATAGTGTTACAGTTACAGATAGGGTGTAGAGAAAGATCAGCTTAAATAAGATAGGTCCATTCAAAAGTCTGATGGCAGCTGTTCTTGAGTCAGTTGGTACGCGATGTCAGACTTTTGTATCTTTTTCCTGGCATAAGAAGATGGAAGAGAGAATGTCCGGGGTGCGTGGGGTCCTTCATTATGCTGGCTGCTTTTCCGAGGCAGCGGGAAGTGTAGACGGAGTCAATGGATGGGAGGCTGGTTTGAGTGATGGACTGGGCATTTGTAGATTCTTGCGGTCTTGGACAGAGCAGGAGCCATACCAAGCTGTGATACAACCGGGAAATGTTGGAAATACTCAGCAGCTGAGGCAACATTGATGGAAAGAGGCAAAAATTATGGGTAATGTTAAAGACATTCTTCAAAGCCAGCCTGATAGAAAAGGTCATTAACCTGAAACAATGAGCAGAATCTTGTGGGGATGACTGGGACCTTGTCTCCTGGCTGGAGAGCCAGTGGGTTATCCACGTTGCCTCCTTTGGGGAAGGCCCACCGATGCACAGGCCGGTCAGACAGCTGAGAGGTCAGTGGGCAGGCTTCTCCCCAGATTCAGGACCCTGGAGATGGAGGTCCCACCCACTGAGAGCTGGCGGCCATTCAGAGGCCAGCAGCTCTCCTGTTCAGCGGCGCCACCGGGGAGGTGGTGGCTGCCGCGGGAAAGATGCCCACTGTCAGTCCAGGGTGGTGGAGTGAACCAGGCCACAGGTCAGCGATGATGGGAGGAGTCTTGCAGGGTGGGGTTAGCAGCAAGGGCATGGGTTTGGCTTTCAATGGACCCCCTTCACGATGCTGGGTACGTAGTTCAGGATGCTCCCCCACCCAACCCCCAGAGATGACAAGTAACTCGCACATATTTACTTAGACACACATTACCATGCCCGGCTGCACTGGGTTTATATCAGAGGTGGTGGGATTAAGCCCTAAGTGTTCATTAATTGCCCACCCAAGGGCAATTGGTGGCAGAGCGGGTAGATCAACCACAGGCTTAATAGGAGTGGAGGCAGAAATGCTCACCCATCACCTTTCCTTTCGACCAATTAGAAACATAGAAACTAGAAGCAGGAGTAGGCCATTTGGCCCTTCGAGCCTGCTGCCCCATTCATTTTGATCATGGTTGATCATCAAATTCAATAGCCTGATCCCGCCTTCCTCCCATATCCCTTGATCCCTTTAGCCCCAAGAGCTGTAGAAACAAAGCATTACCCCCCTCCCTCCAGTCTCACCATGGGGGAGGGCATTAACATTGCCCATTAACTCTGATTCTCTCTCTCTCCACATTTATTGGCTGACTGGCTGAGTGTTTCCAGCTCTTTGCAATCCTATCTTAACGGAGAAAGCTCGACTGTCTATTCCGGTGTAGAGTGAAGGATACCGGGTGAAAATGTGCTTTTTTTATTATGTAACAAATGGGAGATTATTTTTTGGTGGATTTGAGGACATGGTAGGAGGAAGGAGAGAAAGAAATTCGATGGTTCATTGTCAGTTCATAAGATATAGGAGCAGAATTAGGCCATTCGGCCCATCGAGTCTGCTCTGCCATTCAATCATGGCTGATATGCTCCTCGTCCCCATTTTCCTGCCTTCTCCCCATAACCCTTCAACCCATTAAAAATCTGATGTGGAGTTGCCGGCGTTGGACTGGGGTGGGCACAGTAAGAAGTCTCACAACACCAGGTTAAAGTCCAACAAGTTTATTTGGAATCACGAGCTTTCGGAGCGAGTCATCGGGTGAGTGGAGAGTTAGGTTTCACAACCGGACCTAATGGGGATAGCTGGGACACTGGTTAGGGTAGTGTTGACTGTGAGATTAGCCAATAAACTCTCTACAATTAAAAATCTATCTAACTCTCCTCAAATTTACTCACTGACCCAGCATCCACCGCACTTTGGAGTAGCAAATTCCATAGATTCGCAACCCTTTGAGAGAAGTAGTTTCTTCTCAACTCCGTTTTAAAGAAGCTATCTGTACCTGGCTCAAAGGCAACTAGGGATGGGCAATAAATGCTGGCCTAGCCAATGACGCCCATGTCCCACGAATGAATTAAAAAAAAAGGCTAGCCTTTATCGTAAGACTCTGACCTCTCGTCCTAGAATGCCCCACAAGTTCATAAGTAGTCACTATCTTCCCTCAGCCCTACCACCCCAGGGGTGGCCTTCTCTGAGAGATCTGTACAGCTTATTACTTACCTGAAACCTTACTGGCTAGAAATAAAGACGCTATCAGTGCCTGGCTTCATGAAATATTTGGACTGAAAGCGCAACTTCCTTTTTCTTCAAACTCTTCCCTCCCCCCCGTGCACAACCTCACAAAGACTCATCAAAATTAGTTGCTTCAGAAGGCATTTAAAAACACGAACATGAAAAATGATAATATATCTCATCGTTTAAAACAATTACTTGGGGGAATTGTTGATGGGATGATTCTCAATCCAGTATTGCAATCAAATTAGTGCTCCTCTGAAGTCGCTACATCAAAAAAAAGATTATACCTTGTATATTTAATCACTTGTCACAACAGCTGTAAAATTGCGTTGTGTTGTTAACTAGAATGGTTAATTGCACAAGGAGATCAAGGGCGCACTTGCATGTGTGTCGAAAATGGAGAACAGTTTCCATCATTAGATTCTGAACACTTGCTGCATGGGAGGGCTGTGACCAATGTGTAGATACAAAGGATATATCTGAGTGACAGAAGCACATCAGACCGAAGCCCCGAGACTGACCCTGGTGTTGAAAAATTGACTTTAAAAAAAACCTGGGGTGGAATTTTCCCGTCCTGCTCACCACGGGAATGGTAGCGGGTGGGATAGGACTATGCAAAGTTCGGGCAGCATGGTGGCATAGTGGTTAGCACTGTTGCCTCACAGCACCACAGTGGGTTCAATTCCCAGCTTAGATCATTGTCTGTGTGGAGTTTGCACACCCGTGTCTGTGTGGGTTTCCTCCCACAGTCCAAAGATGTGCGGGTTAGGTGCGTTGGCCACGCTAAATTGCCCCTTAGTGTCCCAGGATGCGTAGGTTAGAGGGATTAACGGGGTAAATATGTGGGGTTACGGGGATAGAGCCTGAGTGGGATTGTGGTCGGTGCAGACTCGATGTGCTGGATGGCCTCCTTCTGTACTGTCGGGATTCTATGACAATTCCATTGACCTTAAGCGGGATTTTCCGGTCTTGAGATGAGCATGCTGGAAAATCCCGCCACTGGTGTCTATAAACTTAGAAAGGAAGTAACTGAGAAAGCGGTCTTGTAGATGCATGAAAGAATATGACAGTAATATTGAGTGTCAGTACCTTATAATGACATTGTTAAGGTCTAATGACAATCACATTGTAAAGGGATTGGTAATTATCGATGATGGGTATTTTAGACCTATTAATGGGGATAGCTGGGACAGTGGTTAGAGTAGTGTTGACTAAGCATAGCCAAAAAACTCTCTCCAGCAAAGAAAGCTGCTGTGTCTTGGTTCTAACTTCACCAGCCAAAGAGAGATCCAGTTAACATTGAAGGTCGAACCAAGGAACTATTTAGAAGCAAATTAAGGCAAAGAGGCGTTGGCTATCATTGGTGAAAAAAAATTGAGTGTGGCTTTTGCTACCAAATAAACCTGTAGGACTTTAACCTGGTGTTGGTAAACTTCTTACTCAAAAAAAATTGGACATACATCGGAAATAATTTCACATAATCAATATTCTGAGTAGGGGAGTGAAGGCAGACATGTTGGGATCCAGTCTTAATTTGGATAGAGTACATGATCGGGGAGAATCCCTATTCCAAAGAATGACTGCCCTTGACATCAAGGCTGTATTGACAGCGTGGCATCAAGGAGCCCTAGCAAAACGAGTCAATGGGAATCAGGGGGAAAACCCTCTGCTGGTTGGAGTCATACCTGGCACAAAGGGTGAAGGTTGTGGTTGTTGGAGGTCTATCATCTCAGCTCCAGGACATCACTGTAGGAGTTCCTAAGGGTAGCGTTGTAGGACAAGCCATCTTCAGCTGCTTTATCAATGACCTTTCTTCCATCATAAGGTCAGAAGTGGAGATGTTAGCTGATGATTGCACAATGTCCAGTATCATTCGCGACTCCTTAGATACTGAAGCAATCCATGTCCAAATGCAGCAAGACCTGAACAATAATCAGCTATGGGCAGACAATTGATAAGTAACATTCGCACCACACAAATGCCAGACATGACCATCTCCAACAAGAGAGAATCTAAACATCATCCCAAGACACTCAATGGCATTATCACTGCTGATTACCCCACTAACAACATCCTGGGGTTCCCATTGACCAGAAACTGAACTGGATCAGCCATATAAATACTGTGGCGACCAGAGCAGGTCAGAGGCTGGGAATTCTGCGGCGAGTAACTCACCTCCTGACTCCTCACAGCCGGACCACCATTTATAAGGCACAAGGAGTGATGGAATACTCCCCACTTGCCTGGATGAATGTGGCTGCAGCAACATTGAAGAAGCTGAACACCATCCAGGACATAGCAGCCCACTTGATTGGCACCCCATCCACAAACATTCACTCCCTCTACCACTGCATAATGACAGCAGTGAGTGCTATCTACAAGATGCACTGCAACAACTCACCAAGGCTCCTTCAAAAACACCTTCCAAACCCATGACGGCTGCCATCTAGAAGGACAAAGGCAGCAGATACCATAAAACCATGAGATATAGCAGCAGAATTAGGCTATTCAGCCCATCGAGTCTGCTCTGCCATTCAGTCATGGCTGATATGATTCCTGGGGATACCACCAACACCTGGAGATTCCCATCCAAGCCACTCACCATTCTGACTTGGAATTATATTGCCGCTCCTTCACTGTCATAGGATCAAAATGGTGGAACCCTCTCCCTTACAACCCTGCAGGTCTACCTACACCACATGGACTGCAGTGGTTCAAGAAGGCAGCTCATCAAGAGCAATTAGGGATAGTTAATAAATACTGGCCTAGCCAGCGATGCCCACATCCCACAAATTAATTAAAAAATAGTGGTGATGAGTGAGCTGGACTTTGTGCTGGACTTTGTTTAGGATATGCATAACACAGTTTAGTATAAACTGAAGATTATGGAAGTTGGCAGGAGGGAGATAATTGGGACGGTTGAGTCTGGAGGTAAGGCATGAATAAGGCTGAGGTGGATTGGGACAGAGGCAACACCCTTGCATTATGCTATACAACAGCACTGGGGAAGGTGATGGCCTAGTGGTATTAACTATTAATCCAGAAACTCAGCTAATGTTCTGGGGACCCATGTTCGAATCCCACCACGGCGGATGACAGAATTTGAATTCAGTGAAAATATCTGGAATTAAGAATCTACTGATGACCATGAAACCATTGTCGATTGTTGCAACAACCCATCTGGTTCACTAATGTCCTCTAGAGAAGGAAATCTGCCTGGTCTGGCCTACACGTGCCTCCAGAGCCACAGCAATGTGGTTGACTCTCAACTACCATCTGATGAGATGATGTGGAGATGCCGGCGTTGGACTGGGGTGGGGCACAGTAAGAAGTCTCACAACACAAGGTTAAAGTCCAACAGGTTTATTTGGAATCACGAGCTTTCGGAGCGCTGCTCCTTCACCAGGTGAGTGTGATGATGTTGTGAGACTTCTTACTGTACTCTGAAATGGCCAAGCAATACAAGCAAAGCCACTCGGTTTCAAGGGCAACTAGGGATGGGCAATAAATACTGGCCCAGCCAGCGATGCCCATGTCCCACGGATGAATAAAAAGAACCAGTGGAACGCACCGGAGCACTTACCCGATTAGCACGCAAGGGGGTTCTTTTTCGCTTCCATCATGTAACATAGTTAAAGTGGGCCAGGTTTGTTTTGTGGTAACTTTCCACTCATTCTCCTGCAGTTTGAACCAAGGAAGGAATAAGTGTTTACCAAAATGGTTTCTCTTAAAAACACTTGGCAGGCACACGTTTTAAAACAGTCGGGTGTAGTGATATACGATTTGTTCATCGCCCACGATTCCTTAAATAGATCAGCCACATAAAACACATCATCTGTAAAAATGTATTTAGTTTGGCTTGCAAGGTCTAGATGATAGTAAAGGTTTATTGCACTTCAAAAAAGCATGTCACTTGTGTGAAGATTTTTTTTTTCACTGTCAAATCACAGCAGAGTAATTGAAGTGTCAGCTTTTGCTTTGCTTTTTTCAATGTTTCATCTGTTTCAGCGTTCATGCCACCAAACAGAACAGGAACAGGAGTAGGCCATTCAGCTCCTCGAGCCTGCTCCGCCATTCATTGAATTGATCCATTTGTGTTTCACGTTCTACGTTCCCACTCACCTTTGATAATCTTTGATTCCCCTGCCTATCAAGAATCTATCTACCTCTGACTTAAAAATATTCAGTGACCCTTCCCCCCCTCCACCCCCCCGTACTGCCCACCTCCACCCCTGGGGACCCCCCCCTCCCCATTTTCTGTGGCAGAGAACGCGATCGTACCACCTGTTCACACCACCCTCCTGCTGCAGCGAAGTCAGGGAATTTGATGCCAAATCTCCGTTCACTGCAGTGGGATGGGAAAATCCCGCCGGAGTGAATGGTTGTAGGATTCCGGCCAGAGTGTTCCAAATTAGCCCAAACCTCAGAGAAAAAAACATTCTCCTCGCCTCGTTCCTAAAGTTAAGGGTCACCCGTAATTTTAAAACAGTGCCGCCTAGTTCTGGACTATATCCCCCCTCAAGAGGAAACATCCGAGTCCATCTGGTTGATTTTTATCCTTCAGTCAAGTCGCCCTTCACTCTTTTAAATTGCGCTGGCACAAGCCCAGTCTGTCCAATCATTCCTCATAGTACAACCAGTTCATTCCAGTTGAGTGTCGAGCTTTATACAAATGCTGAAAAAGCAGACTTTGTATCCAATCCAACATT
Organism: Mustelus asterias; assembly: GCF_964213995.1. Classification (NCBI taxonomy): domain Eukaryota; kingdom Metazoa; phylum Chordata; class Chondrichthyes; order Carcharhiniformes; family Triakidae; genus Mustelus; species Mustelus asterias. The sequence goes on from NC_135818.1 coordinate 81,448,705, forward strand.
GCTTTCTGAGCCAACATCAGCATTCTTCGTATTGCCTCAACTAAAATTTGATAACCTTCCCTTATTTACTGACAACACCCTTCATAAGTTGTGAAAGTTTCTCACTCTCCTTTGAAATTTAACAGCCGAAAAGCCAATCGCCTATCTATCTCCTAATGCAAATTTTAAACATTGACTGTTTACTTATAAATCCACTGCACTGTGGCCTTGTTACAAATTTGTGCATTTTAGCACATTAACCTATTTTATCTCTCAACTCTCCCAGACATTCTGGCCGGAATTTTATCACCCCGCCCAACACTGAAATCGGAGTGGGTGAGCTGCAGGCAACGGGAAGATCCATTGACCTCGGGTGGGATTTTACGGTTTTGGGATAAGTGAGGCCATAAAATCTCACCTGTTGTTTCTATTAACGTTTCCCCACCTTAATTATAAAACACACATACACGTGCACACATGCACACACACACGCCAACACACACACGCACATGCCAACACACACACACACCAACACACACACGCAGACACACACACACACACACACACAGTCTTCTTTACAGGAAAACGCAGTATTCTCCCAAAATATTTTTAAAAACACCCTCACACTTGTCTTGTGATTCGACTGCTTGCTGGGCACTGTCTCATATTTGTGTTGTCTTCATGTAACCGGATGTATGCAAACTGGCTGCAGCGTGCAACAAGCTGTGTTTGGGCAGAATCATATACCCTCTCCTGCAGGGTGGCATTATTCTTTTATTCCTAATAAAATGGCTATGATGCGTTACTCCGCTGGCCCAGATCCTCAGAATTCAGTCATTTTATCTGAAGGTTAGTTCCTCTGATGATGGTCCATGCCTTTTAGCCCTCCGCTGCCTTATTAAACTGAGGAGTTTCCCAGGAGGTCTGGGAAGACCGAATGGGAGTCCAGTGAGAACTTTCCTGTTCAGTACGAGCCGCTGTCTGTGGCACTATGAATGGGGGAATTAAGACTCATGTGGTTTTGACACTTGAGGGAGGATGAAAGGGTAAAAGATAATGGGATCGGGGGCGGTGGGAAGGCGGGGTCGGGGGGGGGGGGGGGGGAGGGCACTGAGGTAAGGTTTTATATGTCCCAGGGGGACAGGCTTTTGAATTTAGCCAATCAATTTGAATCAGGCACTGAGATACCAAGAACTGATTAAATTTAAATCTGATGGTTTTGACAACCGAGGACCAATCCTACTGTGGGAAATGTTGATATGTCATCACAGGTGTAAAAGAAGGAGGCAGTGGGACAGAGAGAGGAGAACAATTGCCGTCTGCTAGAGTTAATAGCTCTCAGAGAGAGAGGGAATCGCTGGCTCTCATAGCTTCATCTATGTTTTAGAGAAAGCACCATCGAGATAGCAAAGGTACCAAAGAAGAAAGAAGTTCCAGACGGAAGAATCAACAGAGAAAGCCCAGAATATCCCGGAAGACACAAAACCTGGTTGTAATTTAGAGAGTGACTAAATTCTATTTTGTTAATGAGTGGGAATTGCATTTATCGGAACAGCATCCATTAGAATCTGGTTTTATTCGAGAATAGTTAATAGTTAGAAGGGGTTTATTAGGTTTGTTAATAGTTTAGTTAATTTGTCACTGTTAGTTAGATAAACAAATAGTTACGTGTTGATTTTAGAGAGAGCGTCAGGGATTTATTTTGTATTTAACCACTAGAATTTGCTGAAGAGCAGCTCACACCACTTCACACACACTTTGTACAGATTAGAGGGTGAGGTACTCCTCTTTGGGGGTTTCGGTGCCCATTCGCAGAGGGGGACACACCTCTGCTTTATAACACAGGCAAGCATAGGTAATGTCAGGGGGCATCTACACTTCACCCAGAGTGCCTCTCCCCCCAGCCCTATTATCTACCTTTCCCCGGGTCCCGGGACTCCAGTGGATGCAGTTCCGACAGCATTGTGGCCACAGCCTCCTCCGTGACCTCGTTGACCCTCTGATTGGCCGGCAGCTCCTGGCAGTGGGGGTTCTGGAGGAGGCCGTGATGTTTCTGGATCTGCCTGATTGGCAAATCCAGCCCCCTTGCAGGCTCTCCAGCCAGGATATGGGATGGAGCCTTGCCACAACCTGGGTGTAGGGCAGTGAGGTAAGGCTCCAACTCAGGTCAGTGAATTAACATAGAACATAGAACATAGAACAGTACAGCACAGAACAGGCCCTTCGGCCCACGATGTTGTGCCGAGCTTTATCTGAAACCAAGATCAAGCTATCCCACTCCCTATCATCCTGGTGTGCTCCATGTGCCTATCCAATAACCGCTTAAATGTTTCTAAAGTGTCTGACTCCACTATCACTGCAGGCAGTCCATTCCACACCCCAACCACTCTCTGCGTAAAGAACCTACCTCTGATATCCGTCCTGTATCTCCCACCACGAACCCTATAGTTATGCCCCCTTGTAATAGCTCCATCCACCCGAGGAAATAGTCTTTGAACGTTCACTCTATCTATCCCCTTCGTCATTTTATACACCTCTATTAAGTCTCCCCTCAGCCTCCTCCGCTCCAGAGAGAACAGCCCTAGCTCCCTCAACCTTTCCTCATATGACCTACCCTCCAAACCAGGCAGCATCCTGGTAAATCTCCTCTGCACTCTTTCCAGCGCTTCCACATCCTTCTTATAGTGAGGTGACCAGAACTGCACACAATATTCCAAATGTGGTCTCACCAAGGTCCTGTACAGTTGCAGCATAACCCCACGGCTCTTAAACTCCAACCCCCTGTTAATAAAAGCTAACACACTATAGGCCTTCTTCACAGCTCTATCCACTTGACTGGCAACCTTTAGAGATCTGTGGATATGGACCCCAAGATCTCTCTGTTCCTCCACAGTCTTCAGAACCCTACCTTTGACCCTGTAATCCACATTTAAATTTGTCCTACCAAAATGAATCACCTCACATTTATCAGGGTTAAACTCCATTTGCCATTTTTCAGCCCAGCTTTGCATCCTATCTATGTCTCTTTGCAGCCTACAACAGCCCTCCACCTCATCCACTACTCCACCAATCTTGGTGTCATCAGCAAATTTACTGATCCACCCTTCAGCCCCCTCCTCTAAGTCATTAATAAAAATCACAAAGAGCAGAGGACCAAGCACTGATCCCTGCGGCACACCGCTAGCAACCTGCCTCCAATCCGAAAATTTTCCATCGACCACCACCCTCTGTCTTCAGTCAGACAGCCAGTTACCTATCCAATCGGCCAACTTTCCCTCTATCCCACACCTCCTCACTTTCATCATAAGCCGACCATGGGGGACCTTATCAAACGCCTTACTAAAATCCATGTATATGACATCAACTGCCCTACCTTCATCAACACACTTAGTTACCTCCTCAAAAAATTCTATCAAATTTGTGAGGCACGACTTGCCCTTCACGAATCCGTGCTGACTATCTCGGATTAATCCGCATCTTTCTAAATGGTCGTAAATCCCATCCCTAAGGACCCTTTCCATCAATTTACCAACCACCGAAGTAAGACTAACCGGTCTATAATTACCAGGGTCATTAACAAAGCTTTATTAACAGAATAACTAGCAGCACAGTAGTTAGTGCTGCTGTCTCATGGCGCCAGGGACCTGGGTTTGATTCCCGGCTTGGGTCACTCTCTGTGTGGAGTTTCCATGTTCTTCCCGTGTCTGCATGGGTTTCCTCTGGGTGCTCCGGTTTCCTCCCACACTCCAAGGATCAGGTGGATTGGCCATGCTAAATTGCCCCTTCATGTCAGGGGGACTAGCTAGGATAAATGCATGGGGTTATAGGGCTAGGACCTGGGTGGGATTGTGGTCAGTGAGACTGGATGGGCTGAATGGCCTCCTTCTGCACTGTAGGATTCTATGATTCTATGATCCTATTACAGAGCAAGAGAACAGGTCTTCTTAACTCCATGAGCCCAAAACCCCAACTGCTGGAACAAGCCCAGGCAAGTCTGAGTGAGTCCCCAACCCAGCTCCCGATTGTACCAGCAAGTCACATGACCCTTTCAGGGAAACGCCCCTTAAAGGACTACTCCACCACATGGAGATCCCACCCAACAGTTCTGATCTGGGCCTTAATGTTATCGGTGAGGCTTTTGAGGGATTGGAAATGAGGCAGTTGTCAGTGAGTACTTGCTCTCAGTCCTGGTGTTGATCTGGGTGGTTCATTCTGGTCAGTGGTGACTGCAGCAATGTTCACAACTGGTGTTCTGGCTGGAGACAATGCAATTCTAGGTCAGGGAAAGGACGGTTGGACTTTCTCTTGCTGAAGATGGTCTTTACCTGGCACTTGTGTGGTATAAATATAACACGCCTTTTGTCTGCCCAAGTTTGGATGTTACCCACATCCTGTTGTATTGGGCTGTCGAGGCCTTTCCCATGAACCAGTGCTAGTTAGTGATCTAATATTCAGGATGGTCTCAAGAATTAAAAAATCCCAAGATTTGAATCCTCTCGTATTCGTTTGATTTTGGGTATCAGGCACATTCCTGGAGGAGAAATAGAACGAGCGTTATTCTGTATTCTGTCCTGACCTTGATAAGCTGGGTGCATAAAATGGAAATACACTCGATATACCAATTTGATGCACATCGCTGTGATGGGAAGGGAAATTTATTTGGCAAGAAATTAACAGTGATGCCGCGTTTGAATGAGTGTGAGATTGAATGGACAGAGGATGAAGGGTGCTTCGTGAGGGTTAGGATAAATTCTGTCAGCCACCTTCTGCTGTCCATGTGGTGTAGGTACACCCACGGCGCTGGTCGGAAGGAAGCTGCTGCATTTTGACCCAGCGATAGTAAATAAATGGCGATATATTTCCAAATCAGAATGGCGTGTGGCATGGAGGGGAAATTGCAGCTGGTGGTGACCCCAGTTATCTGCCGTCCTTGTCCTTCTAGGTGGTAATAGTTGTGGGTTTGAAAGGTGCTGCCTGAGGAACCTTGATGAGTTGTTGCAGGGCATCTTGCAGGTGGGACACACTGCTGTCACTGTGCAGCAGCGGTGGAGGGAGTCAATGGTGAAGATGGTGGATGGGGTGCCAATAAAGAGGGCTGCTTTGTCCTGGATGGTGTCGAGCTTCTTGAGTGTTGCTGGAGCTGCACCCATCCAGGCAAGTGAGGAGTATTCCATCACACTCCTGACTTATGCCTTGTAGATGGCAGACAGGCTTTGGGGAGTTACTGTGCTCAGGGGGTGTGCGGCTGTGTGTGTGTGCACCTGTGTATGTGTGCGGGCATGTGTGTGCGTGACTGTTGCGCCACACAGAACCCGTGGAACACATGGGTGCAGGACCATTAGCAGAACAATGAAGGGAGCGTTTTGGATAAAGCCTTTCAGATGGCATGTCGTTGAGATGTGGAATACAGTGGCGTGGTGAAGATGGTGGTGCCTTGATAGTCCATGTGGTGTAGAATCCTATGGTGCAGAAGGAGGCCATTTGGCCCATCGAGTCCGCACCAACCATAATCCCATGCAGGCCCTATCCCATAACCCCATGCATTTAACCTCGCTAGTCCGCCTGACACTAAAGGGCATTTAGCGTGGCCAATCCACCTAACCCGCACATCTTTGGACTGTGGGAGGAAACCAGCGCATCTGGAGGAAACCCACGCAGACACGGGGAGGACGTGCAGACTCTGCAGACAGTCACCCAAGCCGGGGACAATGGCACCCAACGTAGATACACCTTCCGTGCTGTTAGGAAGGGAGGAGCGGTGGTAGCCGATGCACATGTAACAAAAATGAAAAGGTCATCTATAGGGAAAGGACAGGTGATAATGTAACTGAAGAGAGCCAAAAACGATGAGATCTTGCAAATACCAGAAATCTGAAAGAGAAGCAGCAGTTCTGGAAACACTCAACATGCTTGAAGCAGCTGTGGAGAGAAAACAAATCAATGGTTTGTGTCTGTGGACGCTCAGGGCGGAATTTTACCGACACGTCCGCCCGAGGTTCGTACGATCCCGCCCGAGGCCAGTGGAGAATGCCGTTCTCCGAGCCTCGCCCGCCCCCGGAATTGGGATGGACGTGCTGGTAAAATTCCGGCCTCATTGTCCAAACCAGCCTTCCCTGAGAGAGGAGATACAAACACAATGGCCGTACCCCATGCAGCAACACACAATGACTCTGCGTTGGCTGTTAATGACATCGAACCAGTCTTCCAGCACTGGGTTAGCGTGATTTACCACTTGATGTGTTGCAGTTTAGGGACTGCATTTAATCACATGTGAACATCTGAGATGTAATGAATAATCCCCAATTTAAAATTGGAAAACAAACGTTTAGATAAATATCATAGGCAGGCCGGACGTTTTTATGGTCATACAATAGTAAAGGTTTATTCCCAGGGAACATTAACATTTGCAATAAAATCTGTGTTGATTTAATTTATTAAAGTATTAGTTTATCTTGTTTTCCTTAAGAAGCAACACATTAAGCATTTTTACTGTAGAGTGGGTTAACAGATATTCTCTTTTGAGATCTCGTTTGACTAATGAAAGAATTTAATAGTTTCTCTGTAAAGAAATGTTTCATAATTTATTGCCTTTTATTTCTCTCAGCCTATTTTGCCTTGACTGCTGTCTCCTCCCCCCACCCACCCTTGGTCGACACATCGCCAGTGTACCGTCTTGGATATTTTTAGCTCAGTCTCCAGTTAGTTCTGGTCAGAGTGAAAATTAGCTGTCCGTCCGGGAATCGGAAATGGTGGGCAGAATTTAACACCCTCTCCCCTAAGGCAAGACTGATGGTGAGGTGATGGGGAGGGCATTTAGCCAGGCAGGAGGCAGGGGGTGCAGACCCTGTTGCCTTCACACACCTCTGCCACAATTACATCTCGGACTGGAGGTCTAAGTCTTATGGATGACCTTCCTGCAACCCACTGCTAATTGAAGCCCTCAAGCGGGCAATTAACACGCACTTATGGGCCTCATTTCACCGTCAAAGAACAAAGAACTGTACAGCACAGGAACAGACCCTTCGGCCCTCCAAGCCTGCGCTGATCATGATGCCTGCCTAAACTAAAACCGAATGCACTTACAGAGTCCGTATCCTTCCATTCCCATCCTATTCATGTATTCGTCAAGATGCCCCTTAAATGCCGCTATCCTACCTGCTCCCACCACCTCCCCAGGCAACCCGTTCCAGGCATTCACCACCCTCTGTGTAAAACACTTGCCTCACACATCTCCTCTAAACTTTTCCCCACGCACCTTAAACCTTTGCCCCCTAGTACTTAACTTTTCTACCCTAGGAAAGAGCATCTGACTATCCACTCTGTCCATGCCCCTCATAATCTTGTAAACCTCTATCAAGTCACCCATCAACCTCCGTTGTTCCAGTGAGAACAAACTGAGTTTATCCAGCCTCTCCTCATAGCTAATATACTCCAGACCAGGCAACATCCTGGTAAACCTCTTCTGTTCCCTCTCCAAAGCATTCACATCCTTCTGGTAGTGTGGCGACCAGAATTGTACACAATATTCTGAATGAGGCCTAACTAAGGTTCTGTGCAGCTGCAGCATGACCTGCCAATTTTTATACTATATGTCCTGACCGATGAAGGCTAGCATGGTACTCACCCTGTAGTGGGCACAGTGCTGTGAGTAAAGCCCTAAAAAGACAGACCCCATTGGGGTTACTTGCGGACTTCTGGGGTGGAGGAAGCATCACTCAAGGGCACTCTCGCTGATCGCGGGGCCTGGCATTGGGAAGGAGGGAGAGTCAGCACCCTGACCTTGCTGCCAACCCTACTTCCCATCTCTCCTCAGCGACCCAGAAGCCCTCTTGCCATCCCTCACCTGTGGTCCGGGTCTCTCGCAGGTTCTGGGGCCTCAAGTGGGTGCATTGTTGGCAACAGTCAGTTACTCCTGAAGGTACTACCAAGTCATGCACAGAGGCCTGCCTCTGATTAGCTGGCGGGTGTTGGGAGTTGGTGGGATTTTCTACCCCCACCTTCGGGTCCAAGATACAAGGGATGTGTTGCAGCTAAGTGCCCGATTGGCACTTAATTCAGTGGGTAGTCCCAAAACGAGGACTCTCGTCTGCTCTCCAGCAGATGGGTCAGATCCTCTGTCGCCTCCATTAACAGTGCAGCCAAAGGCCAATCGGCCCATCAAGTCTCCACCAATTCTCTCCGACGGACCATGTTACCCAGGCCCGTAACCCCACATATTTACCTCGCTAATCCCCCCCCCCCAACCTATACATTTTGGGACACTTACAATGACCAATCCACCTAACCTGCACATCCTTGGGCCGTGGGAGGAAACCGGAGCTCCCAGAGGAAACCCACACAGACACGGGGAGAACGTGCAGACTCTGCACAGACAGTGACCCAAGCCAGGAATTGAACTCGGGTCCATGGCACTGTGTGGTACCCACTGTGCCACCGTGCCACACAGAGGGTGAGAGTTTTAGTATAGTCAGCTTCACAAGTTCAAGACTGTTCTGGAACAAACAAAACTAAATTGTTGGATGGATTCTTCAAAATCACTCCACAAGAATAAACATTGACACAGAATTTTCTGGAACACTGCATCCCACAGCATCCCCTGTTGGTGACACCTCATATTGCACTCTTCAGCTCAAATATTATTTTGCGACAGTATTGCTGGAAGCGAAAGATGATAATGTGGAGAGGGCAAAGGGCTTTTGGGACCTCGGTAAGCCGATGGGACCGGAAGGGTATTTCTTTAACCTTTTATTGACAAATAAACTGAATGAGCAACTGAGAGGAAGGTGAATTAGCGAGGGTGAATTCAATTCCAAATGAGATTTAGAAAGAGAATTGGAGAGATCATAGAATCCTACACTCCAGAAGGAGGCCATTTGTCCCATCGAGTCTGCACCGACCACAATCCCACCCAGGCTCTATCCCCATAACCACATGTTATTACCTTAGCTAGTCCCCCTGACACTAAGGAGCAATTTAGCATGGCCAGTCCACCTAAGCCACATGTCTTTGGACTAGGGGAGGAAACCGGAGCGCCCGGAGGAAACCCACGCAGACACGGGGAGAATGTGTAGACTCCACACAGACAGTGACTCGAGCTAGGAATCGAACCCGGGTTCCTGCGGCTGTGAGGCAGCAGTGCTTATCACTGTGCCACCATGCTGAGAGGGAAAAATAACTTGGTTCAGACAGAGAGAGAACACAATGGAAAGAAAAATGAAAGATAAAATATTTAGCATTTCAATCTTGAAATATTTAAAATCTCCAACAACAATTAACACCCTGTAAGAATGAGACTCCACACTTTCTGGGCAAGGGAGCTTGATTGGCAGTCATTGACAGTTATGCCACTAAAAGGTACTTGCACTGTTAAGTGCTAAGGTTAACTTTTAGTTTTGAGTTTAGTGGAGAATTAATCTGCAAATGTGGCAACTTCATGGAACTTACGGTAAGCTAAGGGTGCGATACCATTCTGGGCAAGAGGTGCACAAAATGGCAGCAACTTGTAAAGATTCACAAATCACAATTTCATCATAAGTTACAGGACAATTTACACTTCAATAAAAATGTGACGTTCGCACACTGTCGCTTTATCACAAATTCTGCAGCTATGGTAAAATGAAAATTAACTCACTGGTGACTGCCTTGTGCTTCCTGTTTGTTTGACATGGGCAGCATGCTGGCATGACGGTTAGCACTACTGCCTCACAGCGCCAGGGAGCCGGGTTCGATTCCCGGCTCGGATGACTGTCTGTGTGGAGTCTGCACGTTCTTCCAGTGTCTGCGTGGGTTTCCTCCAGGTGCTCCGGTTTCCTCCCACAGTCCGAAAGACATGCTGGTTAGGTGCATTGGCTGTACTAAATTCTCCCTCAGTGTACCCGAACAGGCGCCGGAGTGTGGCGATTCGGGGAATTTCGCTGTAACTTCATTGCAGTGTTAATGCAAGCCTACTTGTGACACGAATAAATAAACTTAAACTTCTACTCAACAACATTGTATTTTCCTGTGCGGAAGGGTTGTTCACCAAATCTCCATGCCTTTTCCAATATTCTGTGATTCCACCCATGGTTGAAAGCTTAATGTACGCCTTTGTTAGCTGTAGATGTAACTGTTCTAATGTCCTCTTCACCAGCCTCACACATTCTAACCCCCACAAATTTGGGGTCATTCAAATCTCTGCTTAGAAAGGGTTTAGACAGAACATAGAGGGAGAAACTGTTCCCATTGGTGGAATGGGGATGAGGGAATGACATGAGGAAAAACTTTGGCCAGGAATTTCCGCTCCTTGCCACTGGCAGGATCTTTTGGTCCTACCGGGGATCCTAATGCCCCTTCAGCGGGACCGGAAAATTCCATTGGCAGGAAGGGCTGGTAAATCCCAGCGTGATGGACTGGGCTCCATTCACAACCCTTTGTAGTTTCTTGTGGTCTTGGGCAGAGCAGGAGCCATACCAAGCTGTGATAAATCCAGAAAGGATGCTTTCTATGGTGCATCTGTAAAAGTTGGTGAGAGTTGTAGCGGACATGCCAAATTTCCTTAGCCTCATGAGAAAGTAGAGACGCTGGTGGGCTTTCTTAACTAATGCATCAATATGGAAGGGCCAGAAGAGGTTGTTGCAGATCTGGACAGCTAGAAGCTTGAAACTCTCAACCATTTCCACTTCAACCCCGTAGATGTAGACATGGCCATGTCTTCCACTACATTCCCTGAAGTTGATGACGATCTCCTTCGATTTACTGACATTGAGGGAGAGATTATTGTCATCAGACTAGTTCACCGGATTCTCTATCTCTTTCCTGTACTCCGTCTCATCATTGTTTGAGATCCAACCCACTATGGTGTCACTTCGGAGCACTGGAAGATTCTGTTGGCAGGAAGGGCTGGAAAATCTCGGCCCTTGATTTTAAATCCCTCCATGACCTCACGCCTCCCTCTCTCCATCATGCCCCAGAGCGCCCTGTCCAGTGCTAACACACCCCTCCGATAATGTGGATTCCAGAACTGCACACAATACTCTAGCTGTGGCCAAACTAATGTTTTATATTGTTCCAGCATAACCACCCTGCCCTTAACCTCTAAGCCTTGGCTGATAAAGGCAAGTATTCTATATGTCTTCTTAACCACTGTCTCCACCTGTCTTGCTATCTTAAGGGACTGATGTACATACACACAAAGGTCCCTCTGATCCTCGGTGCTTCCCAGGGTCCTGCCATTCATCGTGAGGTATGGGGGTTCAAAAAAGATGAAAAATAACCTCAAAGGTTTTTGTTTTGAGGTGGTTTCCACTTTTAGCAATGTTGCTGAAATGTTTTTCCTTCTATTTTTAATCAGGCCTTCTCTGGGTAACATTTATCTATTTGCTTTCATGCTGCATTATGAATCACTGTTTGGCATTTCAATGACATTTAGCCCAGATTGTTTTGCCTTTATTTTTCTTTTTAACCTCTTATTATTTGTTTTTTTAAAAAAAACCCTTCACTGAACGTAGGAAAGTGATCACTAATAAAGGTCTTTTCATTCAAATAAAGGAAAATGTGCAGCTAATCTGGCAGCATCTGAAAGGGAACATTAGTTTTTTAGCATTTGAATGCAAGCTTTCATCCATACTGGTGAAAAGGGCATTCTGCGCGCGCTCGCTCTGGTTTGCGTACTCTGCACAATCCCTCATGTTTAAAAAGACAATTAGTTAAACGTGGAGGCTGGAAGAGCAGGCATACAATCATTCCTCTCCCTCCCTCCCCGAGCACTCCTCTTCCTCCTGCTCCAAATTGTTCCCTCGCTTCTCGGTCTTTTGGCTAAGCTCAAGGCTGGAATTTCACCGCCTCGGGGGTGGGCGAGGCTTGCAGAACGGCACTCTCCATTAGCCTCGGGTGGGATCTTTGATTTGATTTATTATTGTCACATGTGTTAGTATACAGTGAAAAGTATTGTTTCTTGCGCGCTATACAGACAAAACATATCGTTCATAGAGAAGGAAAGGAGAGGGTGCAGAATGTAGTGTTACAGTCATAGCTAGGGTGTAGAGAAAGATCAACTTAATGCCAGGTAGGTCCATTCAAAAGTCTGACAGCAGCAGGGAAGAAGCTGTTCTTGAGTCGGTTGGTACGTGACCTGAGACTTTTATATCTTTTTCCCGACGGAAGAAGGTGGAAGAGAGAATGTCTGGGGTGCGAGGGGTCCTTATTTATGCTGGCTGCTTTGTCGAAGCAGCGGGAAGTGTAGACAGAGTCAATGGATGGGAGGCTGGTTATGAGCCTTGGGTGGGCAAGGCGGTAAAAGTCCGGTACAAGTGTCAGATCAAACCCAAGATGGGGGTGCAATGCTTCGTCTTGTCAGCTTGGATCTTGTTTGCCTCCCTTGTGGGGACCTTGAATTGGATTCAATCGGATTTTGAATTTGGTTTTTGGAGCAAGCAAGGAACGAACTAAGGGTTTGCCTGGTCCGCTCTGAGCATTGACTTTGTAACTTTAAGGATGGAGTAAAAAAAATTTTTTTAAAAGGTTGTTCCCCCGCCCTCCTGGCCTTTTGACACGGTGGCACAGTGGTCAGCACTGCTGCTTCACAGCGCCAGGGACCCGGGTTCAATTCCCGGCTTGCGTCACTGTCTGTGCGGAGTTTCCACATTCTCCCCGTGTCTGCGTGGGTTTCCTCCGGGTGCTCCGGTTTCCTCCCACAGTCTGAAAAATGTGCTGGTTGGGTGCATTGGCCATGCTAAATTCTCCCTCAGTGTACCCGAACAGGTGACATGGGGATTTTCACAGTAACTTCATTGCAGTGTTAATGTAAGCCAACTTGTGACACTAATAAATAAACTTGAACTTTAAATTTTCTTCACTGCCTTTTCATTTGCCCTGCACCTTCAGGGATTGGTGGATGTGCATCACCAGGTACCCCGCAACCCGCACCCACGTTATAATAGGTATAATAGAACATTTTCAAGGTTTTGGGAAGAGAGTGGGGGCAGGAGTTGGGGGGGGGGGTGGAATGTGTCTAGTGGCAGATCTGCGAATACAGTTGAGGGATATGAATAGGAGGCAGCGAAGAAAGTGTATATGGGATTAATTTTGTAAATGAAGTCACACCATACCTATGACAATTACATAGAAACTAGAAGCAGGAGGAGGCCATTCAGCCCTTTGCGTCTGCTCCACCATTCATTTTGATCATGGCTGACCATCGAATTCAATATCCTGATCCCGCCTTCCCCCCCATATCCCTTGACCCCCCCCTTTAGCCCCAAGAGCTATATCTAATTTCTTCTTGAAATCAGACAACGTTTTGGTCTCATCTACATTCTGTGGTAGTGAATTCCACACATTCCCCACCCTCTGGGTGAAGACATTTCTCCTCACCTCAGTTCTAAAAGGTTTACCCCTTATCCTCAAACTATGACCCCTAGTTCTGGATTTCCCCCACTGTTGGAAACATTCTTTCTGAATCTACCCTGTCTATCCCTGTTAGAGTTTTATAATCTCTGGCTAGTCCCTAGCTGAGATATTGTGTACAATCCGGGCACCAAGCTTTCCGAAGGAGGCGATGGGCCGAATGGTCTCTTTCTGTGCTTTGTGGATGTATGGATGTTTGAAAAAAATTATTCAGTGGAATGAGTAAACCAAGCTCTTTCTTTCATTCCTCTTGGTATTTCTTTAGCAGAATATTATTACGTTGTATATTGTGCATTGTCCCACTGAAGAAAAAGATTGACATTAAAACCTGCAGTTAATATTGGCACAGAATTTGTCTTGGGAGGTTTGTGGAATATAATATTATGCTATGAATACAATCTCCAGTTTGCCTTGTGAACTGCAGGAGAATGGGAGGCTCTTTTGCATTCACAATCTGGCAGTTTGCCTCTCTGTCGCTTTCTTTGAGATTAACAGGTGAAGTCCCCTTTTGAAGCATTTCACATTTTTGATCTAGTAGTTGCTACATGAAGCTGACAATAAGATATTGCGTCGCATTTCCGAATCCTGATCAGTGGTCCGCAGAAGTGTCAAGCGATGTGATGTTCATATACTAAATGAGGACGATAAGGGCAAGCAAGGTTTCCGTGTCAACTCACGCAGAACCTGTGTTCTGCTGCCCACAACACCACACACAATTTCCCTTCTTCACACTTAACCCTTACTTATCACCTGGTCCAACTCCTGGTTCTGACGGGCAGTGTTCATCGAAGTTTTTAGTCAGTTTGCTTGCCGTCGGGTAAAGACAAAAAAAAAATGCTCCTTTATTCTTATCTTAAAGCCACCTCACTTCGACATGTAGAGCACCCACTGAATGGTCTGAATGCCCATGTGCTTTTAATCACAAAGTAGGGACCATAAATATTTGATCCAACAGGGGGGGCTATGCTAGTGTTTACCCTCCTTGTGTTGCTCCCTCCCACGCTGTTTGATCCTAGCACCTGCATTGCTCTTACGCAGGGCAATTCCAGGATTTTGATCCAGTGATAATGATCAAAGAACAGTACAGCACAGGCCCTTCGGCCCACCAATCCTGCGCCAACACATGACGCCTTTGTAAACTAAAGACCTTTTTGCCTCTATGCGGTCCGTATCCCTCTATTCCCTGCCTATTCATGTATCTGTCTAGATGCCTCTTAAACTTTGCTATTGTATCTGCTTCCACCACCTACTTTGGCAGCGCATTCCAGGCACCCCCATCTGTGTAAAAAAACTTGCCCCTCACATCTCCTTTAAACTTTTTCCCTTTTACTTTAAACCCCTATCCACTAATAATTGACATTTCTACGCTTAAAGTTTATTTATTAGTGTCACTAGTAGGCCTATATTAACACTGCAATGAAGTTACTGTGGAAGTCCCCTCGTTGCTACACTCCAGTGCCTGTTCGGGTACACTGAAGGAGAATTTAGCATGGCCAATGCACCTAACCAGTATGTCTTTCAGACTGTGGGAGGAAACCGGAGCACGCGGAGGAAACCCACACAGACACGGGGGGAATGTGCCAACTCCACACAGGCAGTGACCCGACCCGGGAATCAAACCCGGGTCCCTGGCGCTGTGAGGCAGCAGTGCTAACCACTGTGCTGCCGTGCCACCCTTGGAAAAATGACTCGGACTATCCATTTTATCCATGCCTCTCATAATTTTGTAAACGTCTACCAGGTCTCCCCTCAGCTTTCGACGTTGAAGTGAAAGGATTGACGATACACACACATCCTCCTGTTTGATACCAGATAGCGAGGGATTGACTCAATATGGGAGTGCATTTTGCAGAGTCATACCTAACTTGAATAGGATAGGGCTAATGAGTTACAATCTACCTTATTGAATATGCAGGCTGGTGCCGGGGATGGTGGGACTATAATAACTCCACGGAGGCGAAAGTCCCGTCACCAAGTTACTTTATTTACACCACACATCTGTACACAGCCAGCTCTCCAGTTGCTCCCTGCTGAATGCAGGCTGGGAGTCTGACACACCTGCTTTAAATAGGGAGCATGAGGCTCCCTGATTTAACCATCAATTAGGACTCATCAGGCATATCTTTTGACACCAACCAAATAAACAAACTCAAATTAACTCAGGGACAAATTAAAAGGGGCAGCTCTCCAAAAGGAAGGGGGAACAGCCCGAACCAAGTACAAAGTCGAAAGGAAACTTAAAACATCAAACCAAAAGGTGATTATCAGGGTCGATAATACACCCCTGCCCCTGCGGTGCCCAGCGGTCATGGAAAGCGTCAACTGCGCCCGTGGGCACCGCATGCTCCCTTTCCAGGGACACCTGGCCGCGAATATAGCCGCTGTGGAGGGGCAGACAGTCAGGATGGACGGCCCCCTCGATCGCCCGCTGCCTGGACCTATTGATGGCGCGTCTCGCCAGGCCCAGGAGCAGGTTCACGAGGAGGTCGGCATCCCGACCCGCCCCTCTCAGCACCAGGTGCCCGTAGATCAGGAGCGTGGGACTGAAGTGCAAACAAAACATCAGTATGAGGTGTTTGAGGAAACCAAAAAGGGTGTGCAGCCTAAAACACAGAACGTAGACATGGTCCACGGTCTCCACAAGGCAGGACTCATCAGGCAGTTCATACTCTAACAAGCCAACCTCATTAGCCTGGCTGAAGTCATCACAGGGACTGATGTATAAGGAGAGATTGACGAGGTTAGGACTGTTTTCGCTATGGTTCAGACGAATGAGGGGGGATCTCATAGAGACTTGTAAAATTCAAACAGGATTAGACAGGGAGGATATTCCCGATGGTGGGGGAGTTCAGAACAGTTTGAGGATTCGGGGTAGACCATTTAGGACGGAGGTAAGGAGACATTTCTTCACCCAAAGAGTGGTGAGCCTGTGGAATTCATTACCACAGGAAGTAGTTGATGGCAAAACATTGAATGTATTCAAGAGGAGGCTGGATATAGCACTTGGGACGAATGGGATCAAAGGTTATGGGGAGAGAGCAGGATTAGGCTATTGAGTTGGATGATCAGCCATGACCGTGATAAATGGCAGAGGAGGCTCGAAGGGCCGAATGGCCTCCTCCTGCTCCTATCTTCTATGTTTCTATGTGAAGGTCCAGGGTTTGAAATAGGCCTTAACATTTTGGGAAGACACTAATTCCCTAATTAGCTTCTGCTCTCATCTTCTGGAGCAATTTCAGCCCAATTAATTATCCTATTTCTAACACTGGTCACCCCTACATGCAAGCAGTTGTATTTTTAATTGCGCAGCATGTTACTGTTATTGTAGTAAAGAAAACTCTCCCTTGTACACTTTCATAATCTATTGTGGTGCTCCAGACATTAGAAACAAAGCGTGATTGTGATGGAGAACATAACTATTTTTGGGTTGTTCTAATAATACCTGCAACTGATCTGTGTGTGGCAGGAGGATCTCTGCTGGATTCTGATGTTCCACCCCTCAAACATACAAAATGAGTAAATATAAAAGTGAAGCAAAGAATTCACAACTGCCATGGTTTCTGCGTGTTAGGATTTTTCAACCACCGACGACAAGTTGGGGTCAATGTTTTCCGATTAGCCGTCTGCAGAACACTTTATATTCAGGAGAGGGATCTGTCCAGTTACATGGGAACATTGAAGAAGGCTTAGGCCATTCAGCCCATGAAGCCGACTCTATCATTCAATTAGATCATGGCTGGTCATCGACTGCAGTGCCACTTTCCTGTGCTGTTCCTGTAACCCTTGAGGTCCTTTGTCCCCAAAGCTTTATTGATTTCTCTTTCGATCATGCTCAATAGTTGAGCTTGATTTTGATTTATCATTGTCACATGTATTGGGATACAGTGAAAAGTATTGTTTCTTGCGCGCCATTCAGACAAAGCATACCATTCATAGAGTATGGTGAGGAGATGCCAGTGTTGGACTGGGGTGGGCACAGTAAGAAGTCTCACAACACCAGGTTAAAATCCAACAGGTTTATTTGGTATCACGAGCTTTTGGAGCGCTGCTCCTTCATCAGGGGAGAGTGGGGGGTAGCGGGGAGGTGGCGGGGTGGGAGCAGTGGGGTGGGAGAGGTGAGGTGAGGGGAGGTGGGGGTAGGGGGGGAAGTGGGGGGAGGTGAGGGCTGGGATGGGGGGAGGTGGGGTTGGGATGGGAGAGGTGGGATGAGAGAAGTGGCGGTTGGGGGTGGGTGGTGGAGGGTGGGGTGGGGGACGTTGGGGAGCTGGATGGTGGCATGGAGGTAGGTGGGGGTGGAGGTGGTGGGGTGGGGAGGTGGGGAGGTAGGGTGGGGGGAAGTGGGGTTGGGAGAGGTGTGGGTGGGGTGGGAGAGGTGGGGGTGGGGTGGGGGTGGGGTGGGGGAAGGTGGGGGAGTGGGGTGAGGATGGGGTGGGGGAGGTGAGGGGTGAAGTGGGGGTGGGGGTGAGGATGGGGTGGGGGAGGTGAGGGGGTGGGATGGGGGGTGTTGGGGGATGGGGTGGGGTGGGGGAGGTGGGGGGTTTGGCCTAGGGCTCGCCTGCCCCGTTGTAACATGGCGGAGAATTCAGAGCAGGCAGGGAGGCTACTGGGAAGGCCATTGAGGAATTTCCATCCCCATTCCCCCCCACCCACGGCCTACAAACCCCTCAGCAGGAATGTAAAAGTCTGCCCACAGCTTATTGATATGGTGATCATTTTGATCAGAGGATATATTTGCTCTGCATTATTTTTGGTTCTGTATCACCAGTAGCCACTTGTGCCCAGCTAACTTCATACACTCTTAGGATAATACTTTTGGTTCTGGTGTCACTTATTTAACATTGTGATTGTTACTGCAATAATATTGTCTCCATGTTGGTTTTCCCAAGTCACTGACGAACCATTTTATTTCTTTCCCTCCAACCCCCGCCCCCCATCCATTTTCCTCTTCCCCCCTCCCCCGTGCTCCGCGCAGCCAGGGAAGACAACTCTGCAACCTTCCGAGGATCCGAGTACTTCTGCTACGACCTGTCCCAGAACCCTATCCAGAGCAGCAGCGACGAGATCACCTTGTCCTTCAAGACCTGGCAGCGGAACGGGCTGATCCTGCACACAGGGAAGTCAGCTGACTATGTAAACCTAGCGCTGAAAGACGGAGCGGTTTCACTAGTCATTAACCTGGGATCGGGTGCTTTTGAGGCGTTGGTTGAACCAGTAAATGGGAAGTTCAATGACAACGCCTGGCATGATGTCAAAGTGACACGCAATCTGCGACAGGTAATAGTGGAGGCGGTCGCTGAAACGCTGCTAAGTAACAAAAAAAAGAACAAAACGCAGTCAGGGCGAGGAGAAATAAAATGCACTGGTCATGTTCACGGTTAAAGCACAAAAAAAACCCCAAAATGCAGGTCAAAGCTAACATCTGATTATCCCCCTTCCCCCCAACATTTCCCCTGCCTTGAGAGAAAAAAAACTTTGCTGATGGTTTCCTTTGTAACCCTTCGTTTACGTTTCATTTTTTGTTTGGTTTCCTTTTTTTCTCTCCATTTCCAATTTCAGTTTGTCCGGTGTCCTATCCTTGGAACTCCTGGGTGGCTTTCGTTGGTTCAATCTTTCGTTCCCTCGGTTCTGTTGGATCCTGCTCCCCCCACCCCGCCACTTTTTTTCCAGTTATTCTGTGACGCACTCTTTTATTATTTACTAGTTTGGTTGATTTAGCCATTTTCATTGACTTAACCGAGGCTTAGTTTCTGGGGCTATGAGTTTGTGCGTTGGAATGTTTGTGAACTTGAGTGTTCCGTGTGGCTGGCTGGCTGGCTACATTCCTTTTCTTTCTGTCTGTGTATGTGAGAGTCGTTCTTAGCTCAGACTAGGGCACTAATTGCCCTCGTGTTGACCCATTCACTTCATCGCTTCCTTAAGCAGACACCTGTGTCAGGGGCCCGTGACTTTTCTTGATGGCTTGAGAAGACCGAATTCTCCTGTTAATAATAACTTTGCCCCACCCAAGGTCCCAGGACTCTGATACGTCTTCTGCAGGAGTACTTCAAGACATCAAGCCCGTTTCTTATTACTGCACGGTAGTACTGCTGCTGAAGTGTAAAGGAGAGTCAGTGCTTCTTTCCAATGGTTAAATGTAGGGTGCTCTTCTTGCCTTCACTGACTTGAGTTTCTAATAATATGGTTTGGATATTGTGTTAGTTTTCCAAAAATACTTTTGGTGCAGTCAGAAAAGGAGGTGGGAGAGGGGGAATGTCATTTTGCTTTTAAGTAACGAGGACCTTTTTTTTCTGGGAGCAATATTGTTCTAAAATAGGCCTTAACAGTTTCCAAAAGGACCCTTCCCCACTATGGTTCACAAGGTGTGTATGTCGAAGATGATAGCACTAAAACACAAAAGAAAATTAGCCTCAGGTTCCACTTCAAGGTTAAATAAAGTTTGGCTTGTGGTAACGGTAATGTTTCTGACCCAGTGTATGAAAATAAGCTTACTCTCCTCGACTTAAAAATTAAAAGAAGTCACCGTGTCACAGATAAATTGCAGAGAAAAGCTGTTGAGAAACCTTTTTACTCGTTTTTTTGGTCTGCTTTGGTCCTGTAGAGTTTGTTTGCATCTTCTCTCTATATGTCGATGACACGCTTTTAGAAAAAAAACTAACACTAATCATTCATGGAATGTGTCATTTTACTAACCGTTACCTAACCAACTAATGTACTAACACCCTAATTATCATCATGTTTTATTTTAAGTAACAATCGTTCTGTTCACAATTTTTAATTTGCTTTCTTCCCCTTTTCCTCAAAGCACTCAGGCATTGGACACGCTATGGTAAACAAACTACATTGTCTGGTAGATATCATTCTTATTGTCTCTTTTTTTGGGTTTGCCGTGTGTTCCCTCTTTCCCCCTCCTTTTTTTTTTGTTCATTGTAGACACCATTACAATGAGGAAATGGGGTTGGTATTTCACTGCTTACTTCAGTCACATTGTTCTCTTTCTCCTTGTTCCCTCTTTTCTTTTCTTCCCGCCACGCTTTGTTTGTTTTTTTTTTCCAATTTTGTTTCTTCTTGATTTTCCTATTTTTGTTTTTCTCTTTACTCTACCAAATACTGAGTTCAGAACCATCGTAGGGCCGAAAGGGCAAAAGCCTCCGCTGCCTCTTGGGCAGAGGTCGTTTGGCGAACTGGCAGGAGCTCAGGCGTCCCTGAGAATGGGCGCTGCCAGTTTCTTTCCGTACATAGTGCATGGCATGACGAAAATTCCAAACCTCAGTGTGACCAGAAAAGAAATTTAACAAAAAAAAGAACACCCAGACAATCAAATTCCATCTGACATCTTGCCTCCTAACCTATTTCCACTAACATGTCTATTGTTAACTTTCCTCCTCCTTCTCTCCCCTGCACACCTTCCTGTCCCCATCG
The DNA here is from genome assembly GCF_964213995.1 of Mustelus asterias. Classification (NCBI taxonomy): domain Eukaryota; kingdom Metazoa; phylum Chordata; class Chondrichthyes; order Carcharhiniformes; family Triakidae; genus Mustelus; species Mustelus asterias. The sequence continues at coordinate 81,469,486 of NC_135818.1, forward strand.
CATACACACCACACCCTCCGCCCACCCCTCTCTTCTCCGAACCCCAACCACCTCCCCCTCTTCATGTGTTTATCTGCATGTAAAGTGAAATCAATGCTGCTGTAGTCTACCTTCGTGATTCATGGCTCTCATTTGTCTCTTCCGTTTGCATGAGGGTGTCGAGTTTTGACACGTGCATGGTTTCCTTTGGGTTTCCTTTTGGTTTTTATTTTTGTTCTTTTTTATTTCCCTTTTCATTATTTTTTCTTGGAAAAGTTTTTTTCTTAAGAACGAGGTGATGCAGCTGCTCACAGTTGATGAAGTTGGTGACTTTTTCATGATTGAGCTTTGACTCATCTCATGTGCATTCATGCTGTAGACGGTAAGAACTCTCTCCTGATGCATGCTTGTCAGTGTTAAGACGGGAATAAAGCGGGAAAAGAGAGTCTTTTTTTTAAAGAAAATTTAAAAATAAACACATTTTGTTTTTGACCGATTTTCGAATTCGCCAAGTCAAGTTCTTTTTTTTTGTTGTTGTTGGAAGCGATAAATTGGCATCAAAGTAGACAGTTCCATTTTCTCGCCTGGATATGACGCAAGGTCATCACCTCCGCACCGCCCCATTTTCTTTAAACAAAAAAGTTTGGAACCAAATCATTCACGGATTAGCTGCGAGACGTACTGACAGCAAGCATGAGATGAAAGAATCCTACAGCCATGCTGCTGTGTAAACACAGACCAGAAAATGGGACTTCCGAGTATTAACTCGAAGGTTAGGCTCAAAACGCAAACCTGAAACAAGCGCAAGGACATTTTTTTAAACAAAAAATAATAAACGCAGGCAGGTGCCAGGCAGCACAATGTGTAAAGGTCACTGTTGGCCGTTTTCTCTTCATTATCTCCTTTGAATAGGTCACCATTTCGGTGGACGGCATCCTCACGACCACGGGCTACACCCAGGAAGACTACACCATGCTGGGATCTGATGACTTCTTCTACGTGGGCGGAAGTCCTAGCACGGCGGATCTGCCCGGCTCCCCCGTCAGCAACAACTTCATGGGATGCCTCCGAGAGGTAGGGTCAGCTGGTTCAATCTATTGTCTGCTCTTGGCTTTGACAATTACACGTTGGATTGAATTTACAGCACAGAGGTGGGCTGGTGTTCATACACCACAGTTGAGCCTCCTCCCACCCCACCTCATTTAATCCCAACAACGTAAACTCCTGGTCTGTTCTGGAATCATAGAATCATAGAATCCAAGAAACTCTCCAGTGCAGAAGGAGGCCATTTAGCCCATCGAGCCTGCACTGGCAACAATCCCACCCAGGGCCTATCCCCACAATACTATACATCCAGCCTACTAATCCCTCTGAAACTAAGGAGCAATTTAGCATGGCCAATCAACCTAACCCGCACATCTTTGGACTGGGAGGAAACCGGAGCACCCGGAGGAAACCCACGCAGACATGGGGAGAACGTGCAGACCACGCACAGACAGTGACCCAAGCCGGGAATTGAACCTGGTTTTCCCTCATGTGTATGTCTAGATTCCACTTAAATGCACCTATGCTATTGGGGCCTCATCTATACCATATGGTAGCAAGTTCTATTCTCTGGGGAAAGAAGTGTCCCTTAACTTTTTACTGGAATTATTGGGGACTGTCTTACATTGATGAGCTGAGTTTTGGATCTCTGACAAGAAACATGTCTACATTGTAAGGGAGGCAGTGGCGTAGTGGTATTGTCACTCGACGAGTAATCCAGAGACCCAGGGCGAGATCTGGGGACCCGGGTTCAAATCCCGCCATGGCAAATGGTGAAATTTGAAACCAATGAAAAGAAAATTCTGGAATGTTGACCATGTAACCACTGTTGTAGAAACCCATCTGGCTCGCTAATGTCTTTTAGAGGACAGGAGGGATTAAATGACCAAAGGGAAGCAAAGAAGCAAAAGATGTGCTTGGATAAGGTGTGAGTTTCTGGATAACAGCTGCCTGCGTATAAAGTGTTACAACACAGAGGTTGGTCCCCTTTTGCGAAGGCACGCCAAATCCCCCAAAGAGAATAACTCGCTTCGTAATCTGTTAAAAATGTTTGGGAAGGTGTTAACTGTTCTTCATTAATGTTTAGAGGTTAATTAATAGAAATACCTAACACTCACTTTCAGTGAACAATTAATGACTTATTGATTTAACGAACAGGGAACTTTAACTAAACATGTAACAGACCGATTAAAGTAAGATTCGACTAGAATGCTGTTCAAATAGATACAAGGATCATTCACCAACAACAAAAAATAATAACAGAATTTAGTCACTCTCAAAAAATATACAATCAGGTTTTGTGGCTTTGGAAAACGTTTGGAGTTCTTCTGTCGATTCCGCTGCCTGTGAGCTCTTTCTGATTTGGTACCCTTCGTTAGATAGATGGAGAGTTCTTTAAGAGATATTTGAAGTTGGCGGAGAGCTGCTCTTTCCCTCTCTAAGCTTTGAGAGGTGGCAGCTCTTCACTTGAACTGCAGGCAGGCAGTTGATCTCCTTCTTACAACTCTGATGACCTATCAATTTTCCCACAACAGGATTGGTCTGATGATGTCAACAGCAACAAATTCAAATTTGATAGGTTCCTGGTAGCTGAGTGCCTTCTTTAAACCGATAGGCTGAATTCAAAATTCAAAAGCCTGTTACCAAGGCAACCCTGATGCTTGGTCTTTGCTACAAATGTTGCAGTCTGCGTACTCTGTATGCACCTGCATTTTAAGCCTCCAAAACGAGCTTTTAAAGAGACCACACTTCAACTTTGCAACAAAAGTAAAGGAATAAAGTTTATTTATCATTGTCACAAGTCGGCTTACATTAACACTGCAATGAAGTTACCGTGAAGATCCCCTAGTCGCCTCACTCCGGCGCCTGTTCAGGAAATTAGCATGGCCAATGCACCCTAACCAGCACATCTTTAGGACTGTGGGAGGAAACTGGAGCACCCAGAGGAAACCCACGCAGACACGGGGAGAACGTGCAAACTCCGCACAGACAGTGAGCCAAGGCCGGGAATCGAGCCCAGGTCCCTGGTGCTGTGAGGCAGCAGTGCTAACCACTGTGTCGCCCGTAAGGAAAGCAGAACCAGCGAAACAATACAGTAAATGAACCGGAGGTGGCAGTTATGATCTAAAATTGTTGAACTCAATGTTGAATGCCAAGATGAAATGCTGTTCCTTGAACTTGGATTGAGACTGGATTGACCATTCATTGCATGTTGAACGAATAGTCAAAGAGTTAGGAAGAGGATCTGAAGTCTTTTCACATCCAGCTCAAGCTGCAGCGGCCACAGGAAAGAAGCACATGCTTTGTATTCAATGTGCGCTGCAACAACTTAGATTTGATTTGATTTATTATTGCCACATGTATCAGTTTACAGTGAAAAGTATTGTTTCTTGCGCGCTATAGAGACAAAGCATACCGTTCATAGAGAAGGAAAGGAGAGAGTGCAGAATGTAGTGTTACAGTCATAGCTAGGGTGTAGAGAAAGATCAACTTAATGTGAGGTAGGTCCATTCAAAAGCCTGACAGCAGCAGGGAAGAAGCTGTTCTTGAGTCGGTTGGGGACATGACCTCAGACTTTTGTATCTTTTTCCCGATGGAAGAAGGTGGAAGAGAGAATGTCCGGGGTGCGCGGTGTCCTTGATTATGCTGGCTGCTTTGCCAAGGCAGCAGGAAGTATAGGTAGAGTCAATGGATGGGAGGCTGGTTTGAGTGATGGATTGGGCTACATTCACGACCTTTTGTAGTTCCTTGCGGTCTTGGGCAGAGCAGGAGCCATACCAAGCTGTGACTTGGCCACAGTGTTACAGGTCAAAGGCAGACCCACCGGTTCGTATGATAAGACATGTTGCAGACAGCTCCTTCTCCAGAACTCAGCATGGGAACAAAGTGAAGGAATTGGAGATGAATCAGAGCACTTGAACCCCTGACAGCATTCCACTCGCTGCCAAAGGGTTGACCTCATCACTGAGATTGTCAAACTGAAAGTCAAAACTGATACAGGGGCAAAACGCAACGTCTTGTCGAAATGGCTGCTGAAGAAAGTCGTGCCCCGTGCTGTACTCGATTCTTCCAACAAAGTGAACCCTGTTGCAGGTTAGGTGGATGAGGAACCATGCTAAGTTACTGCTTAGTGTTCCAAGATGTGTAGGTGAGATGGATTAGCCATGGGAAATTTGTGGGGTTATGGAATATAGAGTGGGTGGGGGAGTGGGGGGCTGGATAAGATGCTCTTATATCCAGGGAAGAAGCCGTTCTTGAGTCGGTTGGTACTTGTCCTCTGACTTTTGTTTTTTTAAAGTAAAGTAAAGTTTACTTATTAGTCATGTGTAGGCTTACATTCACACTGCAATGAAGTTACTGTGAAAATTCCCTAGTCGCCACACTCCGGCGCCTGTTCGGGTACACTGAGGGAGAATTTAGCACGGCCAATGCACCTAACCTGCACATCTTTTGGACTGTGGGAGGAAACCGGAGTATCCGGAGGAAACCCACCCAGACAGTGACCCAAGCCAGGAATCGAACCTACGTCCCTGGCGCTGTGAAGCAGCAGTGCTAACCACCGTGCCGCCCCTGTACCTTTTTCCCATAGAAAATTACAGCTCAGAAACAGGCCTTTTGGCCCTTCTTGTCTGTGCCGAACCATTTTTTGCCTAGTCCCACTGACCTGCACTTGGACCATATCCCTCCACACCCCTCTCATCCATGAACCCGTCCAAGTTTTTCTTAAATGTTAAAAGTGACCCCGCATTTACCACTTTATCCGGCAGCTCATTCCACACTCCCACCACTCTCTGCATGAAAAAGCCCCCCCTAATATTCCCTTTAAACTTTTCTCCTTTCACCCTTAACCCATGCCCTCTGTTTTTTTTCTTCCCGAGCCTCAGTGGAAAATGCCTTATATAACCTTACCATAACACTCCAACTTTTATACTCGATACTCCGATTTATAAAGGCCAATATACCAAAGGCACTCTTTACGACCCTATCCACCTGTGACGTCACTTTTAGGGAATTCTGTACCTGTATTCCCAGATCCCCCTGTTCAACTGCACTCTTCAGAGTCCTACCATTTACCCTGTACGTTCTACTTTGGTTTGTCCTTCCAAAGTGCAATATCTCACACTTGTCTATGTTAAATTCCATTTGCCATTTTTCAGCCCATTTTTCGAGCTGGTCCAAATCCCTCTGCAAGCTTTGAAAACCTTCCTCACTGTCCACTACACCTCCAATCTTTGTATCATCAGCAAACTTGCAGATCCAATTTACCACATTATCATCCAGATCATTGATATAGATGACAAACAACAATGGACCCAACACCGATCCCTGAGGCACACCACTAGTCACAGGCCTCCACTCAGAGAAGCAATCCTCCACAACCACTCTCTGGCTTCTTCCATTGAGCCAGTGTCTAATCCAATTTACTACCTCCCCATATATACCTAGCGACTGAACCTTCCTAACTAACCTCCCATGAGGGACCTTGTCAAAGGCCTTGCTGAAATCCAAGTAGACAACATCTACTGCCTTCCCTTCATCCACTTTCCTGTTAACCTCCTCGAAAAACTCTAATAGATTGGTCAAACATGACGTTCCACGCACAAAGCCATGTTGACTCTCCCTAATAAGTCCCTGTCTATCCAAATATTTGTAGATCCTATCCCTTATCACACCTTCCAATAACTTGCCCACCACCGACGTCAAACTTACTGGCCTATAATTTCCCGGATTTCTTTTGGAACCTTTTTTAAACAACGGAACAACATGAGCCACCCTCCAATCATCCGGCACCTCCCCCGTGAATACTGACATTTTAAATATGTCTGCCAGGGCCCCTGCAAGTTCAACACTAGCTTCCCTCAAGGTCCGTGGGAATACCCTGTCGGGTCCTGGGGATTTATCCACTCTGATTTGCCTCAAAACAGCGAGCACCTCCTCCCCTTTAATCTGTAAAGGTTCCATGACCTCCCTACCTGTTTGCCCTATTTCCGTGGACTCCATGCCCATTTCCTCAGTAAATACGGATGCAAAAAAACCCCCATCTCTTTTGGTTCCATACACAGTCTACCACTCTGGTCTTCAAGAGGACCAATTTTATCCCTCACTATCCTTTTGCTCCTAACATACCTATAGAAGCTCTTTGGATTTTCCTTCACTCTGTCTGCCAAAGCAACCTCATGTCTTCTTTTAGCCCTCCTGATTTCCCTCTTAAGTAGCTTCTTGCACTTTTTATATTCCTCGAGCATCTGATCTGCTCCTTGCTGCCTATACATTTCATACAACTCTCTCTTCCTCTTAATCAGTGTTACAATCTCCCTCGAGAACCAAGGTTCCTTATTCCTATTTACTTTGCCTTTAATTCTGACAGGAACATACAAAGGTCCCACCTGCCCCAGAAGAGGTCCCAATGATCCAAGAATCGGAAACCCTGCCCCCTCCACCAGTTCATCAGCCACGTGTTCATCCGCCCGAGCATCCTACTCCTACCCTCACTGGCACGTGGTACAGGTAGCAATCCTGAGATTACTACCCTCGGGGTCCTGCTTTTTAACTTCCTTCCAAGCTCTCTGTCCTCACTCTTCAGGACTTCCTCACTCTTCCTACCTACGTCATTTGTTCCGATGTGTACCACGACATCTGGCTGATCACCTTCCCACTTTAGAACGCTGTGCACGCGATCAGAGACATCGCTGACCTTGGCACCCGGGAGGCAACAAACCATGCGGGAGTCTCTGTCCCGACCACAGCACCTCCTGTCCGTACCTCTGACCATTGAGTCCCCTATCACTACTGCTCTCCACTTCTTCATCCCACCCTTTTGCGCTGTAGAACCAGACTCAGTATCAGAGTTCCGGCTGTCACAGCTTGTCCCAGGTAAAGCATCTCCCACAACAGTATCCAATTCAGTATACCTGTTGTGGAGGGGTATGTCCACTGGGGAACCCTGCTCTGTCTGTCCTTTCACACTGCCATTTCCTCTCCTTACAGTAACCCAATTTCCTGTGCTCTGCACACAGAGACACAGGCACACGGATACACACACAAACAGAGACACACACACAGACACACAGGCACACGGATACACACACAAACAGAGACACACACACAGACGCACAGGCACACGGATACACACACAAAGACACACACACACACAGAGACACAGGCACACGGATGCACACACAAACAGAGACACATACACCGAGACAGAGGCACACGGATACACACACAGAGACACACACACACACAGAGACACAGGCACACGGATACACACACAAACAGAGACACACACACACACACACAGACACACACAGAGACACAGGCACACGGATACACACACAAACAGAGACACACACACAGACACACACAGAGATACGCATACATACACAGTCACAGAGAGATATACAACCCTCGTTTTTGTCTCTAAAGCTGCTTCTCTGTCACATTCTCTTTCAGGGATCTATGCACATGGACACCCAGATCCCTCTGTTCATCCACACTACCAAGTATCTTACCATTAACCCAGTGCTCTGTATTCCTGTTACTCCTTCCAAAGTGAATCACTTCGCACTTTTCCGCACCAAACTCCACCTGCCATTGGAATTCCAATTCCCGTTGGAAGATGGTGGAAGAGAGTATGTCCAGGGTGCATGGGGTCCTCGATTATGTTGCTAAATATACAATTATTGGCTATGCCATAGCCGACATGGCCAATGCCAAGGTTTTCAGCAGCTTGGATGAAAAATGTGCATTTTGGCAAATCTTGCTTGATGAAGAATCCTTGAAGCTCACGACTTTCATGTCTCCAGTAGCCAGATACAGGTTCCTGTTAATGTCCAATTGTAATTCTACTGGCAGTGAGGTCTTCCAAAGGTCCAGGGAACAGCTCTTTGCAGGGCAGCTTTGTGAAATCAGCATTGATGACGTCCTGCTTTGGGGATGCACAATGCAGGAGTATGACGAATGTCTGTGTTTGCTCCTTGACAGAATCAGAATCATACAGTTGGAGCTCAACCCTGCTGAATGTACATTCAGAGTCAGTGACGTCCCCTATGTTGCCATGTGCTGATGGCGTGATGCCAGACCCAGACAAGGCAAAGGCCATACAGCGGATATCCATCCCCGATGACTAACATGCGCCGCAGTCTTTCCTCAATGTGACAAATCACTCATCAAAGCTAATTCCTTGCTAAAACAAAGGAACTGCAACCCTGTGTCTACCTCTCCACCAGGATGTAGAATAGTATTATAAGAACATAAGAACTAGGAGCAGGAGGAGGCCATCTGGCCCCTCGAGCCTGCTCCGCCATTCAATAAGATCATGGCTGATCTTTTTGTGGACTCAGCTCCACTTATCCGCCCGCTCACCATAACCCTTAATCCCTTTACTGTTCAAAAATGTATCTATCCTTGCCTTAAAAACATTCAATGAGGTAGCCTCAACTGCTTCACTGGGTAGGGGATTCCACAGATTCACAACCCTTTGGGTGAAGAAGCTCCTCCTCAACTTGGTCCTAAATCTGCTTTCCCTTATTTTGAGACCAGAGCCCCCTAGTTCACAAACCAGCCGTCCAGCCAACTGATGCCCCACCAGTGGAAACACCTCCCTGCTTCTATCTTATCTATTCCCTTCATAATCTTGTATGTTTCTATAAGATCTCCCCTCATTCTTCTGAGGGGAGATTTTATAGAAACAGTGTTGAAAAGAGCATCATAACATTGCATTCAACATGCTCAAGGATCTGCTTTAAGCCCCTCCAGCATTACAATACTTCAACGTCCGAATGCCTGTATTATCTCAGAGGCCCTTCAGCATGGAGCGTGGGCTTGGAGCAGTATGTATCCAGAATGGCCGACCCTGTGGATTTAGCGTTGAGGGCCCTCACTGATTCTGAAAGTCACGAGGCTTCGATTGAGAAAGAACGCCTCGCCCTCGTCTTTGCCTGTCAGAAATTTCATGGTTTCATTCAGAGCGGTCTTGCCAACGTTGAAACTGATCACCAACCGCTCATCACCATCCTCAAAATGCCCCTCCATACTGCGTCACCATGTCTACAGAGAACGGTGCTCAAGGTGACAGACCTGAGTCTGATCTACAAGCGTGAGTAAGGAACTGTACCAAGTCGATGCCCTTTCCAGGGCTCACCTATCCACCATTGAGCATGAGGAGGACATTGACAGTATGATAATCCGAGTGCTGTTATTGCGGACAACCGATGAGCTCTAAAGCTGCGCTGCAGACGGACCATACACACACGCAACTCCACAACATCCTCAGGAAGGGTTTGCCGACAACGGCAAAAGAACTTCCCCATGAGCTCGGCACTCTGCACACCGTGAAAGGGGTATTAACAGTGCAGGATGGACTGCTACTACGCGGCCAGACATTCGCAATCCTCCACTCTCGCCCAGCAACTCCACCAAGGGCACCAGGGGGTGGGGGCGAGAGGGGGGGGGGGGGCGGTGGGTGGGGGGGGGGGGGTTGCGCACCATGCAAGGTGCTCAGGTCTCATCAAAGTAAAAACCCACTGCATCTTCATGAGATTCCAGACCTTCCATGGTCACTCGCTGCAGCAGATGTAGTGACTGGAATAGGAGACAGCATCTGGTCCTTGCTGATACATGAGTAAGATGGGTATAGAGGGATATGGGCCAAACACGGGCAATTGCGACTAACTTAATGATAAAAACTGGGCGGCATGGACAGGTTGGGCCGAAGGGCCAGTTTCCATGCTGTAAACCTCAATGATATGGAAATGCCGGCGTTGGACTGGGGCGGGCACAGTAAGAAATCTCACAACACCAGGTTAAAGTCCAACGGATTCATTTGGAATCACAAGCTTTCACCTGATGAAGGAGCAGCGCTCCAAAAGCTCATGATTCCAAATAAACCTGTTGGACTTTAACCTGGTGTTGTGAGAATTCTTACTGTAAACCTCTATGACTATGATTCATTCTCAGGGTTGTATGCAGCTAATTACTTACCTGACATGAAGAGCATTACAGTAAACCAGTGGCTAAAGAGATGCTTCATAGAAACATAGAAAATAGGTGTCATTTGGCCCTTTGAGCCTGCACCACGATTCAATATGATCATGGCTGATGATGCACTTTCAGTACCCCACTCCCGCTTTCATTCCCTACACCTTGATCCCTTTAGCCGCAAGGGCCACGTCCAGCTCCCTCTTGAACATATCTAATGAACTGGCCCCAACTGTGGTAGAGAATTCCACAGGTTCACAACTCTCTGAGTGAAGACGTTCTTCCTCATCTCAGTCCTGAATGGTTTACCTTTTATTCTTACACTGTGACCCCTAGTTCTGGACTTCCCCAACATCGGGAACATTCTTTCCACATCTCGCCTGTCCAGTCCCATCAGGATTTCATGTTTCTCTGAGATCTCCTCTCATTCTTCTAAATTCCAGTGAGTACAAGCCCAGTCGATCCAGTCTCTCTTCATATGTCAGTCCTCCCATTCCAGGAATCAGTCTGGTGAATCTTCGCTGGACTCCCTCAATAGCAAGAATGTCTTTCCTCAGACGAGGAGACCATCACGCAAACCAGCCTCCCATCCATTGACTCTGTCTACACTTCCCGCTGCCTCGGCAAAGCAGCCAGCATAATTAAGGACCCCACACAGCCCGGACATTCTCTCTCCCACCTTCTTCCATCGGAAAAAAGACACAAAAGTCTGAGGTCACATACCAACCGACTCAAGAACAGCTTCTTCCCTGCTGCCATCAGACTTTTGAATGGATCTACCTTGCACTAAGTTTATCTTTCTGTACACCCTAGCCATGACTGTAACACTACATTCTGCACTCTCTCCTTTCCTTCTCTATGAACGGTATGCTTTGTCTGTATAGCGTGCAAGAAACAATACTTTTCACTGTATACTAATACATGTGACAATAATAAATCAAATCAAATCAGAAAAATCAAAACTGCACACAATACTCAAGGTGTGGCCTCACCAAGGCCCTGTATAACTGCAGCAAGACATCCTTACTCCGATACTCAAATCCTCTTGCTATGAAGGCCAGCATGCCATTAGCTTTCCTCACCACCTGCTGTACCTGCAAACCGACCTTCAGTGACTGTTCCACCGTGACACCCGGCTCACATTGCCCTTCCCCTTTTCCTCAACTGCCACCATTCAGATAATAATCTTCCTTCCTGTTTTTGCCACCAAAGTGGATGTCATCACTTTGTTGTGCATGGTATTCCGCAATGGTTAATGACGGACAATGCCAGGCGGATTGTGTGCAGAGAGTTCAAGGCTGGGCAGACCAAACGCAAATTCAAGGACTATGTACCAACCTAAATATGTATATATATATGTGTGTGTGTGTTCTGCTTCTGAAAGCTGGGGCAGGGAGATAGGGGACACATTTGGGCTTTGTGCCACTTCTCGCTCACGTTCTCCTTCTTTGTTTACTGGCATCTGGGTCCCGTTCTTTCTTAAGCAGTTACAGATTGTCCTTACTAAAATGAAAGAAGTAGAATGTGCATTCATTTGCATAATACCAGGTGACCTGTGACCCGGCAGTGATATGTGATGTGGGGAGGGAGCTGGAAGTCGCTCGTGTGTGGCTACAGGCATGACATGGAAGAGCAGTCGGGCATTCCTGTAATAATCTGCTGAAGCTATCACCCGTATCCTCATTCCCACACAACCACACAGTGTTACACACTGTTAGTTTCGCAGCTTTGGAAAAGCAGCCAGCATAATTAAGGACTCCAAGCACCCCGGACATTCTCTCTTCCACCTTCTTCCACCAGGAAAAAGATACAAAGGCCTGAGGTCACGTACCAACCGACTCAAGAACAGCTTCTTCCCTGCTGCTGTCAGACTTTTGGATGGATCTACCTCACATTAAGTTGATCTTTCTCTACACCCTAGCTATGACTGTAACACTACATTCTGCACTTTGTCCTTTCCTTCTCTATGAATGGTATGCTTTGCCTGTATAGCGCGCAAGAAACAATACTTTTCACTGTATATACTAATACATGTGACAATATTAAATAAAATCAAATCAAGATGAGGAAAACAGTGTCATGTTGATGCAATAGCTGAGTGCAAAGATGGCATTGAAACTACTTCCTCCATCCTTTCAGACAGTGCATTCTAATCATAAGTACTTGTTGCATCAGTTGGCTGGGCGGTTGGTTTGTGATGCACAGTGATGTCAACAGCGTGGGTTCAATTCCCATTACCAGCTGCGGTTATTCATGGAGGCCCCACCTTCTCAACCGTGCCCCTCACCTGAGGTGTGGTGACCCTCAGGTTAAATCACCACCAGGCAGCTCTCCCTCCGCAAAGGGGACAGCAGCCTACAGTCATCTGGGCCCTCGGCGACTTTACACTCTTACCTGCTGCAGAGGTACCTGTGGAGGGGCAAGGAGTGTGAAGTTCTCTAAACAATGTACAGGAGTGATAAGGGTTTAAATGTGATTTGCAGAATGAGCTCATTGACTCACCTATTGTGAAGGATTCTTCTTATTCATTGCTGGGTGACAAAGAGGACAAAGAAACGAATTAAAACCTCACCAAACAGAGTGTAGATCATTGTCAAGATGTTCATTCAACGAGTGTAGCAATGCATGTATTGAGACACAGGTTTTGGGTATCATTCCAGTGTGATACACTCCACAGGCAACCTGAAGAGGCAGATCACGAATACAAGTCACATCACCATGAAGATCAAAGCAAAATACTGCGCGGGGGATGCTGGAATCGGGAACAAAAACAGAAAATGCTGGAAAATCTCAGACAGCAGCTGTGGAGAGAGAATAGAGCCAATGTTTCGAGACTAGATGACCCTTCCTCAGAACTCAAAAGGGTGAGGAAGGGTCATCCATTCTCGAAACGTTGGCTCTATTCTCTCTCCACAGATGCTGCCAGACCTGCTGAGGTTTTCCAGCATTTTCTTTCGATGCTGTCAGACCTGCTGAGGTTTTCCAGCATTTTCTGTTTCTGTGTCACTTGTTTGTGGAATGGTTTTGGTCCTCCCTCAGCAGGAATGGTTCACTGTGACACCAGTAAAGTGAGTTAAGGAGAAGTACGTGACGGCAAAAGTGAATTGAACTAAAAACGAACCACTTTATTCTGCATGTGTAAGCTGCTGATTTCTCCTCCCAGTGGGGAGGCTCGCTGGGAGGGTAGATTCAGATGTGCACTGTATTCCAACCTACTCATCATTAATTTAACTGGGGTCGGAAAATCAACACATTCTGAATTTTCAGGGCATGATTTGAACAGGCGAGTGGGCTGTGTGCCTCATTGCGGATGGATGGAAACTAGAGTCACAAAGAAGAGTCAGAGCCAAAAGAGGCCCAAACCAAAAAATATTTCAAACTTTTATGTTTCTAATTTCATTGTGGGGGCCAGAGGAGTGAGACTGCTGTACAAAGAAAGCTTAAGCCTCAATAACCTGGGTGGCTCGGTGGTTAGCACTGCTGCCTCACAGCACCAGGGACCCGGGTTCGATTCCAGCCTCCGGTCACTGTCTGTGCAGAGTCTGCACGTTCTCCCCGTGTCTGTGTGGGTTTCCTCCGGGTGCTCCGGTTCCTTCCCACAGTCCGAAAGATGTGCTGCTTAGGTGCATTGACCATGCTAAATTCTCCCACAGTGTACCCGAACAGGCGCTGGAGTGTGGCGACTTGGGGATTCTCACAGTAACTCCGTTGCAGTGTTAATGTCAGCCCACTTGTGACACTAATAAATAAACTTGAAAGGATATTAGTAAACCAGATGGGTTTTTACAACTGTTGACAATGGTCATCATTAGACTTTTAATTACAGAATTTTATTCAATTCAAATTTTACCATCCACCAGGGCGGGGATTTGAATCCAACTCCCCAAATCTTGCCCTGGACCTCTGGATTACTAGTCCAGTGACAATACCACTACACCACCACGTCCCACTGATTTGCTATTGTCTCTACTTCTGGAGAAAAAAAAAGCAGGAGACAAATTATTTCGGAATTAAATTACAAAGTACTATTTTCAGGCAAAGTGCAGGAAAAATCTGGAGGTTACGCCACCAAAGTTCATGGATCCAGGGAGTTCGTTGAAACTCTCAAGATTGTGATCAATACATTTTGTAAAAATGAGGCGAGGCATACAGAGCCCTGTAATTGGAGTTCCAGGACAGGTCAGCTGTGATCTAATAGAATAGTTTTGGGACAACATATCATTAAAACACCATGGCTAGATATAAAAAACGTAATCAAAAAGACTCATGAAATGCTGGTTTTTATATCCAGATGTTTAGAATACAAGGGGGTAGAACTTGTGCTTCACCCAAACAAAGCTCTAGTCAGAACATAACTGGAGTATGTTTTGTGGGCCACATGTTAAGAATGTTGGGTGAGAGATGTGGGGGGGGGGGGGGAGTTCCCTGTGTCCATGGGGAGGGATTGCCATATTCATGTGGGGGGAAGGGGGTTCAATGTGTCCTTCGGGCGGGGGCGGGGGCGGGGGGGGGGGGGTTATATTTCCTGTATCCATGGGTGGAGGTTCTTCCCCACGCCCATGAGGGGGGAGGGGAGATTGTGTTTCATAGAATCATAGAATCCCTACAGTGCAGAAGGAGGCCATTCGGCCCATCGAGTCTGCACCGACCACAATCCCACCCAGGCCCAATCCCCATAACCCCACATATTTACCCTGCTAACCCCCCTGACACTAAGGGGCAATTTAGCATAGCTCATGCACCTAACCTGCACATCTTTGGACAGTGGGAGGAAACCGGAGCACCCAGAGGAAACCCACGCAGATACGGGGGAGAACGTGCAGACTCCACACAGACAGTCACCCAAGGCCGGAATTGAACCCGGGTCCCTGGCGCTGTGAGGCGGCAGTACTAACCACTGTGCCACCATGCTGCCCCTGTATCCATGAGATGTGGTTGTTCCTTGTGTCTGGGGGTAGGGGGAATCACTTAGTTTTAAAAAATGATAAAATTCCACCCACAATGTGTTGCGATATCCAAGTTGATTGGTTCCTCAAAGTTGTTGCATTGCAGTAAATGCAACAGAAGGAGGCGTTGGCCTAGTAGTATTAATATCGGACTATTAATCCAGAAACTCAGCTAATGTTCTGGGGACCCGGGTTCTAATCCCGCCACGGCAGATGGTGGAATTTAAATTCAATAAAAAATATCTGGAATTAAGAATCTACTGATGCCCATGAAATCATTGTCGGAAAAACCCATTTGGTTCACTAATGTCCTGTAGGGAAGGAAATCTGCCGTCCTTACCCGGTCTGGCCGACATGTGACTCCAGAGCCACAGCAATGTGGTTGACTCTTAACTGCCCTCGGGCAACTAGGGATGGGCAATAAATGCTGGGCAACCAGTGACGCCCATGAATGAATGAATAAAAAAAACAGTGGTAGACAAGTCGCTCAGAAAGTTTTGAGGATAACATTGGAATTTGCTTCCAAAATGCTTCTTGTTGGTTACCTATGGTTATAACATCTTTCACAAAGTGTCATTTCAAATAAATCTGAAGGGAATTAAGTCAGCGCACAACTTGACAGATGATAGAAAGATGACAAGAGAAGGGTTGGAACTACTTAAACAGCATGAAAAATACAATAATTTGACACTCAAACAGCCTTGAAAATGTAATTATTCACATTTACGCATAGTGGTTAGCAACACCTGGATAGAAGCTGAAAGCCAAAGTTGAAACAACTATGGTCAAGTCTGTCTCTGAACAATTTTCCCTGGTGTCTTAATTAATTAATTAAACAGTCCTTTTCTACAGTTGCTGCTCTCCACATCCCCAACAGCTCAGTAGGGAAATTAAGAATTATATATTATTTTATTTAATATTAGTCACAAATAGGCTTACATTAACACCGCAATGAAGTTACTGTGAAAATCCTCTAGTCGCCTGTTCGGGTACACTGAGGGAGAATTTAGCATAGCCAATGCACCTTAACCAGCACGTCTTTCTGACTGTGGGAGGAAACCCACGCAGACACGGGGAGAACGTGCAAACTCTACACAGACAGTGACTCAAGCTGAGGATCGAACCTAGATTCCTGGCGCAGTGAGGCAGCAGTGCTAATCACTGTGCCCCCATGCTGCCCAGGTGTCCAGGTCACCAACAACCTGTCCTGGTCCCTCCACGCTGACGCTATAGTTAAGGAAGGCCACCAATGCCTCGAATTTCTCAGGAAGCTAAGGAAATTCGGCATGTCCGCTATGACTCTCACTAATCTTTGCGGATGCACCACAGAAAGCATCCTTTCCGGATGTATCACAGCTTGGTATCGTTCCTGCTTTGATCAAGACCGCTCAATCATCTGTCATGCAAATGCCCACACACTCAGCCTGTCCAAATCACACTGAAGCATCTCTGCATCCTCCACACCCTCCCACCCAACTTTGTGTTTTCTGCAAATTTGGAGTTAATATATTCAGTTCCCTCCGCTAATAAATCATGAATATATAATGTGAACAGTTGGGGTTTGAGCAGAGATCCCTGCGGTACCCCAGTAGTCACTGCCTGCCAATCAGAAAAGGACCCATTTTTTGTCAACACTTTGCTTCCTATCTGCCAACCAGCTTACTATCCATCTCAAGACACTACCCGCAATCCCATGCGCTTTAACTTTACTTAGTAGTCTGCTGCGTGAGGCCTTGTTGAAAGCCTTCTGAAAGTCTAAATAAACCACATCCACTGGTTTTCCTCAGTCAACTCTACTAGTTACATCCTCAAGGAATTCCAATAGATTCGGAAAGCATGATTTCGCTTCTGTAAATCCATGCTGCCATTGTAGAACCATAGAATCCAGACAGTGCAGAAGGAGGCCATTCAGCCCCTCGAGCCCACATTGACAACAATCCCACCCAAGCCCCATCCCTGTAACCATACTTATCTACCCTACTAATCCCCCTGACACTAAGGGTCAATCTAGCATGGCCAATCAACCCAACCCGCACATATTTGGACTGTGGGAGGAAACCGGAGCACCCGGAGGAAACCCACGCAGACACGGGGAGAAATTGCAAACCCCTCACTGAAAGTTACCCAAAGCCGGAATTGAACCCGGGTCCCTGGCGTTGTGAGGCAGCAGTGCTAACCGCTGTGCCACTGTGCTGCCCATTGTCTGATTATGTCACTGCCTTCCAAATGCTGAGTTATGAAATCTTTCCTCATTGTATAAATTTTGGATTCCTGTCCTTATCTTTGTAAAATTCCTTTCTCTAGTGCAATCTCATTGCTTCTATAACAGGATGACCAGTTGTGGACTCCATACTCCAGCTGTGGCCTAATTAGTGTTTCATACAGTTCCAGCAAAACCTCCCTTCTCTTATTTTCTGTACTTCAGCTAATATAGGAAAGTATCCTGTGTGCCTCCTGATCACTTTATCAAGCTGTGCTGTTACCTTCAGGGATTTGTGCAGATGCTCTCCAAGGTCCCTCTGTTCCTTCACACTTCTTAGTATCTTATTATTTGTTGTGTATTTCCTTGCCTTGTCTGGTTTCCGAATGCATCACCTCACATTACTCTGGATTTAATTCGATTTGTCTATCTGACCAGTCCATTAATGTCTTCCTTCAATCCCAACTTTCTTCCTCAAAATCAACCACATGGTCAATTTTTATATCATTTACAAACTTCTTAATCACCTCACCTACACGTAAGTCTAAATCATTAATATATAACGCAAAAGCCCAGGTATCGAGTATTGAGCCGTGTGCAATTCCACTGAAATCACTCATGTAGTCACAAAAATACCTGGCGGTCATTACTAACTGCTTCCTGTCAGTCAGCCAATTTTGGATCCAACTTAACACTTTGACTGGAATTCTCCAGCGGTTCACGCGAGCGAGATTTTCCAGTCCCACCTGGAGCACACCCCCACAGGCAGGCTGGGCGGCCGATCCATGATGCAGAGCGACCCCAACAGCGCGGGTTCTATTCCTGTGCCGGTCAAGGTTATTCATGAAGGCCCCTCCTTCTCAACCTTGCCCCTCATCTAAGGGTGGTGACCTTCAGGTTAAGTCACCACCAGTCAATTCTCCCCCTCATAGGGGCAAGAAACCTGTTACTATGGTGACGTTACCTTTATTCCCCTTGGCTTCAACTGCCCGATCTCATCAAAGCCTCTGGTAGAGATGGTTTTCTGTCATTCAGCACCTACTGCTGCTGTTCATTTTTTAAAATTAGTGTCACAAGTAGACTTACATTAACACTGCAATGAAGTTACTGTGAAAATCCCCTAGTCACCACACTCCAGCACCTGTTCGGGTACACTGAGGGAGAATTTAGCACGGCCAATGCACCCTAACCAGCACGTCTTTCAGACTGTGGGAGGAAACCGGAGCCCCCGGAGGAAACCCATGCAGACACAGGGAGAATGTGCAAACTCCACACAGACAGTGAACTGAGCCCGGAATTGAACCTGGGTCCCTGGCGTTGTGAGGCAGCAGTGCTAACCACTATGCCACCCTGCCGTCCTCTATTGTCTTCAGCGTTGAGGCTGAGCAATGCCACACCATGCCTGAGCTTAGAAGAAAACAGCAAATAGACCGACAGGGGACCAGTCGCTTCAGCTTAAGTTTAAAACTTGGGAACTAAGTGCAAACTTTTCTAAGACAAAGTGACGCGTTGCTATTAGCGGTACACTTGTTCGGTGAATATTTGAGGATGAGACTGTCATGGGCTCTTTTCCTGAGGCATCCCCAGTGACACTGTCATATATCCCCAAACCTATTGTTTCAAGAAATGCAAAAGAAAAACCTTTCACTGTATTTCTCCTGTGAAGATCTTCACAGCTCCCTTGTGACTTTGTCATGAATTATTAGCGCTCGCCTCTCCTTTGTAATAAACAGAGTATTTTACTGTTCCCCACTGTGTATTTTTGAGCTGCTGTCTAACTATCATCAACTCCCTAGGAATACATCAGCTAAAGTTGAAGAGCACAGCCCACCCACATCACTTCTCCTTATGAAAACCAGCACTCGCATTAGGAATATCATTTTTATTCTCCCCAGCAGGAAGTACATGGGGTAATCAATGCGCAAAATATTCAGAGGAGATGACATTTCTCTCTAGAAAGACTCCAATGTGGCAATGATTGCAGACTGTTATTTGTCATGCGAATCATAAGATGTAGTTGCAGAGTTTGTCCCTTGGGTAAAGTTTGCAATAGAAGTTGCAAGAACTGTCTACCTTAGCCCTTGAAGAACTGTGGATTAGTTTGCTCATCTAAGTTCTGTTGGAGCGACAATAACTATTAGTTGTCCTGCCTGGAACTGGATGGATCTTTACAAAAAGAAGAAAGAACAGTACAGCACAGGATCAGGCCCTTCGGCCCTCCAAGCCCGCGCCGATCATGATGCCCTAATTAAACTGAAGAAAAAACCTTCTGCCCTTACTCGGTCCCTATCCCTCTATTCCCTCCCTTTTCATGTACCCATCCAGATGCCTCTTAAATGTTGCTAATGTACCTGCTTCCACCACCTCCTCTGGCAGCGCGTTCCAGGCACCCACCACTCTCTGCGTGAAAAACTTACCCCGCACATTTCCCTTAAACTTTCCCCCTCTCACCTTGAACCTGTGCCCCCTTGTAATTGACACTTCCACCCTGGGAAAAGCCTCTGACTATCCACCCTGTCCACACCTCTCATAATTTTGTGGACCTCTATCAGGTCTCCCCTCAGCCTTCATCTTTCCAGTGAAAACACACCTTGTTTATTCAACCTCTCCTCATAGCCGACACCCTCGAGACCAAGGAACATCCTGGTGAACCTTCTTTGAGCTCACTCCAAAACGTCCACGTCCTTCTGGTAGTGTGGCGACCAGAAATGTACGCAATACTCCAAATGCACGTCACACTTTGACCAACCCGTACTGACAATTTGATCACCTTTGCAATCCGTGATCGGGATTTTCCGCCCCCACTGCAGCGTGTTTTGCGGCAGAGTAGGTGACCTGTCATTGGCCGATGGCAGAACCTTCTGGTCCTGCTGCTGTCAATGGGCTGTCCACCGCCAAGGAACCTGCAGCTGTACGAGGGGAGGGAGGGGGTGGTGGGTCTCGGTCAGCGGGACCGGAACATCCCACTGGTACGAACAGCCGGAAAATTTCAGCCTGAGTCTGGAATCAACTGGAAAGCTGACCTTTAAAGCTATTTTTGTACTTGTGCTTGATGAAGTTGAGGAGAGGGAGTGAGACTTTCTCAATAGACTAGACATTGTAAGGAATGATGTAAAAGACTGGTCAATGGCAGACTTGTTTGGGTGTTGTACTTGGCATTGGGGAACTTATAAGTGGGATCAAAGAAACTGCGGGGAGGAGAGGGTTATGAGGACATTGGAGAAATGCATCAGTATACAGTGAAAAATATTGTTTCTTGCGCGCTATACAGACAAAGCATACCCTTCATAGAGAAGGAAAGGAGAGGGTACAGAATGTAGTGTTACAGTCACAGCTATGGTGTAGAGAAAGATCAACTTAATACAAGGTAGGTCCATTCAAAAGTCTGATGGCAGCAGGGAAGAAGCTGTTCTTGAGTCGGTTGGTACATGACCTCAGACTTTTGTATCTTTTTCCCAATGGAAGAAGGTGGAAGAGAGAATGTCCGGGGTTCATTAAGCATTTAGATTGGAGTGACCATTCATTTGACTCAATGTTTCGGGTTGATGACCTTTTATCAGGAGTGTTATGAAGAAAGGTCATCGATCTTTTTTAAAATTGTTCCTTCACGGGATGTGGGTTTCCGGACCAGGCAAGGATGACAAATTTCCTTCCCTAAAGGACATGAGTGAACCAGGTGTTTGTTTTATAACAGTCAACGATAGTTTCATTGTCACTATCACTGAAACTAATCTTCAGTTCCAGATTTGTTTTGTGATCAGTTGAATTTTAAATTCCACCAGCTGCTGTGGTGGGGTTCTGAAAGCGTCTCTGCAGAGCACCTGCTTCTGGATTACTTGTCCAGTGATATGACCACGACACCAGTGTCTCTTCAAGACATTGCCCGCCGCGGAATCGGAATGGGCGAGGGTCCGACAGCGGGAACCTCCGTTGACTTCGGGCGGGATTTCAAGTCTCCCCCGAGCAAGGCAGCAAAATCCCACCCATTAAGATTAAAGTTTATTCATTAGTGTCACGAATAGGCTCACGTTAACACTGCAATGAAGTTACGGTGAAAATCCCCTTGTCGCCACACTCCGGCGCCTGTTCGGGTTACACAGAGGGCGAATTTAGCACGGCCAATGCACCCTAACCAGCACGTCTTTCGGACTGTGGGAGGAAACCAGAGCACCCAGAGGAAACCCGCGCAGACACGGGGAGAGTGTGCAGACTCCGCACAGACAGTGACCCGAGGCCGGAATCGAACACGGGTCCCTGGCTTCCTCCGGGTGCTCCGCTTTCCTCCCACACTCCAAAGATGTGAGGCAGCGGTGCTAACCATCGTGCCACCGTGCTCTGCCTTTATTTCAGATTACCATACTAGTTACCGCAGTGATTTAAAAAAAAAAGTTTTGCCTTTTGTCACTTGGAACCAGGTGTGAGATTCTGAGGGGAGATTATGCCCCCGGTTTTGCCGCAGTCGACACTGCACCGTGGTCACGAGCTTTGCTAACGTTCCAAGGGTTAAGGAACAGAATCTTAGAGCCGCTGTGTTTGTAGCTAAGCCTGCGCGTTCCAATGGCTTTGGGCAAATAATCTCTGCTGTGTGACATCCACAGGCAACAGTCTGTGATCAAACGTTGATAAAAAGACAGCCAGCATTATGTAGTAAAATCTGTATTCCAGTGAGATGACTGGCCAGTCAGTCTCGGGCAGCTGTTGGCTGCAGGGTGTTATGCACAGATATTTCTTTGTAATTGGAAAGACCCACCAAAGCAATCGGAGGATCTTTCAGTTTGAATGTTATCTTTCGCCGCGAGCCACTCGGCAGATCAACGTGAAATTACTCCTCCTTGACGTGATGTAGCAGCTTCTGCCGACCCCCTCAGAATATCGCAGGCTGACATTTAGCTTTGCTGCCTCAATAATGTAAGAGTTGACACAAGCGGCATGAATTAATAAAGTAATCAACCTTAAATTGTTATTAAACAAGCCATCAAGATGCATCCTAAAGGTCTCTTAATACTTAACTGCTGATTGTTTCAAACTAGCCAGCACCTTGTGGGATTCGCAGTAACGTGGCCCTTGTTGCAGATTAATAAAGGATAATTGCAAATCCATTTTCTTTGCATAATTATAGAGTCATAAAGTCATAGAGGTTTCCAGCATGGAAACAGGCCCTTCGGCCCAACTTGTCCATGCCACCCCATTTCTTTAAAGCCCTAAGCTGGTCCCAATTGCCCGCATTTGGCCCATATCCCTCTATACCCCATCTTAGCCGTGTAACTGTCTAAACGCTTTTTAAAATCAAAATTGTACCCGCCTCTACTACTACCTCTGGCAGCTTGTTCCAGACCACCCTCTGTGTGAAAAAATTGTCCCTTGGGGACAGCCAGGGGTGGGGGCGGGGGGTGGGCGGGGGCAAGGGGTGGGGGCGGGGGGTGGGCGGGGGCAGGGGGTAGGGGTGGGAGGTGATTTCCTTGCATTCAGCCAGAACAGGAATTGTGGTGTCTCAGGATTATTCACTATCTACCTTGTGGTTTCAATGTCATTTCCTAAACACGGTGGCACAGTGGGTTAGCACTGCTGCCTCACAGCGTCAGGGACCCGGGTTCGATTCCCGGCTTGGGTCACTGTCTGTGCGGAATCTGCACGTTCTCCCCCGTGTCTGCGTGGGTTTCCTCTGGGTGCTCCGGTTTCCTCCCACAGTCCAAAGGTGTGCGGGTTAGGTGGATTGGCTGTGCTAAATTGCCGCTTGGTGTCCCAATATCTGTGGGTTAGATGGATTAGCTGTGGTAGATGTGCGGGGTTACGGGGATAGGGAGAGGACCTGGGTAAGATGCTCTGTCGGAGAGTCGGTGCAGACTCGATGGGCCGAATAGTCTCCTCTGCATTGTAGGGAATCTGTGATTCTCAGAGATCTGAAGCAACAGCAAAAGGTGACGTTATGCAGATTCAAGTTGGGTTATCCTGCCACCTTGTGGCAGTGTAGATATTCTGCAAGTTGAAATGTTCCGTGGAATTGAACAGGAAGGAGGACTGAAGTTGATAAGTGGAGTGTGCAGATATTTGGCATTATGAAAAGGTTTGATGAGCGTTTAGCAATGGTGTGTGACCATTGTCATCTTTCTCATTTGAGGAGAACATTTCTGAGATTGTGTGGCTTTGGTTCAGAATCCAGTGTATCTTTAACCACTGCAGTCCTCCATTTTCTGCAGCATCGTGCTGGGACACGAGGTGTGTCCCCCCGCCCAATATCCTTCTCCACCATTTCATGAGATGGCAGCGCCCAGTGAAAGTTGGCAATTTCTCTGCAGAAAATGAAGGGGCAATATGGTGCTCACACCTATTGCATTGCAATGGGTGCAGCGGCTCATTAGAAGAACCAAGTACAGCACAGGAACAGGCCCTTCGGCCCTCCAAGGCCATGCCGATCATGATGCCCTAACTAAACTAAAAAAAAAACCTTCTGCCCTTACTCAGTCCGTATCCCTCTATTCCCTCCCTATTCATGTACCCATCTCGATGCCTTTTAAATGTTGCTAATGTGCCTGCTTCCACCACCTCCTCTGGCAGCGTGTTCCAGTCACCCACCACTCTCTGTGTGAAAAACCTCCCCCGCACATCTCCCTTAAACTTTCCCTCTCTCACCTTGAACCTGTGCCCCCTTGTATTTGACTCTTCCACCCTGTCTGTGCCTCTCATAATTTTGTAGACCTCTATCAGGTCTCCCCTCAGCCTCCGTCTTTCCAGTGAAAACAATCATAGTTTAATCAACCTCTCCTCATAGCCAACACCCTCGAGACCCGGCAACATCCTGGTCAACCTTCTTTGCACTCTCGCCAAAGCTTCCACATCCTTCTGGTAGTGTGGCGACCAGAACTGCACGCAGTATTCCAAATGCAGCCTAACCAAGGTTTTATATCGCTGC
Organism: Mustelus asterias; assembly: GCF_964213995.1. Taxonomy (NCBI): domain Eukaryota; kingdom Metazoa; phylum Chordata; class Chondrichthyes; order Carcharhiniformes; family Triakidae; genus Mustelus; species Mustelus asterias. The sequence goes on from NC_135818.1 coordinate 81,493,544, forward strand.
AACATGATTTCCCAACTCTTGTACTCATAGAGTCATAGAGTCCTAGAGGTTTACAGCATGGAAACAGGCCCTTTGGCCCAATTTGTCCATGCCGTCCTTTTTTTTTAACCACTAAGCTAGTCCCAATTGCCCGCATTTGGCCCATATCCCTCTATACCCATCTTACCCATGTAACGCTTTTTAAAAACCAAAATTGTACCCGCCTCTACTACCTCTGGCAGCTCGTTCCAGACACTCACCACCCTTTGTGTGAAAAACTTGCCCCTCTGGACCCTTTTGTATCTCTCACCTCTCACCTTAAACCCATGCCCTCTAGTTTTAGACTCCCTTATCTTTGGGAAAAGATGTTGACTATCTAGCTGATCTGTGCCCCTCATTATTTTGTAGACCGCTGTAAGATCACCGCTCAGCCTTCTACGCTCCAGAGAAAAAAGTCCCAGTCTATCCAGCCTCTCCTATCCCAACACAAGCTTATCAATACAATGGTTGTTGCCTGGATTGCCCATGCCCTGTCAATCACAGTGATCACTGGTCCCGTGCAAAGGGAATATTGTAAACAAATGCGCAAATTGACCGCACTGAATTTGAGAATATCAGCTGCCCAAGGCCCTCTGGGAATGAGTCAGTCCCTCAAGCACAATCATCAAACCAGCTCATAAAACACTGGTATCCAATCCATGCCAGCTGTATTAATTATCACTAATGAGTTGAATATTCCTTGTCAGAGTTTCTATTCTCCGATCATACTGTCCAATCTCAATAATTAGATTGGAACACCATCATTCTCCTCATAAAAGATAATGATCTGGATTTTGCAGCCAGTGGTGAACCAGTCGCTCCATTTGTTCATTATACTTGGAGTTTCCTACGAACCTTTAATTGGCTTTTACAGAGATGAAGAGGAATTTCTTCAGCCAGAGAGTGGTGAATCTGTGGAACTCTTTGCCACAGAAGGCTGTGGAGGCCAGGTCATTGAGTGTCTATAAGACAGAGATAGATAGGTTCTTAATTAATAAGGGGATCAGGGGTTATGGGGAAAAGGCAGGAGAATGGGGATGAGAAAATATCAGCCATGATTGAATGGCGGAGCAGACTCGATGGGCCGAGTGGCCTAATTCTGCTCCTATGTCTTTTATGGTCTTATGAAATGGTGGTAATTAGAATTCCAAAACAGCACAGTGCCCTCTGTGAGAATCTGGAATCTGCCTGACCAGGGAGAGTGTCTGATCAGGGAGAGTATCTGACCAGGGAGAGTGACCAGGGAGAGTGTCTGATCAGGGAGAGTGTCTGATCAGGGAGAGTGTCTGACCAGGGAGAGTGACCAGGCAGAGTGTCTGACCAGGGAGAGTGTCTGACCAGAGAGAGTATCTGATCAGGGAGAGTGACCAGGGAGAGTGTCTGACCAGGGAGAGTGACCAAGGAGATTGTTTGACCAGGGAGAATGAGCAGGGAGAGTGTCTGACCAGGGAGAGTGTCTGATCAGGGAGAGTGTCTGACCAGGGAGAGTGACCAAGGTGAGTGTCTGACCAGGGAGAGTGTCTGACCAAGAGAGTGTCTGACCAAGGTAAGTCTCTGACCAGGGAGAGTAACCAGGGAGAGTGTCTGACCAGAGAGAGTGGCTGACCAGGGTGAATCTCTGACCAGGATGAAGTCTCTGACCAGGGAGAGTGACCAGGGTGAGTGTCTGACAGGGTGAGTCTCTGACCTGGGTGAGTGTCTGACCAGAGAGAATGCTTGACCAGGGAGAGTGTCTGACTAGAGAGAGAGTGTCTGACCAGGGAGAGTGACCAGGGTGAGTGTCTGACTAGTGTGAGTGACTGACCAGAGAGAGTGTCTGAAGAGAGAGAGCAACAGTGCACCCTCTCAATAAATCAGAATGAAGAATCCTTACTGAGATACGCAAAGTTTGAGGCATCCCACCTCCACCACCCTCCCAGGCAGTGCATTCCACAACGTCACCACCCTCTGGGTAAAAATATATTTTCTCCAATCCCCCCTAAACCTCCCACCCCTCTCTTTTAACTTGTGTCCCTTCGTAACTGACCCTTCAACTAAGGAGAACAACTGCTCCCTATCCACCCTGTCCATGCCCCTCATAATCTGAACACCTCAATCAGGTCACCCCTCAGTCTTCTCTGCTCCAGAGAAAACAACCCAAACCCATCCAACCTCTCTTCATAACTTAAATGTTCCGTCCCAGGCAGCATCCTGGTGAATCTCCTCTGCACCCCTTCCAGTGCGATCATATCCTTCCTATGATGTGGCGACCAGAACTGCCCACAGTACTCCACAGTATTCCAGCTCCAGCTATAGTTCAGATCCCACACAAAATATAGTGAATAAAGATAGTGACGTTTAAAAACGGGATGAGGAATTTAAGTTGATGAAAGTTAAAAGCATAAGAAATACAACTGGGTAATATGACCATTCAAGCCATCGTCTTTCCTGGATGAGTGCAGCTCCAAAAGCACTGCGGAGGTTCCTCACCATCCAGGACAGAGGAGCCACTCAGATGGCACCACATTCAACATTCACTTGATTTGATTTGATTTATTATTATCACATGTATTAGTCTACAGCGAAAGTATTGTTTCTTGTGCACTGTACAGACAAAGCATACCGTTCATAGAGAAGGAAAGGGGAGAGTGCAGAATGTAGTGTTACAGTCACAGCTAGGGTGCAGAGAAAGATCAACTTAATATGAGGTATTAAGGTGGAAGAGAGTATTTCTGGGGTGCGTGGGGCCCTTGATTCTGCTGGCTGTTTTTCTGAGGCAGCGGGAAGTGTAGACAGAGTCAATGGATGGGAGGCTGGTTCGCGTGATGGACTGGGCTTCGTTCATGATCCTTTGTAGTTTTTTGCGGTCTTGCACAGAGCAGGAGCCATACCAAGCTGTGATACAACCAGAAAAAATGCTTTCTGTGGTACATCTGTAAACGTTGGTGAGAGTCGTAGCGGATATGCCAAATTTCTGAGAAAGCGGAGGTGTTGGTGGGCTTTCTTAACTATAGTGTCGGCATCGGGGGACCAGGACAGGTTTTTGGTGATCTGAACACCTAGAAACTTGAAGCTCTCGACCATTTTCACTTTGACCCTGTTGATGTAGACAGGGGCATGTTCTCCTCTACGCTTCCTGAAGTCGATGACAATCCCCTTCGTTTTGTTGACATTGAGGGAGAGATTATTGTTGCCGCACCAGTTCACCAGATTCTCTATCTCATTCCTGTACTCTGTCTCGTCATTGTTTGAGATCCGACCCACTATGGTGGCGTCATCAGCAAACTTGATAATGGAGTTGGAGGGGAATTTGGCCACACAGTCATAGGTGTATAAGGAGTTTAGTAGGGCTGAGGACACAGCCTTGTGGGGCACCGTTGTTGAGGATGATCATGGATGATTGCGGTCTGAGGGTTGGGAAGTCTAGGATCCCAGTCGCAGAGGGAAGAGCTGAGCACCAGGCCAAGGAATTTGGAGATGATGCACATTGGCAACAGCATGTACCATCTACAAGATGCACTGCAGCAACTCCTTCGATAGTACCTTCCAAACCCATGGCCTCTGTCACCTTGGACAGGGGCAGCAGACACATGGGCATACCACCATCTGCAAGTTCCCCTGCAAATCACACACCATCCTGACTTGGAACTATATCGTTGTTCCTTCACTGTCGCTGGATCAAAATCCTGGAATTCCCTCCTTAACCGTACTACGGATATACCTACACCAGATGCACTGCAGCAGTCAGGAAGGCAACTCATCACCACCTTCTCAAGAGTAATTGGGGATGGGGAATACACGCTGGCCTAGCCAACGGTACCCACAACCCATGAAAGAATTTTAAAAATAACTAACATCAGACGAACATACGAATTAGAAGCAGAAATAGGCTATTCGGCCCCTCGAGCTTGCTCCGCAATTTAATAAGATAATGGCTGATCTGTTTGTGTCTCGAATTCCACATTCTCATCGACCCCAGTAACCTTTTAATTCCTTGCCGTGCAAGACTCTATCTACCTCTGCCTTAAAAAGAAATGAATTACTGCAGAGTCCACCGCCTTCTGAGGCAGAGAGTTCCAAAGTCGTACAACCCACTGAGCGAAAAAAATTCTCCTCATCTCTGCCCTAAAAGGCCGACTTCTAATTTTACAAAGGTTCTCCTTAGTTCTGGACTCACCCACAAGATGAAACATCCTTTCCACGTCCACCTTGTGAATACCATCAAGATATTATATACTTCAATCAAGTCATCCTTCACTCTTCAAAACTGCAATGAAAACCAACCTTTCCTCATAAGACAACCCACTCATTCCAGATATCAATCAAGTAAACCTCCTCTGAACCACTTCCATCCTTAAATCAGGAGACTAAAACTGCACACAGTATTTGAGATGCGGTCTCACCAATGCCGTGTATAACTGAAGCAGAACATCCTTACTTATATGTTCAATTCTTCCTTTAATAAAGAGTAACCTTCTTGATTACATGCTGTACTTGCATGTTAACTTTTTGTGACTCATGCACGAGAACACCCAGATCCCTCTACACCTCACAATTCTGCAGCTGTTCTCCGTTTAAGGAGTACTCTGCCTTTTTATTCTTCCTGCCAAAGTGAACAGCTTCACACTTCTTCACGTTATACACCATCTGCCAATCTTTTGCCCATTCACTCAACCTAGCTTTATCCATCTGCAAGTTCCTTACGTCCTCCTCACAACATACTTTCCTCATCGAAAGCCCTCCCACAGATTTTCCAGCCGCGCTCGCCCCAAAACCGGAAAATCCCACCCAAGGTCAACGGACCTTTGCATGGTCCACACATTCCCCCATCCCCCCTCACCCACTACGATTCCCGTGGCAGTCGGGACAGGAAAATTCCGCCCCCCCCCTCAATATTTCCATTACCCGTGACTTTCTTAGTTTCGGACAAACTATTGGTCCTCATTATGCTTCGAAACTGAGCATCCGTAGCATCTCTCGGGAAGAGAATTCCAAAGATAAAAGCATTTCCCACATTACAGCAATGACGTCACGCCAAAAGCATCTCATTGGCTGCGAAGTGATTGGAGATGTTCCGAGAGCACGCCAGGTGTGAGAGGGAGGCAAGTTCTTTCTTTTTGTTATGTACAGTCCTTGAATTCCCCATTCTCGGTTGTTTCAGCTAATTAAAAATAGGGATGAGTTGTACCGGAATTTTTTGCGGAGAATGTACAAACTGCACCTTCATTACATCGAACATTAAGCCACCCACGTTTTGCTCCAAGGGCTTTTAAATTAGCAATTTCACGTTCAAAGATAGAGTGTGCTGCTTTCCCGAGCTGAGAAATGTAATTAAATTGCATACTGCTTTGCCAAGTGATAGCCTCTCATCTATGTAGGTTAAGCTGAACAGATTTCTAATTTGTTTTAGAAAAAGGACATGACAGAAATGGGTAATAATGGGTCTTCAAGTCTTTATTTCGCTCTGTTCTAATCTTCCCTAGCATTTCTTAGCCTGTGAAAAGAGTTGCGTTTAATATTCTTTGAGGTTGCTGACTCTTGGATCTTTCACAGACCTTTCGCATTGAAATTTCTTCACTTTTTCAAGTGTGAAATGAACTCTTTTGGGACAATTTTTTTTTGTGTGTGTGTTTTATTATTTTGAGGAATCTTAATGTTGATACCTGGAACTCCATTTAAACCCTTGTCAGCTGAAGCATTCTGAAAGATCAGACATTGTTTATGGCAGTTGGAGTTTAGATCCAATTTTCCCCAGGATAATTTTTATTTAATTTAATCATGTGATGTGCACATCGCTAGCAAGGGCAATATTTGTTGCCGTCCCCAATTGCCCTTGAGCTACCCAGCTGTTATCAGTAGTGGTTACAGGCGTCAGAGTGGTTTGCTAGGCCACTTCAGAAGGCACTTAAGAGTCACCCACAAGAGTCACATGATTCAAGATGGCGCCGGTGCGTGGCAACTTCTTGCAAGCTGTGCCCAGCATACCTTCGAATCCTATCTTTTACTCTCGTTGTATGCGTGTAAAACTGTACTCTGACTCTCACAAACTACATTCTGCACCCTCTCCTTTCCTTCTCCCCCATGTACTCTATGAACGGTATGCTTTGTAGAGTGCGTTAAGTGTTAGCGGGGTTTTCCAACGAGGTGGCAGTTATACTCAGGAAACCAATGTCACAATGTATTAAAACCCAGTGATCAATGGGAGAAATTATATCGATGGTCTCAGATACAGAATACCCAGACCTAAGTTCTGATGTTATCAGTAAAAAACAAGACAGTTTCTTCATCCGATTCTCTGCCTTTCATTAGTTTAAAAGGAATTTCACTTAATGTCCATACATCAATATAAAACTTTGTCAGATACTTCAGCCAATCGCTTAGGACTTTCCAGCATAATGGTTTCTCATTTGTCCGTTACTAACCGGATGTTACACCCCTATTGGTTAATTTTACTTCCCCATTGCCTGGATACGGTAGACACGACTGTAAAGGTTAAAGTTGAAGTTCCCACCGGCTCACCACCAAGTTGAGTAGACATGTGTTCCTGCATCCAGGGTCATGTCTAATCCAGCTCTGGGCTGTGAACTAACTATTCATAAAATTGCAAAATATGTTCCCTTATAATGACCTCCCGGATATGAGTATGCCCACACAGACACAAGGAGAATGCGCAAACTCCACACAGACAGTGACCCTCAACCGGATCCTTGGCAGCAGTGCTAACCACTGTGCCACAGTGCAGGTTAGGTTAATTGGCTATGGTAAATTGCCCCTCAGTGTCAGGGGGATTAGCAGGCTAAATATGTAGAGTTACGGGGATAGGGTCTGGATGCGACTGTTGTCGGTGCAGGCTCGATGGGCTGAATGGCTTCCTTCTGCTCATTAGGGATTCTATGAGTAGGGCAGGTGAAGTTATAAGGAGCAACTGAAAGGAGGAGAGGGAGAGGCTGTGGGAGGAGATTCCAGATCATAGAACTGAGGTAGCCAAAGGCACGCTAGTAATGGGCAGAATTGGGACATCCTCATAACAGTGAGTAACACCTCTTCATTCCCCTAATTAACCCGTGTTATGGGTGCCTGAGCTGTTAAAAGGTAGAAAAGGAATGCAAAGAAGGTGATTACCAGTGAAAGATCAGTCGCCATGGAAAAAATATATGAAAGTCGGGATACCAAAGAGGAACAACAAGATATCTTCAGAACAGCATCTGCTAAGGTGAGGCAACGAGACAGGATTAAATGCAGGAGAGGCTCAGACTTTAACTGGCTTATAATTTAAGAAAACCTGAGAAGGAAGAGATAGCTGGAAACCAAAATAAACAACCAGCATCAATCTGGAAGGAGTCAGAACAGCACTGAAAGGAATGAAAAATGGCGAGGTAGCAGGACCAGCTGAGATACCAGTGGGAGCTTAGATGTCTGTGCGATCCAGGTCCTGAACAAGCTTCCCGGTTGTGTTATGATGAGAGAGAAAATCCCAAGGACGTAGGGGCAAAGCATTCTGGTACTAGTATCCAAAGGAAAATGTTGTGATCCAGCGGATGTGATTTACTGCACGAACCAAATCCCAAAGGGAAACTTGGCCCACGTAGCACAGCTTTTTTTGGTATTCTGATGACAAGAGGAAAAATCTACTGAATTCAGAAGCCATAAATGAAGAAAGCTTAAGCACACAAGATTAGTGTTGCGCCGTTATAATCTACCTCACAGACATTCCTCAAAATAACGTCAGGTAAATACCCTCCAGGCAACATTCTCTTGTAGGTGTTTAATGGCACCATTCCAGTAATATTGCCACAAGGCAAATCTGCCGTTGCTGTGGGGAAGTTTTTGCATGGGATTTCTTAAACTTCTTTCACTCTGCTGTGGATATTCAAGAAACTTCAAAAACACAATCTTGCTTTCTGAAAAGCAGCCACTGTCTTGGCCTGGCAGGAATGGCTGCCGCAAACTTTGCGCTTTCCCAAAACAGCTGTATCCAGGAATTTTCACATAGCCAACACCCAACACAGCTCAACATCTCTACTTAAATATCATTTTTCTCTTTCAACTTAGATTCCATTGACCTCAGCACCTTTTTGAACATAACTTTGCCAATATATCCATAGAATCTGAAACCAAAAGAGCTTTGACAAAGGGTCATCTGGACTCAAAACATCAGCTCTTTTCTCTCCTTACAGATGCTGCCAGACCTGCTGAGATTTTCCAGCATTTTCTCTTTTGGTTTCAGATTCCAGCATCCGCAGTAATTTGCTTTTATCCATAGAATCCCCACATTGCAGAAGGAGCTCATTTGGCCCATCGAGTCTGCACCAACCACAATCCCACACAGGCCCTGTCATCCCACATATTTATCCTGCTAATCCCCCTGACACTAAGGGGCAATTTAGCATGGCCAATCAACCTAACCCGCACATCTTTGGACTGTGGGAGGAAACTGGAGCACCCGGGGGAAACCCACACAGACACGGGGAGACCGTGCAAACTCCATACAGACAGTGACCCGAGGCCGGAATTGAATCCGGGCCCCTGGCAGCTGTGAGGCAGCGGTGCTAACCCACTCTGCCACCGTGCTGCCCCAACACTGCAATCACGTTACTGTGAAAATCCCCTAGTCGCCAGGCTCCAGCAAAACATTCGGGTACACTGAGGGAGAATTTAGCACGGCCAGTGCATCTAACCAGCACGTCTTTTGGACTGTGGGAGGAAACTGGAGCACCCGGAGGAAACCCACGCAGACATGGGGAAAATGCACAGTCTCCGCACAGACAGTGACCCAAGCCGAGAATCAAACCCAGGTCCCTGGTGCTGTGAGGCAGTAGTGCTAATCACTGTGCCACCCACAGAATCTTACATGTTCTCCAAAGAACAAAGAAAATTACAGCACAGGGATAGGCCCTTCAGTCCTCCAAGCCTGCAGCGACAATGCTGCCCATGTGAACTAAAACCCCATACCCTTCCGGGGACCATATCCCTCTATTCCCATCCTATTCATGTATTTGTCCAGACGCCTCTTAAAAGTCACTATCGTATCTGCTTCCACTACCTCCCCCGGCAGCGAGTTCCAGGCATCCACCACTCTCTGTGTAAAAAAAACTAGCTTCGTATGTCTCCTTTAAACCTTGTCCCTCGCACCTTAAACCAATGCTCCCTAGTAATTGACTCTTCCACCCTGGGAAAAAGCTTCTGACTATCCACTATTGTCCCCACTTTCAGGTCAACTAAAAATTAATAACCTTTCCTTGTTTAGTTGTGATCTTTTCCAAGTTGTAAAATCTTTTACTCCCCTTTGAAATTTAATCGCTGAAAATCCAAACCCTTACTTATCTCCTAATGCATATTTCTACCCAATGTGTATTTAGTTACAAAAATCCATTTGACCATACCGTCATTAAAATGCAAGCCTTCAGCAACTACATTCCTTTGATGTCCTAAGTACCTCAGAAAATCTGTCTTCAGTTTAATTAAATTAGCTTCACACACGTACAGACCGACAAACCTGCTTTACAGAATAACACAACGGACTCCAAAATATTAAAAATAAAAACATCCTTCATCACAGAAGGGAGATGTTCAATATTGCAAAAAAACTACTGAAGAATTAAACCCTTATCACACACACTTCAAGATACTGGACAGAATCATGGGTCAGAACCAGAAAAATAAGTTTAAGTTTATTTATTGGTGTCACAAGTAAGGCTTATATTAACGCTGCAACGAAGTTACTGTGAAAACCCCCTAGTCGCCACACTCCGGTGCCTGTTCGGGTACACTGAGGGAGAATTTAGCATGGCCAATTAGCCTTAGAATGCTCAGAAGTGCGGAACTGGAGGAGCACAGAGTGTTCGAGGAGACATTGGATTGGAGGAGATTATAGAGAAACGAATTGGTGAAATCATAAAAACTAAGAAAATTATTTTAAAATTGAGGAGTTGCCAGACTTGGAGCCAGCGTATGTTAGAACAAAGAACAGTACAGCATAGGAACAGGCCCTTCGGCCCACTACGCCTGTGCCAACAGAGGTGCCTCTTTAAGCTCATATTTTCTTGCCTCTATGTGCTCCATATCCCTCTATTCCCTGCCTATTCATGTATCTATCCAGATGCCTATTGAACGTTGTTATAGAATCTGCTTCCACCACCTCCTTTGGTGTTCCAGGCATTCACCACCCTCTGTGTGAAAAAACCTTGCCCCTTACATCTCTTTTAAACTTTCCCCCTCTCACTTTCAACCTATGCCCCCGAGTAATTGACCTTCGATCCTGAGAGAAAGACCCTGACTATCCACTCTCTCCAAGCCTGTCATAATCTTGTAAATCTCTATCAGGTCCCCCCTCATCCTCCAACACTCCAATGAAAACAATTCAAGTTTGTTCAACCTTTCCTCATAGTCCATATCCTCCAAACCAGGCAACATCCTAGTAAATTTCTTCTGCACCCTTTCCAATGCATCAACATCCTTCCGGTAGTGTGGCGACCAGAATTGGCCGCAATACTCCAAATGCGGCCTAACTAAAGTCTTATACAGCCCTGACCGATGAAGGCCAGCATGCCATATGCCTTCTTGACCGCCTTGTCCACCTGATTTGCCACCTTCTGGGAACTGTGGATCTGCCTAGATCCTTCTGTATGCTAATATTTCGAAGGGCTCTATCATTGACTGTATGCTTTCCTTCTGCCGTAGACCTTCCAAATCGCATCACCTCACATTTGTCAGGGTTAAATTCCATCTGCCATCTTTCGGTCCAGGTCTCCAGCCGGTTTATATCCTGCTGTATCCTCTGACAATCCTCCTCACTATCCACTACTCCCCCAAGTTTTGCATCATCTGCAAATTTACCAATCAGGTCACCTACATTTTCCTCCAGATCATTTATATATTTTACCCCTTGGGTGGACTAAAGTTGATGTGAGTTAAGAAATGGCCAGTTTTACACTGAGAACCTTTACCCAGTCATGTCTAAAGGTATTTAGTTGCCACCATTTTTGGTTTGCCTCTAAACAACACTTTATAGATTAGTCAAAAGGTACAGAGAATTATATTGGAATTACAACATGGAAAGACTTCATTTTTCCCCAACTCGCCTATGTTGATGTTTATCCTTCATTCGAGCATCAGTTATAATCTCGTGTGTCCATGACACTCCGATATCCACCTTCAACTGGATACCAAACATTACCACGGGATGGAATTTTATAGCCCTTCCCATCGGCAGGATTTCCAGTCCGGCCAAAGATGACCCCATGTGGTAGGTTCCTTGTTGGCAGGACAGATGGTCACATAGAAGCCCGCAGAAATTGGCAGGAGTGTGAGGTCCCACAAGTGACCAATGGCTCACTGCAACCAATGTGGGAAAACCTGCCATGGGGAAAGGAAGAGTACTGAGAATCCTGGGTGTGGTCTCTGCTAAGTGACATGGTGTCCTCCGCAGTGTCATAACCCCTCTGTCCATAAAATGTTCTCCTCCCTATTTTAAGGCTGTGATGTTTTATCTAATTCCTGACTCCTCGAGAATGGGGCGGCACAGTGGTTAGCGCTGCTGCCTCATAGCGCCAGGAACCCGGGTTCGATTTCTGGCTTGGGTCACTTTCTGTGTGGAGTCTGCACGTTCTCCCCGTGCCTGCATGGGTTTCGTCTGGGTGTTCCAATTTCCTCCCATAGCCTAAAGATGTGCGGGATAGGTGGATTGGCCATGCTAAATTGCCCCTCAGTGTCAGGGGGACTAGCAGGGTGAATGTGTGGGATTACGGGGATAGGGCCTGAGTGGCATTGTTGTCAGTGCAGGCTCGATGGGCCGAATGTCCTCCTTCTGCACTGTGATTCTATGTATTCTATGATTCAATGATTCTGTGTGAACAGGTGAACAAAGAGTGGGAATTTAAGGAACGTCTTTAAGGAGGATGGAGAAAGAGTGTGATGGAGAGTCTGAGGGAGCGAATTTCAGACCCAGTGTAGATCCACAATTTAAACATGATTAGTGAATAGGACTTGGAGCGAGCTACAATATAGACTGTGAAACTTTGAATAAATTAGCTTCAATATTGCTGAGAAGGGAGACGTGTTGTCAAAGTTTTCCATCTTGCACTCACCAAGACAAATGCAAGAATGCCAAATTTCAAATGATCACAATGATTTATACCGCTGAATAAAAAATTGCTGATTGGTTAGCAGGTCAACTCTGGTTGACTGAGGCTTTGCCAAGGATATAGCAACAGGGCGTCTGGGTAATTCAACAAAGGCTCAAGGTTTCAACGTATCTCTTTCGTCTGCAGAGAACAGATGATTATTTTTTAATAGATACCACCTCTAGCAAATATAAATGAGCTACATTATGAGTTGGCCTTAAATGTTACTGTAGCTATTGGCACAATCAGGATTGTTCAGTAAGTGCTTCCCAATCACACCTAAAACCATTTAATTTGGGGATTGCAAGTGCAGTTGGTTGTGCATGCTCTGTACTCTGCCTCAGATTAACTTCAAATGCTTTCTTTTTCTATAGCATATCTGATTATTCGCTGCACAGTGACCCCAATTATGACCGAATAAGTTGTACAGAAAGCCTCAAATTAAATAGCTTGGTGTCTGTCAGCTAAGGGAAGGTTTCGGACAGAGGAGCCATGGTACCGATCTTTAATATAAATTTTATTTATTTATTCATCACAAGTAAGGCTTACATTAACACTGCAATGAAGTTACTGTGAAAATCCCCTAGTCGCCACACTCCGGCGCCTGTTCGGGTAAGTAAGAGGGTTAAAATATGCGAGCCCATGAACTTAGAACATGAGCGTCTGACTGACGGAAACAGACAAAACATTCCTCAGCCCCTTTGAAATCAGGGAGAGAGAACCTCCCACAGCCTCTGAAAAAGGCTTTGACAATCTAGTCAGTTTAGCTGAGCAGCCAACATTACTGAAACAGATTAATTGTTCATTAAGGGGTGGTGGTGGAGGCAGATACGATAGGGGTGTTTAAGGGGCTTTTAGATAAACACATGAATATGCAAGAAATAGAGGGATATGGACCAAGCGCAGGCAAAAGGGATTATTTTAATTTGGAGCCATGTTGAGCGTTGTGGGCTAATGGGCCTGTTGCTGTGCTGTAGCCATGATGTGGAGTTGTGGGCACTGGACTGGGGTGGGCACAGTAAGTAGTCTCACAACACCAGGTTAAAGTCCAACAGGTTTATTTGGTAGCACGAGCTTTCGGAGCACTGCCCCTTCATCAGGTGAGTCACCTGATGAAGGGGCATCGCTCTGAAAGCTCGTGCTACCAAATAAACCTGTTGGACTTTAACCTGGTTTTCCCTGTGCTGTAGTGTTCTATGTTCTATATCACATGGACTTGTGGGAGCTTGCTGTGTTTAAATTGACTGCCGTGTTTCTCCATGACAAAAGTGACCACACTCCAAATACCTCATTGGTTGTAAAACTTTTGGTGGAATCTGAGGTCAGGAAAGGCATTATAAAAGTACCACAGGCAGTCATTGGACTACTGCACAGTTGGTTCCTGAAAACCACCTCGTAAATTGAGAAGTCATAAGCCGGAACCAATTTTCCCACAGGAGCAATGGTCTAATTGGGGGATTGGTTCCTGAACCAAGGCTGGAAATTACTCGTGGAGTGCCTGGTGTTCTCAACTCTTGCCCCATCAAGTTGCAGATGCCTGCACGCCTGAGCACATGTTCCTCCATTAGCGTGGGGGATATAATGAAGCCATCAATCACTGTCAGTTGCCTGTTTGGACTTCAACTTCTTTGAGCCTGAACATATATTAAAGACAGCATTGCATTAAAATCACGATGCTTGTGCCAAAACATTTAACAGAATAAAACACACGTGTCCGATCTGATAAAGACGGTTTGAACTGTCCAGTCATACAGATGGACAGCACCAAATGTCAGTGTGCATATGTAAATGTGCTGGTGTGGCATCGTGCAGTTGAAACCACTGTTGTAAAGTCGAAACGGGGTGTCAATTTACAAACCCTGTAAGTGCTGTTCGTCGTATTTTGAACATTGTAAAGTCGAGGGCTGCCTGTATCTCCAATAGGGCGCCGAATAAATGCCTGTCAAAAGGAGAACTTGAGACGTTTTGAGAAAATAAACAGCGCTGTGTGTTTCCCGGGAATATCTGGGAGACGGAGCTGGAGAGCTAATTCCGAAACCAGGCTGTCAAGGAGAGAGGCAACACTCATAAAGAGCACGGATTGGGAGCCGATTCCAGTCTGTTTTTAATTAGCTTGTGATCTTGCCAGGAGAACTCTTTGTTGCTCTGATGTAGAATGTAGCCAGTTCCTTCCAGCATGTGGCAGAAAAAATCCCGTGATTGAATAATCGCACATAAACTGTGAATGGAGTGGACTTGATGATAGGAGGAGTTTCTTGCCATCAAATTTCTCTTTTCTGTCACTGTTGGAATTGGAAGAAAATTTTCTAGAGTTGCTTGTGATGACATCTAAATCGCTCTGCCTTGAAAGCAATGTTGCGGACATATGAGCATGCAAACATTTGAACATGCAAACATATGAACATGTGAACATGCACACACATGAACATATGAACATGCAAACATGCAAACCTGAACATGAAAACCTGTGAACATGCTGCAAACATACCAATATGCAAACGTATGAACATGCAAATGTATGAACATGCACACATATGCACACACATGAACATGCACACGTGAACACACAAACATGTGAATTAGGAGCAGGAGTAGGTCTTTTGGTGCCTCCAGCCTAATATACCATTTAATAAAGATCATGGCTGCTCTGATTTTGACCTCAAATCCACTTCCCTGTCTACCCCCATACCCTTTAATTCACTTGTTAACCACTTAAGGGCGGCACGGTAGCACAGTGGTTAGCACTGCTGCTTCACAGCTCCAGGGTCCCGGGTTCGATTCCCGGCTTGGGTCACTGTCTGTGTGGAGTTTGCACATTCTCCTCGTGTCTGCGTGGGTTTCCTCCGGGTGCTCTGGTTTCCTCCCACAGTCCAAAGATGTGCGGGTTAGGTTGATTGGCCAGGTTAAAAATTGCCCCTTAGAATACTAAAATGCGTAGGTTAGAGGGATTAGCGGGTAAAATATGTGGGGGTAGGGCCTGGGTGGGATTGTGGTCGGTGCAGACTCGATGGGCCGAATGGCCTCCTTCTGCACTGTAGGGTTTCTATGATTTCTATGACTTGTCAGTTTAGAGTCTAGCTAACTCAACCTTAAAACTATTCAATGACCCTACCTCCACTGCTCTCTGGGGAAGCAAATTCCACACATCAGTGGCCCCCTGAGAGAAAATAAATTTCCCCTCATCTCCATCTGAAGTGGGGGGACCTGTTACTTTTGAACTTTGTCCCCTAGTTCTCATCTGTCCCACAAGGGGAAACATCCTTCTAGCATCTGAGGTCAACCGACCTTTGCAAGGTCCGTGTCCCGCCCACTGCAATTCCCATGGTGGGCACAGCGGGAAAATTCCATCCAAAATATCTGTTCAACATTTCCGCCAATTCCTTATTTCCTATTTTTAATAACCCAGACTCTCTCTCTAGAGGACTCACGCTTTCCTTTAGCTTCTCTTCTCCTTTTTAAGTGCTTGCAGAAACTCTTACCATCCGTTTCTATATTGCTAGCTCGCTTTCTCTCGCACTCTAATTATTCCCTCTTAACGTTTTAGTCATCCTTTGCTGGTTTTCCTCCCGTATATCCCATTCTAATGTGTTATCAATGCTATGGGGCCTATAAATTTTTCCCACATTTGACCTCTTCCACAGTTTGCGATTCCTTATCTCTATCCAAACTTGTTCTACATCTTGATCTGCAGAACTAAGGTCATCTCTCACTGTTGTACTAATGCCGTGCTTATTTAATTAACAGAGCTACCCCACCTTTCCTGAGCTCCCTATCCTGCTGTAGAGTGGGCTTTCCTTCTGAGTGGGCAATTACTGCAGCGAGGAAAGTTTCTGTTCTGGAAATACCACTCTCCGCATAAGGCAGGCGTATGTTTAATCAAGGCCAACAAGGAGATTTTGCATTTAGATTGCTTTTCTGCATCTCATGAGAAGTGTAGTATTAAAATATCAGTGAGCTGATGAGAGTAAAAAAAAACAGGATAAAAAATCAAGTTCAACAAGCCAGACTATTTGAAATAGATTTTGAAAGTGTCGATTTGCCTTCTTGCATATTCCAAAATCTCATTTCCTTACAGCTGCTGTTTAAACATATTTATAGTGAGACATAGAATCCCTGCAGTGCAGGAGGAGGCCATTCGGCCCATCAAGTCTGCACCGGCCACAATCCCAACCAGACCCTATCCCCATAACCCCATGAATTTACACGGACACTAAGGGGTGAATTTAGCATGGCTAATCCACCTAACCGGCACATCTTTGGACTGTGGGAGGAAACGGAGCACCCGGAAGAAACCCACGCAGACACGGGGAGAAAGTGCAAACTCCACACAGACAGTGATCCGAGCCGGGAATCGAACCTGGGTCCCTGGCGCTGTGAGGCAGCAGTGCTAACCACTGTGCCGCCCAAATGGTAGTATGGTAGTGTTCCCTACCATACTCTCCCTGGCCTACGAGTATATTATCTACTGTATAAAAAGCTGCTCCTTCTGCATTTTTAGTCTTTTTACCTTTAAACTTGTGTCCTGTTACTTAATCATCAGGCTTAGTGATGTTGTGACTTGATTGAATCCCTCCCACCAGCAACATAGTCGAGGCGCCATTTAAAAAAAATAAACCCCTCCAACCTCTCCACACCCACATACCTGGGAACTGCTCAAAAAGTGCCAGGGGGTAGTGCCCAGACATGAATCTCTTCCCCCCACCCCCACTAAGGAGATGTACTCACCTGCCTGTTTCCAGCAGGTTCTGCTTGCCAGGTGTGTGTCATGGGAGGGGCCTGTCGGGAGGGCACACCAATGTGAATGGGCAATCTAACGGGGTGGCAGTGGGGGGATTATCCGGTGTAAAGGCCTGATAATTACATTGAACAACATCCAACTGGGGATCCCGATGCTCAATGTTGGGGTTCCCGTTGTGCCATTGGCAGAGAATGGGGACTCTCGGAATGGGAAATCCTGCTGCCATAAGCTGCACTTTGGGACCCCTGTGGGATTTCCCCCTCCTGCTGCCTATCCACCCCCCCCCCCCACCCCCCCGAAAACGGAAATGGAAAATCCCTCCAAGTGTCTAAAGTAAGTGGATGCGATTTGGAGGGGAGTGGAGGAGGGAGGGTCCAGACATCGGGGTGGGTTGGGGGTCGGACATTGAGGGAGGTTGTGGGGGGGGTGGATGCTCATTGGCGAGAGGTCAGACATCGGGGGGGCTGGAGGCGGTTGGACATCGTGAGAGTGTCTGGGTTGGGTTGGGTTGGGTTGGGTTGAGGGTCAGTTTGGAAGGTGGGGGCTGGGCTTCAGGTCAGGTCCGTTCAGGAGCTGGGGTCGTGGCTTGGCTTCTGTGGGGAGAGGGATGAGCTGTGCTGTCCAACTGGGTTGGGCCAGGAGTGTGGAGGTTGAATCAGGTCGTGGAGAGGGGCGGGCCAGGTCAGATGGGAGGGAGGGGAGTCAGGTCGGGTCAACGGTGTGGCGGTCGGGTCAAGTCATGTCATGGGGAAGGGGGGTCGGCTTGGGTTGCATGTGTCAGGTCAGCACTTTCCAACACAATTGGCGCCCAAATTGCGTCCAAAGCAGAAATTCCACCCAATGAAGTTGAATTAATTATTCCTAATGAAGTTGCATTTTCCCAAAGCTGTGGATGCAACTGATCCTGGGCTGTTCTCCTTTGGGATTTAAATGAGAGAAATCGCTTTTTGTTGCATTTTAGTTTTAAATTATTTTGACCATATCCCTGGTCATGGAATTTTGAGTGAAGTTCAAAGCCATCCAGAGTAAGAAACGTTCAAGGTTCTTCCTCAGAAGTGAAGTTCCTTTCCACACGGCCACAACCACAGGCACTTCAATTTTGACTAGTCTGCGGTTTTCGCTGGCTTTGGTGAATCTTTGTAGAACCCTTCATGAAATCATAGATTCCTACAGTGCAGAAGGAGTCTGCACCGACCACAATCCCACCCAGGCCCTATTCCCACAATCCCACATATTTACCCTGCTAATCCCCCCGACATTAGGGTCAATTTAGCACGGCCAATCAACCTAACCTGCACATCTTTGAACTGTGGGAGGAAAGCGAAGCACCCGGAGGAAACTCTCTGTTCTGTCCCAACTGGAGTGTTGTGTCCAATTAAGGGCCCAACACTTTAGATGTTGTGGGAAGGCATTAGAGAGGTGGCAGAAATGTTTCTTTGCCCAGCGATTAATATCTATCATGACACATCTACAGCAGTACGGTGGCACAGTGGTTAGCGCTGCTGCCTCACAGCACCATGGACTTGGGTTCAATTCCGGCCTTGGGTCACTGCCTGTGTAGAGTTTGCACATTCGCCCCGTGTCTGCGTGTGTTTCCTCCTACAGTCCAAAGATGTGCAATTAGATGGATTGGCCATGCTAAATTGCCCCTTGGTGTCAGGGGGAAATTAGCAGGGTACATGCGTGCGATAAACACGGGGAGAGGATCTGCGTGGGATTGTTTTTGGTGCAGGTTCAATGGGCTGAATGGCCTTCTCCTGCACTGTAGGGATTCTATGAGGGAGACTGCCCTAAGACTTGCCAAACCTTTGGTCATCTGCCTTTATATCTCTTTATGCAGCTCAACGCCATAGGCCTGTACATTGAGGGGGGCGCCTAGCCATGCTTCACCAAGCTAGGGATGCTACACAAGTATAAGGTTGTTGTTGTTCTGGATGTAATTAGATATAAATGTACCTTTGTGAGTATGTGAATCTAGAAACTGATTCCAGCAATGGAAATATGAGCAATAATGTGAGATTAATCTGGCATTTTATCAGTTGTTATTGATGTGAGTCGTTGCAACGACCCTACTATATCATATTATACATGATCTATAAATCATATTGGTGTGAATAAGCATTGCCACAGAAAGCGCAGACAATAATTTTGTGGGGGAATTTGACTTAAATGGGACATTAAACCTGACAGAATAAAGAGTAGTCTTAATGTTCTTTCTTTAGCATATGCAGACTGGCAGCTGTCCCATATATCAACGCATATCAAAGTATAACGTTCAAATGAATGAGAAGATTTACAACTATAACTATTGTATTGAATCTGTGAAATATTAATGACCGTTATATTTCTTCCAGTTGTTACAGTGCAGGTGTGTTTAAAGATACCATTGGGATGTTAGTTATTGCTCTGGATTTTACGGTCCCCCCCCACGCAGGGGTGGCAAGCACACTATCTTTACGCCCACCCCTGAGCTGTCCCGCATGACCATAGAAATGGGCAGCTGGCCTGCCATATTTAAATAACTATCCAAAGGTCCGTGAAGCTTGCCAAGAAGACCTGTATCATACTCTGTCCATGCCATCATGTGGTTAACATATGACAACTGCATATATAATGGCATAGACAGTTACTTGGGTAGGATGGGTAGAGAGGGATATGGGCCAAATGTGGGCAATTAGGACTAGCTTAGTGATTTGAAAAAAAGTGCAGCATTGACAAATTGGGCCGAAGGGCCTGTTTCCATGTTGTCAACCTCTATGACTCTATGAGATGCTGGGAGACAATAGGTTCTTTTTTTTTTACAGAAAATTTGTAAAGGCAGGTAGTAACGTGGGGAGTGGGGGGAGGGGGCACGTCGCTCAGGGGAAAGTGGAGTTGAGGAGGATCATATCAGATCAGCCACAATCACATTGAATGGCAGCGCAGCCTCGATAGGCCTACGTCTGATCCTATGTCTCATGGGATGCCCATCGTGCATCAGGGGGAACACCCATTAAGACGTGGCCCACTCTCTTTTGTTCCTCCCCCCCCCCCTAGTCCTCCAACACATGCCTCCCAACCTGCTTGACTTAAATGGGGCGTTAAACCGCTCCCCTTCCTCCTCCACCCCAAGGCCACCCAATCCCTCCCCGTCTAAGACCCTTGAGTTAATTGGGTTTGCATACCACAGCTGGCTGTTTTCAGGCTTTCAGGCTGTGCTTGGTGGTCCCTCAGGATTGAGCGTCATTACAGTTTAAAGATTTCGACGGACAATTTATATTTCTTCTTCTTCAGGTAGCAGCTGGGTGGACAGAGATCAAGAGAGTGCTCTGGGTCCTGCTTCTTCAGTGTCTATTCTGTGTTGTGGCCTGGTAGAAAGGAGTTTCTTAACCACAGAAGAGAGTTAGTTGACCCATCACATGGTCCCTTCTCACCACCTGACCAGTTACCCAAACATGGTCGTAGCTAGGTGATTCCAGTTGCATGGTTTAGACAGGGTTAGATTGAGGTTGAACGTGTTCTGTTCTCAGACAGGGTATATTGTCTAAAGTGGCCCACTCACCAGCCTAGATTGCCCATTTCTGGTCTTTACCATCACTAGCTCTCTCTCTAATAGAATCCCTAAAGTGCAGAAGGAGGCCATTTGGTCCATCAAGTCTGCACCAACTACAATTCCCCCAGGCCCTATTCCCGTAACCCCACATATTTACCCTGCTAACCCCCCTGACACTAGGGTCAATTTAGCATGGCCAATCAACCTAACCTGCACATCTTTGGAATGTGGGAGGAAACCGGAGCACCCGGAGGAAACCCATGCAGACACAGGGAGAATGTGCAAACTCCACACAGACAGTGACCCGATTTTGGAATTGAACCCTGGTCCCTGGCGCCATGAGGCAGCAGTGCTAAGTACAGTGCCACTGTGCCACCTAATCAGAATGGTCCACCTAAAACCAGCAACTCATCCAGGCCTGCAGCGCAAATAATTAGCAACTCAACTGACTGGGTCATTGCAGCATGCTGCTGTGCAGAGGGACCTGGGTGTCCTTGTGCATGAATCACAAAAAGTTGGCTTGCAGGTGCAGCAGGTAATTAAGAAGGCAAATGGAATTTTGTCCTTCATTGCTAGAGGGATGGAGTTTAAAAACAGCGAGGTTATGTTGCAGCTGTAGAAGGTGCTGGTGAGGCCACACCAAGTAAGGAGACCAAAACTGTGTACAGTTTTGGTCTCCTTACTTGAGAAAGGACATATTGGCACTGGAGGGGGTGCAGAGGAGATTCACGAGGTTGATTCTGGAGTTGAGAGGGTTGGCTTATGAGGAGAGACTGAGTAGACTGGGACTGTACTCATTGGAATTGAGAAGAATGAGGGGAAATCTCATAGAAACATATAAGATTATGAAGAGAATAGATAAATCAGAAGCAGGGAAGTTGTTTCCACTGGTGGGTGAAGCCAGAACTAGGGGCCATAGCCTCAAAATAAGAGGGAGCAGATTTAGGACTGAGTTGAGGAGGAACTTCTTCACACAAAGGGTTGTAAATCTGTGGAATTCCCTACCCAGTGAAGCAGTTGAAGCTACCTCATTGAATGTAAGGCAAGGATAGATACATTTTGGAACAGTAAAGGAATTAAGGCTCATGGTGAGCGGGCGGGTAAGTGGAGCTGAGTCCACAAAAAGATCAGCCATGATCTTATTGAATGGCAGAGCAGGCTCGAGGGGCCAGATGGCCTACTCCTGCTCCCAGTTCTTATGTTCTAATGGTGCGGCCAGAAAGCACATTGTAATTAAAACCTAGACGCAATGTGGCTTTTATCTACCTGATCAATAGCTGTCCTGGCTACAGTGTGGCCTGACTAGTGAAAGGCCTTCTCATTCAGCACCAATGGGACCAATGTTGCTTGTAGACAAAGGCTTCTACAAGCAACAATCAACAAGTTACTGGAATTAATTAACATTACAGTTACAATCGTCCCAGTGGAACCATAGCAGAAGAAGGAATTTTTTCACCGCACAGAGTAGATTTCAGTGTGCTCAGAGTTTGTAGTTTATGTCTTCAGAGTTTAGGTTAACAGTGTTTCTGGCGGGTTTTGCTGGTACGTGGTACGGGTATGGGCAGCCCTCACACAACCCTTGCCATCTCCATTGTGGGGGTGAGCATTTCAAACACCAACCCCCTCCCCCCCACCCCACCTCCCCCCAAAACAGTGTTAAGTTTATTGATTAGTGTCACAAGTTGGCTTACATTAACACCGCAGTGAAGTTACTGTGAAAATCCCCTAGTTGCCACACTCCGGCGCCTGTTCGGGTGAACTGAGGGAGAATTTAGCACGGCCAACGCACCTCACAGTCTTTCAGACTGTGCGAGGGAACCGGAGCACCCGGAGGAAACCCACGCGGACACGGGGAGAACGTGCAGACTCCGCACAGACAGTGACCCAAGCCGGGAATCGAACCCGTGTCCCTGGCGCTGTGAGGCAGCAGTGCTAACCACGGTGTTATGATGGTGTTGGAATCATTTTGTTGGTGGCAGTGGCTCGCAGCATCTCAGAGGCGTCAGGCATGAGCCACAGGGAAGCCCTAGTCCCAACCTGAAAACCAATCTGGTTTTGAATCAGGCCCAGACAGAGGCCTCACTCCTCTGACCATTTGTCCCTTTGTCCATTTTCCGCAAGAATCTTCCTCTCTCATTTTTGCCTTGACTCTCCCGTCAGAGACAGAAGCTTAAAATTAGAACAACCCGAGTGGAGAGAAGCTCCTCACAAAGGATCATCTGAGTGTGAAATGCATTGCCCAGAGGCTGCAGATGAATCAATTGTACTGGTTGAAAGAGAGAAAGATACGTCCTTGAAAGAAAGGGTATTAAAGGATAAACGTAGGAAATTGCTATTAATAAGTTGAAGATCTGCCATGCCTAAAGTGTGTTGAGAGGCTTTCTCCTGAGAAAACAAGACTTGAAAGATTTGCATTTACAAGGTGCTTGAGCATCTCAAAGTGCTGCATAGCCGATCATTGAATGGTTGCAGTGCAGAAGGAGGCTATTCAGCCTGCCGTGTCAATACTGGCCCTCAGAAGGAGCAGTTCATTGAGTGCCACTCACCTGCATCGCCCAGAAACCTGCACATTCTTCTCTCTTGGAGAATAATCTGGTTCCCTCTTGAGTGCCTTGATTGAACCTGCTTCTCAGACAGCACCTTCCAGATCCCAGCCAGTACCTGCATGGAAAAGGTCTTCCTCGTGCTGCCATCCCTTCTTTGGCCAATTACCTTAAATCTGTGCCCTTTGCTTCCTGATCCTTCCGCCAATGGGAACAGTTCCTCCCGACATGCTCACTCCATGATTTATGGATGGGATTCTCCCAAGCCCTGGTGGCGGGCACGAGGGGGGAGAACATGGCCTCAGCTGGCTGGTTCGAAGGTCACGCTGCCATGTTTAAATCTCAGCTCAGCAAACTTGTATCACTCTCTCCAACCCACCTGTCCTCACCAGACTGTGCAGGATGTCAGTAACCCAGAGGGAAAAGGCTAACAGCCTCAGGAGGAAGTCAGTTCCCCGATTCGACCACCCTCCCTCCCGAACCCATCACCTGTGAGGCTCCCATGCCCCACTTGGATCTCTACCCACCACATCTGGAGTCTTCATCCATCCCCTTCCAGCAAGTGATGTGGTGTCCCTTTGACCCCCTTGTTTGTGAGCTTTTCATGCGGCTTTGTCGGGATCGAGCTTCCCTCCCCTCAGTCTTCCCTCTGCCTTCCATTGTTCATCACCCTCACTCACCTCTTTGCCCCTCTGCCTGCGATAGTGAGCCCTCACCCTTCCCCCCCTCTTGCACTGCCCTATGTCCACATTGCCCCCTTGGCTTTGTTAGGCCACCAGAAACCACTCTCCACCTCCAGTCAAACTTTTAGGCCTTTGTTGTGGTGGCAGCAAGACCCCCAAAGCATGGTGCTGTCCAGATAAACACTGCTGTGTGGCACCAGTGGGGGGAAGGAGACCCCTGTACTCTCCAACTCCAGGCAAAGTACTGAACCAACTCAGTGACACAGGAGGGTCTGTGGGTCCAGTAGCACGGTGACAGACATTGGTGTGAGGCAACAGGGGGCACCTGTACTCCCCAACCCCAGGCTCTGTACTGATCCAACTTGATGACACAGGGATCCAGCAGCACGGTGCTGTCCATGAAGACTGGTTCGGCATGGAGATGAGGGGCAGGAACCGGTCTGCCCCGACAGAGTGGTGAACAGTGCGTCAGGAGCAGCGCAGCACTGTGGCAGAAAGTTGTTGCACTCACCTCAAAGTCTCTGGTGAACTGAGGACCTGGACTTTAGCAATGGGGTTTGACGCTGATGTGATTTCCCACTGACCTGACGCAAGATTGAAAATCCTGATGAGACAGCTGTTTTAATGAGCATTCATGAGATGCAAATGAATGCAAAAAGCATTCGCATCACCTGCCTGTGGGAAGACCAACCCACCATTAACCCGCTTTTGGGACAATTGCTATGTTATTTAATGCTGATTTTTTGGCTCCTGTCAGATTTACCATGCCCATCTGCCAAAAACTCACCAAGAAAATCATAGAACTGCTCACTGGACCAAAATATGGAATTTGAATTCAAAAATAAATATCTGGAATTAAGAATCTACTGATGACCATGAAACCATTGTCGCTTGTCAGAAAAAACCATCTGGTTCACCAATTCCCTTTAGGGAAGGAAATCTGCTGTCCTTACCTGGTCTGGCCTACATGTGATTCCAGAGCCACAGCAATATGGTTGACTCTCAGCTGCCCTCTGAACAAGGGCAATGAAGGATGGGCAATAAATGCTGGCCTAGCCAGTGACACCCATGTCCCCTGAATGAGTAAAACAAAAAGGGTTGACAAACCTATTTCACAGGATATCTAATTTTCTGATGTGTCATCGATGACAGAACATGTGTTGAATAGCTCTTTTGTCTTCCAATGTCACCGCTTACTAATGGCGCAAGCCTCTTGTGATAAACCAATGAATCACCGGTGACTAAAATGCTCAGAATGACTGTGAAGCTTGGCGTAAGTGGACCTGGCAGCTTTACTTTTATCTATCGCTGGACCACATAGTCATCCCCTCAACTGGGAATCAAAGGTGATTAATCTATTGACTTTGTTAGTGCAATTAGCGTCAAACATAATTAAAAACCAATGAAAGTTTGGACTTGACAAGTAGGGAAATGTAAGGCTGAAGTTCAGAATCTGATTTTTTTTTACGTTTTGTGTTGTCAGCTGCTGCTGAATTTCCTTCACTCAGGGTAAGGTTTCTTGTGTGTTACTCAGGCAAATAGAACAAAGAACAAAGGAAATTACAGCACAGGAACAGGCCCTTCGGCCCTCCAAGCCTGCACCGGCCATGCTGCCCGTCTGAACTAAAACCCCCTACCCTTCCGGGGACCATTACCCTCTAGTCCCATCCTATTTGTCCAGACGCTGCAACATGACTTGCCAATTTTTCAACTCAGTGCCCCGGCCGATGAGGGCAAGCATGCCGTATGCCTTCTTGACTACCTTCTCCACCTACTTTGCCACTTTCAGTTACCTGTGTACTTGTACACCCAGATCCCTCTGCCTATCAATACTCTTAAGGGTCCTGCCATTTTCTGTGTATTTCCTATCTGTGTTAGACTTTCCAAAATGCATTACCTCACATTTGTCTGGATTGAACTCCATCTGCCATCTCTCTGCCCAATTCTCCAACCGATCTATATCCTGCTGTATCCTCCGACGGTCCTCATCGCTATTCGCAATACTGTGTTGTCCGCAAAATTACTAATAAAATCATTTAATAGGGAATCATCAGTTACTTCTCCAACATGTCTGGACATTCTTTCCAAGTTAAACCCCTCAGAGATGTAACATTAGGCTCTTTATAAATGTTCAGTGCAATCCTGTGACATTGTGGTACAGATCTTCAGCAGCAAGATGTGGAAGATTTAACTTCAGTGCGTTGTGCAGATGCAGCAAGTACTTCCTGACAGTTGAGTTAACTAAAGATTTGATTTGATTGAATAGATTTGATT
Source organism: Mustelus asterias (assembly GCF_964213995.1). Taxonomy (NCBI): domain Eukaryota; kingdom Metazoa; phylum Chordata; class Chondrichthyes; order Carcharhiniformes; family Triakidae; genus Mustelus; species Mustelus asterias. The sequence continues at coordinate 81,519,433 of NC_135818.1, forward strand.
TATTATTGTCACATGTATTGGGATACAGTGAAAAGTATTGTTTCTTGCGTGCTATACAGACAAAGCATACCATTCATAGGGTACATAGGGGAGAAGGAAAGGAGAGGGTGCAGAATGTAGTGTTACAGTCATAGCTGGGGTGTAGAGAAACATCAACTTCACATAAGGTAGGTCCATTCAAAAGTCTGATAACAGCAGGGAAGAAGCTGTTCTTGAGTCGGTTGGTACGTGACCTCAGACTTTTGTATCTTTTTCCTGACGGAAGAAGGTGGAAGAGAGTATTTCCAGGGTGCGTGGGGTCCTTGATTATGCTGGCTGCTTTGCCGAGGCAGTGGGAAGTGTAGACAGAGTCAATGGATGGGAGGCTGGTTTGTGTGATGGACTGGGCTTCGTTCACAACCCTTTGTGGTTTTTTGCAATCTTATTTGGAGCAGGAGCCATACTGAGCTGTGATACATCTGGAAAGGATGCATTCTATGGTACATCTGTACAAATCAGTGTAATCTGTTTAGTGATCTTTGTTAACTTGTGCTTTCAGTGCAGGCAAACATCTAAAATGTTTTGATCCATCAAGGTCCAGATTAACCATAGTACAAGATAAGGAGAGTGCAAATGTTATTGATTCTCCCCAGTGCATTTTATACACCAACAGTGCAAAATAACACACATCAAATCCAAGAGCTGGAATTATGGTTCTTAAGTTTAGTATTGAAGATATTAAAGATACTACCTCAGTTGCTATGGAGAACCTGTCATTTAAGCTCAATAGGCATTCGGTGGATTCACAAGTCTACTGGTTATGAGAATGAGGATTAGAGTTCTTCCAAAGGAACAAAGAACAGTACAGTACAGGAACAGGCCCTTCAGCCCACCAAGTCTGTGCCAACACAGATGCCTCTCTAATCTAGTATTTTCTTGCCTCTATATGGTCCATATCCCTCTATTCCCTGCCTATTCATGTATCTATCCAGATGCCTCTTGAACGTTGTAATAGAATCTGCTTCCACCACCTCCTCCGGCAGCGCGTTCCAGGCATTCACCACCCTCTGTGTGAAAGATTTACTCCTTACATCTCTTTTAAACATTCCCCCTCTCACTTGCAACCTATGCTCCCGAGTAATTGGCCCGTCGGGAAAAAAAAGGTGATCATTGTCAATTTTTCAAATGCTTTAACTCGCAGACAGATGTTGAAGATTTCCAAGTGGACAATATGGAATTGCATTGAGAGTAACACAGGAGGAAGAGTGGAGGGGAGGAATTCAAGACTTGCCTTGGAGTGTCCATTGTTGTGGTCCATTGATTTGTACTTTAGTAAAACTTGACAAGTGTTATTCATTACCTGGGGCATTGCATCAGTGGGAAACAATAGCCATTTACTGATATACCTGCTGTCTAATCTGTGTCCAATGATGAAGCTGTGATTAGGGATTCTGGTGGAAGGTCTGAGTGAATAGGCCAACCTCAATATTTGATTCTAATGTTTAGTTTGTGTTCAGAAGACAGTTGTGTTTTTGAGTGCAGGACATTCCATCCCAATAAGGCAGTTTGGTTAATAAGGCCATATGATTGATCATAGGATCCCTACAATACAGAAGAGGCCATTCGGCCCATTGAGTCTGCACTGACTCTCTGACAGAGTATTTTACCCTCACCCCCATCCTATTCCCATAACCCCACACAATTCCCATGGCTAATCCCCCTAACCTGCGAATCATAGAATCCCTACAGTGCAGAACGAGGCCATTCGGCCCATCGAGTCTGCACCAACCACAATCCCACTCAGGCCCTATCCCCGTAACCCCACATATTTACCCCGCTAATCCCCCTGACACTAAGGGGCAATTAATCATGGCCAACCCACCTAACCTGCACATCTTTGGACAGTGGGAGGAAACCGGAGCACCCGGAGGAAACCCATGCAGACACAGGGAGAACATGCAAACTCCACACACACATAGTCTAATCTGTTTGTTCTTATATTGAAAACTGTGGGGTAAAATTTTCGGCCCTGCTCATCGTGGGAGTCACCGCAGGCGGGATGGACAATTTGACGGGCCATTGAAAGGTCCGTTGATCTCGGATGGGAATTTCCGGTCTCGGGGCGGGAGTGACTGGAAATCCCCGCCTATTGTATCTGTGTGCTGTCTCTGACAAAGCTGTCAAAATCCCTTTAAAACTTTGAATAAAGAGATTTCTCGGAAAAAGGTGCATCATTTCTCAATGTTCCTCATTAGCACCTGTGTAATGGGTTAATAGTTTGCAGTCATGTCCTTGAATTTTATATTGAGAAAATCTGAATCCTCTTGGATTTGGGTTCAGACTGGGTGGGATTCTCTGGCCGTGCTCACCCCAAAACAGAGAATCCTGCCCGAGGTCAATGGACCTTTGCGTTGTCCATCCCGCCCCCCCCCCCCCCCCCCCACTCTCCGGCCTGCTACAATTCCCGTGGCGGGCGGGGTGGAAGAATTCCCCCCCCCCCCGGTATGAGTTTCATTAGTCTGTATCCTCAGAAATCACTCGTATGTTATTGTGGAAAGAGGGAGCTGGATTTTTGGGAGATGGGTCTATTTTTTTATAACTTGAATACTTCATTTATCTCCGAGAATAGTTTTCTTCTCTAATTCTTCCTTGAACATATTCGGAATCCTGCATACATTTCCAACCACTATAAATAGTCTTCTTCCTGAAACACTGACATATATCTGTCAAGCTATTCTGTCGCAATTAAACTGACAATCATTTTGCTTCTCTCTTGCAAATGGGCTGGTCAGGTTACATAGAAACATAGAAAAACTACAGCACAAAACAGGCCCTTCGGCCCCACAAGTTGTGCCGAACACATCCCTACCTTTCAGGCCTACCTATAACCCTCCATCCTATTAAGCTCCATGTGCTCATCCAGGAGTCTCTTAAAAGACCCTATTGAGTTTGCCTCCACCACCACTGACGGCAGTCGATTCCACTCGCCCACCACCCTCTGTGTGAAAAACTTACCCCTAACATCTCCCCTGTACCTACCCCCCAGCACCTTAAACCTGTGTCCTCGTAGCAGCCATTTCCACTCTGGGAAAAAGCCTCTGAGAGTCCACCCGATCTATGCCTCTCAACATCTTATATACTTCTATTAGGTCTCCTCTCATCCTACGTCTCTCCAAGGAGAAAAGACCGAGCTCCCTCAGCCTATCCTCATAAGGCATGCCACTCAATCCAGGCAACATCCTTGTAAATCTCCTCTGCACCCTTTCAATCTTTTCCACATCCTTCCTGTAATGAGGCAACCAGAACTGAGCACAGTACTCCAAGTGGGGTCTGACGAGGGTCTTATATAGCTGCATCATTATCCCTGGACTCCTAAACTCAATCCCTCGATTGATAAAGGCCAGCACACCATACGCCTTCTTAACCACCTCCTCCATCTGCGGGGCCGATTTTAGAGTCCGGTGGAACTTGAAACTTACATCTCAAGTTTCTGCTGAAACTCACTTGCACGATCACAGCTGAGTTGGTGAAATTGGCGAGTGAAATAGAAAGTAATCCTTGATTGTTTTCTGTTGATTTCTATGATCCCTGTAAAGCACTGTGCGATCACTCTGATGTAATGAAGGTCACTGCATGATTCAAGTCCTGCTTTGTTTTCTGCCCATCTTTGGCCAAAATTAGTTGGGTGTTCAGGAGAACACCCAACTAAATTCCTGACACCTGACCTGTGCGCATACTTCATAGAATCATAGAATGCTACATTGCAGAAGTAGGCCATCCAGCCCATCAAGTCTGCACTGAGAACAATCCCGCCCCCATAACCTCACACATTCACTCTGCTAATCCCCTGTCACTGAGGGGCAATTTAGCATGGCCAATCCACCTCACCTTTGGACTGTTGGAAGAAACCAGAGCACCCGGAGGAAAACCATGCAGACTAAGGGAGAATGTGCAAATTTCACACAGACAGTCACCCGGGGCCAGAATTGAATCCGGGTCCCTGGCGCTGTGAGGCAGCAGTGCAAACCGCTGTACCACCGTGCCGCCCTTAAATCAAAAAGGTTCAGGCTTTGCAGCATTAAAGGGTAGTAGATTTCTCTGAACAACAGAATAATACATTTGGAGTTAGGCAGTACATTTATACATTGTCTTAGCAATGCCCTCACTGGCCCCGACCAGCACCATAGCAGAGCTGCTAATTTGTGGTTACTCAGTTTGTGCACCTCAAAGCCACAGATAGTCATCAGATTTCATGTAAAGGCATTCATTCACCATGATAGGCGTCATGGGGTTTCTTGACTACAACAAATGGGTAAGTGTCGCTCTGTGGAACGGACGGGGTGGAATAAGTGATTTGACAGACTCTGTGTGTAGGGAATCGGTTGTACTGATTTGAGGCAATGTTGAAATGCCTTCAGTCTAGATGAATAACAGCATCGCAGTGTCGATTCTGCTCCATTTAAAGGGACAAAAGAATGGGAAGTTTCGTCCTGAGCTTAGTTTCTGACTGCTGTCAAATGTCCTCAGTGGCATATCTGAGTCGGCATCAAAAGCAGCCCAAACTCACCTCAGCTGGTTCCCGTGCCGACACTATCTTTGATCTCATTGGCGGCTGGCCAGTGAACATAAGGACATGAGAAGGAGGAGCAGGACTGAACCATCAAACTCTCTCCGCCATTCAACACGATCATGGCTGACAGGCTTTAACTCTACTTTCCTGCCCATCCCTCAAGTCTGTTGATTCCCTGAGACACCAAAAATCTCGGCCCTAAATATATTCAATAATGGAATATCCACAACCCTCCGGGGTAGAGATTGCCAAAGATTCGTAACCATTTGAGTGAAGTAACATTTTTTTTATTCATTCATGGGATGTGGGCGTCGCTGGCTGGCCAGCATTTATTGTCCATCCCTGGTTACCCTTCAAGAGCAATTGAGAATCAACCACATTGCTGTGGCTCTGGAGTCACATGTAGGCCAGACCGGGTAAGGACGGCAGATTTCCTTCCCTAAAGGACATTAGTCAACCAGATGGGTTTTTCGGACAATCGACAATGGTTTCATGGTCATCAGTAGATTTTCAATTCCAGATATTTTTTATTGAATTCAAATTCCACCATCTGCCATTGCGGTATTCAAACTCAAGATGAGTTTTTGGATTAATAGCCTAGCGATAATACCACTGACTTTGAGAGGGAGAATGAGCTGGATATTAAACCGTAGCCGGGTGAGATTGCTACAAAGACATAGCAAACTTAGGAACAAGAGACAGATAGGCCGGTGTAGGAGGGGAGAGGGAGTCACTCCACAATGGGAGAAAAAAATATATGGGATATTTAAAAAAGGAGTTTAAGGTGGAGGAGAAAGGTCACAGTTTTAAGTTGTTGAACTCAATGTTGAGTCCTGCGACTATAATGTGTCCAATTGGAAGATGTGATGCTGTTCTTCCAGTTTACGTTGGGCTCAAATGTCCCCTCCCATACAGGCCCTTTGAATTGCTAGATCCAGTTTGATAACCACTTTATCACTATTGTTCCTATATTGTAAACTATAAAGGAGATTGAGGGGAGAGCTGATAAAAGTCTACAAGATTATGAGAGGCATGGACAGAGTGGATAGTCAGAAGCTTTTCCCCAGGGTGGAAGAGTCCATTACTAGGGGGCACAGGTTTAAGGTGCGAGGGGCAAGGTTTAAAGGAGATGTGCGAGGCAGATTTTTTACACAGAGGGTGGTGGGTGCCTGGAACTCGTTGTCGGGGGAGGTAGTGGAAGCGGATACGGTAGTGACTTTTAAGGGATGTCTTGACAAGTACATGAATAGGATGGGAATAGAGGGATATGGTCCCTGGGAGGGTAGGGGGGTTTTAGTTAAGTCGGGCAGCATGGCCGGTGCAGGCTTGGAGGGCCGAAGGGCCTGTTCCTGTGCTATAATTGTCTTTGTTCTTTGTTCTTTGTAAATTTGCCATAGTCTCCAGATGACTCCCAGATGGCTGCTCTGCCCTTTGAGAGGGAGGGGGAGGGCTGACTGGTGGCGATTTAACCTGAGGGTCACCACACCTCAGGGGAGAGCAAGTTTGAGAAAGTGGGGCCTTCATGAATAACCTCAGCCGCTATGGAAATTTAACCCACACTATTGGCATCACTCGCATCTCAAACCAGCCACCCAGCCAACTGAACAAAACCGACCTCCAGGTGCCCCCAGGTACACTACGCCTCCATTAATAATGCACAGGATCCCAATTAAATAGCCTTTGACCTGCTACCTTTTTTTTATTCATTCGTGGGACATGGGCATCGCTGGCTGGCCAGCATTTATTGCCCATCCCTAGTTGCCCTTGAGAAGGTGGTGGTGAGCTGCCTTCTTGAATCGCTGCAGTCCACGTGCTGTGGGTTGACCCACAATGCCGTTAGGGAGGGAATTCCAGGATTTTGACCCAGAGACTGCGAAGGAACGTCGATATATTTCCAAGCCAGGACGGTGAGTGGCTTGGAGGTGAACTTGCAGGTGGTGGTGTCCCCAGATATCTGCTGCCCTTGTCCTTCTAGATGGAAGCGGTCTTGCGTTTGGAAGGTGCTGTCTAAGAATCTTTGATGAATTTTATATGACTTCAAAGATGTATACACCCCCAAATTTATATATCCCTGCGCCCACTTTGAAATTGTATCGTTTTGTTGATATCACCTCTTTTACCACCAATCGGAGTTATGTGGCAGCTGCAGACTTTGAAGTGATGCCCGGTCCATGAATAAAATACTGACAAGCTGAAATAGTTAAATCACATTCCAGAATTGCTTCTTTGGTGAGTCTGTATGTTTGAAGCGGATTCCGTTCTGTGTGAGGATATCATTGTCTCCCATTCTGAGCACATCAGTTTCGCTGGAAACTTAATGTCCTCCGACTGCAGGCAATTTCAAGTTGATTTCTGCTTCCAGCACTAAGTTAATCCCTAAAAGATGTGCAGATAACTCATGTTAGTCTACCTGAAGAGGCGGCTAAGATTGTTTATTGACCCAATCTATTCCGATAGGAATTGAAATAAGGCCAGCAGTGAGAAAGGAATAGAAAATTCAAATTGTAAGCAAATAATAGGCTGGCTTGCCCTTAAGTCTGTATCTTTCCCATAATTTGAAGAGCATTCTGTTAGCTGAGCGAATCTTCTAAGAGCTGCTAACCAGGGAACAATTTTGTCAGAGAAAACAAACCATGGTAACAGCCCCTGGGGCAGAACTATTTTACCTTTGAATTCGTACAGCTCAAGTCATTTCTCTCAGACTTGTCAGAAAAATGACAACAGACTTTTGATGAAACTTGCAACATAGAAACATAGCAAATAAAAGCAGGAGGAGGCCATTCGGCCCTTCGAGCCTGCTCCGCCATTCTTTTTGATCATGGCTGGTCATCAAACTCAATAGCTTGATAGAATCAAAGAATCCCTACAGTGCAGAGAAAAGCCATTCAGCCCATCAAGCCTACCCTGACAACAGACCCACCCAAGCCCTATCCACCTAACCACACGTATTTACCCTGCTAATCCCCCGACACTAAGGACACTTACCCGCTAATCCTGGAATTCCCTCCCTAACGGCATTGTGGGTCAACCCACAGAACATGGACTGCAGCGATTCAAGAAGGCAGCTCACCACCACCTTCTCAAGGGGCGGCACGGTAGCACAGTGGTTAGCACTGCTGCTTCACAGCTCCAGGGTCCCGGGTTCGATTCCCGGCTCGGGGTCACTGTCTGTGTGGAGTTTGCACATTCTCCTCGTGTCTGCGTGGGTTTCCTCCGGGTGCTCCGGTTTCCTCCCACAGTCCAAAGATGTGCGGGTTAGGTTGATTGGCCAGGTTACAAAATTGCCCCTTAGAGTCCTGGGATGTGTAGGTTAGTGGGATTAGCGGGTAAAATATGTGGGGGTAGGGCCTGGGTGGGATTGTGGTCGGTGCAGACTCGATGGGCCGAATGGCCTCCTTCTGCACTGTAGGCTTTCTATGATTCTATGATTTCTATGACAATTTAGCACGGCCAATCAACCTAGCCCAGGCATCTTTGTGATTGTGGGAGGAAACCGGAGCACCCGGAGGAAATCCACGCAGACATGGGCAGAATGCGCAGACCCCAGACAGACAGACACCTAAGGCTGGATTTGATCCCGGGGCCCTGGTGCTGCGAGGAAGCAATGCTAACCATTGTGCCGCCGTGCCACCCACATTGATTCCTCCCCCGACCCCACCCCATTTCGCAAGAGCTGTATCCATCTCCTTCCTTTAATATACAATGCTCAAGTTTTTAACTTCAAGAGCTTCAAGTTTTTCGGTGTCCAGATCACCAACAGCCTGTCCTGGTCCCCCATGTCGACACTATAGTTAAGAAAGTCAACCAACACGTCTACTTTCTCAGAAGACTCAGGAAATTTGGCATGTTTGCTACAACTCTCACAAACTTTTACAGATGCACCATAGAAAGTATTCTTTCTGGTTGTATCACAGCTTGGTATGGCTCCTGCTCTGCCCAAGACTGCAAGAAACTACAAAGCGTCATGAATGTAGCCCAGTCCATCACTCAAACCAGCCTCCCAGCCATTGACTCTGTCTACACTTCCCGCTGCCTCGGGAAAAGCAGCCAGCATAATTAAGGACCCCACACACCCCAGACATTCTCTCTTCCACCTTCCTCCATCGGGAAAAAGATACAAAAGTCTGAGGTCACGTACCAACCAACTCAAGAACAGCTTCTTCCCTGCTGCTGTCAGACTTTTGAATGGACCTATTTCGCATCAAGTTGATTTTTAGCTACACCCTAGCTGTGACTGTAACATGACATTCTGCACTCTCGCCTTTCCTTCTCTATGAACGATTTGCGTCATCTGTATAGCGCGCAAGAAACAATACTTTTCACTATATACCAATACATGTGACAATAATAAATCAAATCAAAATCTCTGCTGCAACTATATTCTGCGGTAATGAATTCCACACATTCACCACTCTCTGGGTGAAGAAATTTCTCCTCATCTCAGACCTAAAAGGATCTCCCCTTATCCTCAAACTATGTTCTGGACTCCCCCACCATCGGGAACATTTTTTCCTGTATCTATTTTATCTAGTCCTGTTAGAATTTTAAAGACTCCCCTCTCATTCTTCTGAACTCCAGCGAATATAATCCTAACTGACTCAATCTCTCGTTAGATCAATCTCGCCATCCCAGGATTCAGTCTGATAAACCTTTGCTGCACCTCTGCTCTATGAATGACATCCTTCCTCAGATAAGGAAACCAAAACTGCACACAATATTCAGGCGTTGTCTCACCAAGGCCCTGTGTGACTGCAGCAAGACATCCCTGCTCCTGTACTCGAACCCTCCTGCTATGAAGGCCAACATACTATTTGCCTTCTGTCGCAGCCTTCTAAAGCTTGAGCTGTAATGCAATAGCTGAACCAGCATTGCAGTGTACATGTGTGAGAGATGGGAACAGAATCAACCTTTGTTTTACTTCCTTCATGGGAGGTAGGCATCACCGGCAAGGTCAGCAATTGTTGCCCATCCTTCATTTCGTGAAGGGCAAGTCGTGCCTCACAAATTTGATAGAATTTTTTGAGGAGGTAACTAAGTGTGTTGATGAAGGTAGGGCAGTTGATGTCATATACATGGATTTCAGTAAGGCGTTTGATAAGGTCCCCCATGGTCGGCTTATGATGAAAGTGAGGAGGTGTGGGATAGAGGGAAAGTTGGCCGATTGGATAGGTAACTGGCTGTCTGACCGAAGACAGAGGGTGGTGGTCGATGGAAAATTTTCGGATTGGAGGCAGGTTGCTAGCGGTGTGTCGCAGGGATCAGTGCTTGGTCCTCTGCTCTTTGTGATTTTTATTAATGACTTAGAGGAGGGGGCTGAAGGGTGGATCAGTAAATTTGCTGATGACACCAAGATTGGTGGAGTAGTGGATGAGGTGGAGGGCTGTTGTAGGCTGCAAAGAGACATAGATAGGATGCAAAGCTGGGCTGAAAAATGGCAAATGGAGTTTAACCCTGATAAATGTGAGGTGATTCATTTTGGTAGGACAAATTTAAATGTGGATTACAGGGTCAAAGGTAGGGTTCTGAAGACTGTGGAGGAACAGAGAGATCTTGGGGTCCATATCCACAGATCTCTAAAGGTTGCCAGTCAAGTGGATAGAGCTGTGAAGAAGGCCTATAGTGTGTTAGCTTTTATTAACAGGGGGTTGGAGTTTAAGAGCCATGGGGTTATGCTGCAACTGTACAGGACCTTGGTGAGACCACATTTGGAATATTGTGTGCAGTTCTGGTCACCTCACTATAAGAAGGATGTGGAAGCGCTGGAAAGAGTGCAGAGGAGATTTACCAGGATGCTGCCTGGTTTGGAGGGTAGGTCATATGAGGAAAGGTTGAGGGAGCTAGGGCTGTTCTCTCTGGAGCGGAGGAGGCTGAGGGGAGACTTAATAGAGGTGTATAAAATGATGAAGGGGATAGATAGAGTGAACGTTCAAAGACTATTTCCTCGGGTGGATGGAGCTATTACAAGGGGGCATAACTATAGGGTTCATGGTGGGAGATACAGGACGGATATCAGAGGTAGGTTCTTTACGCAGAGAGTGGTTGGGGTGTGGAATGGACTGCCTGCAGTGATAGTGGAGTCAGACACTTTAGAAACATTTAAGCGGTTATTGGATAGGCGCATGGAGCACACCAGGATGATAGGGAGTGGGATAGCTTGATCTTGGTTTCAGATAAAGCTCGGCACAACATCGTGGGCCGAAGGGCCTGTTCTGTGCTGTACTGTTCTATGTTCTATTTCCCTTGAGAGCCTGGCGGTGAAGTGCCTCCCTGCCAGTGCAAGTGTCTGCAGTCTCCAGGCACACACAACCGCAGGAGTTCCCCAGAGTGGTGTCCTAGGCCCAATCATCTTCAGCTGCTTCATCCTTCTGCCATGAGGCCAGCAGTCTCGCTGATGCCTGCACAGTGTTCTCCAGTTTGATTCATTGCTCCTCAGATAACAAAACAATCCATGCCTGAATGTAGGAACTCACCAGTGTTCCTAAGGCAATCCCAGAACTGCTACCATCTAGGAGGATAAGGGCAGCAGATACCTGAGAACAGCAGCACCTGGAGCTTCCCGTTCAAGTCACTCAGCATTCTAATTTGGAAATATATCGGCTGCTCCTTCACTGTCACGTGGTCAAAATTCTGGAACTCCATCCCAAACAGCATTCTATGATTCTCAAGTATTCCTTCTGGAGGAAGTTTCATGTACATAGAACTTTGGTGAGACCAGACTTAGATTACCATGAGAGGTTTCTAGTCTCTATATTACAAAAAGGGATATAGAAACATTGGGCAAAATATGGAAGTGGATTTATCGAGATGGTACCAAAATTTAAGAGGATACAACTTTCCAGAAAGAGTGACAGGCGTGTGGAACCTTTCCCCCAGAATAGAGAAGGCAGAGAGATGACATGATAGATGAGTTTGAGATGATGCTGGGGCTCAGGTAGATGTGGAGAGAATGTCTCTACGTGAGAGGGAAGCAAAACAAGGTCCCATAAATAGACAACGAATTGAATAGAAAATTTAGGCAAAACTCCTTGACGTAGGGATTGATGAGAGTGCAAACCACAAGGAGTATTTGAGGTGAATAACAGCAACACATTTAATCATACAAATCCTACAGTGCAGAAGGAGGCCATTCGGCCCATCGAGTCTGCACCGACCCCAATCCCACCCAGGCCCTATTCCCGTAACTCCCACATATTTACCCTGCTAATTCTCCTGACACTAAGGGGCAATTTAGCATGGTCAATCCACCTAACCCGCACATCTTTGGACTGTGGGAGGAAACCGGAGCACCCGGAGGAAACCCGTGCAAAGACACGGAGAATTTGCAAACTCCACAGAGACAGTAACCTGAGACCGGAATTGAACCCGGGTCCCTGGCGCTTTGAGGCAGCAGTGCTGACCATTGTGCCACCGTGCTGCCCTGTTTAAGGGGAACCTAGATACGCACAAGAAATTGTTAGGTGAAATGAATAGGATGGATTTAGTTGAAAAGGAGCTAATCTCCTGACTTACCGTAAGAACACGTAATAGTTAAATGCATTTACAATCAGTCAGCCTTGTATTGAACATCCAGGGCTCACAGCATGAGTTGTCTGACAAACCCTGTACCCCTCAGGGCCTGAACCAGCAAACCACCCTGGCAAGGCCCTGGTTGTTTACTCTTAGAAGGACAGCCATTGGATGGAACCTACCAATGTTGTTTCCAAGCATCAGTTTCGGTGAGAAAACCAGTGTGTAGCTCTCCAGCCGCAGATTAAATGTCGTCTCTGTGACAATAAGAACAGAAGTCCAACTAGGAGATGCTGTGCTCGATGCAATATGTACCTGGAGCCAAAGAACAGCCTTTTGGCTAAGACCGCTTGGTCGAGGTCATTAGGTCACATTTAAGCTTCATTTTCATATGAATCAATTTTTTAAAAAGCGACATCTCGGCCTTTTGGCTAAGACGCAAATGAGATCAAGCCTCCTCCAATCAGCTTGGCTCATGTAGATCAGGCCCAGGACAGGGTAAATGGTTGCTTGCCCTGTCTTGTCAGCCTGGATCGGAAATGTCTCAACTTGTTGAGACTCTGAATTGGACTTGATTTGATTGAATTGGAAAAGTATTAAAAAAAAATTTTTTTTTAAATTTGTTTAATAGCCTTTTTGCTTCTCGGCCTTTTGGCTAAGATCAAGTGTAGTATTGACATGCTGTGCTTGATTGAAGTCATTAGGTTACATTTTAGCTTCATTTGAAGCAATCTTTAAAAGCGGCATCTCGGCCTTTTGGCTAAGATGCAAATGAATCAAGCCTTGGAGAAGGAGCTATGCCTATTCCAATCAGCTTGGATCATGTAGATCAAGCCCAAGACAGGAGGTGAGAGCCCTGTCTTGTCAGCTTGGATCGGGAATGTCTCAACTTGTTGAGACTCTGAATTGGACTTGATTTGATTGAATTGGAATAAAAATACAAAACAAAATTTGTTTAATAGCCTTTTGGCTAAGATCAAGTGTAGTTTTGGCATCCTGAACTTGGTTGAAGTCATGAGGTTACACTGAGGCTTCATTTGGAGCAATTTTGTAAAGCGGCATCTAGCCCTTTTGGCTGAGATGCAAATGAGATCAAGCCTTGGAGAAAGTTCAATGCCTGCTCCAATCAGCTTGGATCATGCAGATCAAGCCCATGACAGGAAGAGGCTTGCCTTTCTCTCAGCTTGGATCAGGAATGTCTCACAGGTTGAATTTGAATTGGACTTTGATTGGATTTGATTGGAAATAGCTTTTAAAAATCTGTTAAATGTAAACCTATAAGTCGACAAGAATGGAATTTAAACACTGCTCTGTGTGTGTGATCAGCAGTGTAGAAATATTGTGGAAATTTTTTTTTGTACTTTTCCAATTCAATCAAATCAAATCCAATTCAGAGTCTCAACAAGTTGAGACATTTCCGATCCAGGCTGGCAAGACAGGGCAAGCGACCAAATTGCCCTGTCCTGGGCCTGATCTCATGAGCCAAGCTGATTGGAGGAGCAAAGCAACACCTCCTCCAAGACTTGAGCTCATTTGCATCTTAGCCAAAAGGCTGAGACACTGCTTTTAAAAATTGCTTCATATGAAACATATGAAGCTTCAATGTAACCTAATGACCTCAACCAAGTGCAGCATCCAATCCATACTACACTTGATCTTAGCCAAAAGAAAATATTGTGGAAATGTGTGACTTGGCCAGAGTGCTGTTTCAGGGGTCTCTCTGAGTTAGTGCCCTCCCTGCATGCTTGAGTCTTGAATAAATGACAGTAACATGTACCTGGGTCTTCTGCAATCAGTTCAAAGATCATCACCACAGCAAAATTAATACTGTGCTGAGAGTTGGGAGGAGGATCGTTTTGGTTTGATTTGATTTATTATCGTCGCAAAGTTTTTTAAGTTTTAAAGTTTATTTATTAGTGTCACAGGTCAGCTTACATTAACACTGCAATGAAGTTACTGTGAAAATCCCCTAGTCGCCACACTCCGGCACCTGTTCGGGTACACTGAGGGAGAATATAGCATGGCCAATGTACCTAACCAGCACGTCTTTCGGACTGTGGAGGGAAACCGGGGCACCCGGAGGAAACCCACGCAGACATGGGAGAATGTGCGGACTCCACACAGTGACCCAAGGCGGGGATTGACCATGGGTCCCTGGCATTGAGAGACAGAATGCTCACCACTGTGCTACCGTGCTGTCCCAAGTATTGGGATACAGTGAAAAGTATTGCGCGCTATACAGAAGGGAAGGAAAGGAGAGAGTGCAGAATGTAGTGTTACAGTCAGATCTAGGATGTGAAGGAAGATCAACTGGGGGAGGTGATGGTCTAGTGGTATTATCGCTAAGACTTTTAATCCAGAAACTTAGCTAATGTTCTGGGGACCCAGGTTCGAATTCCGATACGGCAGATGGTGGACTGTGAATTTGTCTAAAAAAAAAATCTGGAATTAAGCATTTATTGATGACCATGAAATCATTGTCGATTGTTGGAAAAACCCATCTGATTCAATAATGTCCTTTAGGGAAGGAAATTAGTGGTCCTTACCTGATCTGGTCTACATCTGACTCCAGAGCCACAGCAATGTGGTTGACTCTCAACTGTCCTCAAACAATTATAAGAAGTCACAACACCAGGTTAAAGTCCAACAGTTGATCACCTGATGAAGGAGCAGCACTCCAAAAGCTCGTGATTCCAAATAAACCTGTTGGACTTTAACCTGGTGTTGTGAGACTTCTAAGTGTGCCCACCCCAGTCCAACACTGGCATCTCCACAACTCAAGCAATTAGGGATGGGCAATAAATGCTGATGTGGAGATGCCGGCGTTGGACTGGGGTGAACACAGTAAGAAGTCTCACAACACCAGGTTAAAGTCCAACAGGTTTATTTGGTAGCAAATTTATTTGCTACCAAATAAACCTGTTGGACTTTAACCTGGTGTTGTGAGACTAATAAATGCTGGCCAGCCAGCGACGCCCATGTCCCACGAATGAATAAAAATATGAGGTAAGTCCATTCAAAAGTCTGATGGCAGCAGGGAAGAAATTGTTCTTGAGTCGATTGGTACATGACCTCAGACTTTTGTATTTTTTCCCCGACAGGAGAAGGTGTAAGAGAGTATGTCCGGGGTGTGTCGGGTCCCTGATTATGCTGGCTGCTTTCCTGAGGCAGCGGGAAGTGTAGACAGTACAGAGATGCTATGGACCTGTTGGGTTGAATGGCTTGTTTCTTGCTGTAGATTCTGTGTAAAGGCAGGGAAATAAAAAAACACCACAACCTTGATGAAAAGTCAGATAGAGCTGCGGTGGGGAAGATTGTGTATTCTTGTAAAATAATAAGAGGAGGAGATACGGTTCTCCGGTTAATTTTAATTTGTGGAAGCAGTTAGGCCGCTTGTCAAACAATGTGATTGAGCGCTGCAGAAACAAAGTAATAAACTGGAGTTAAATGATCTTAGCAGGGCTGACCTCGCCGCATAGAGGTTCCTGTGTGCAATAAACTCACTTCCCCACACCTCGAATATGGATTGATACTGTCAGGCAGAAAGGTAATTTATCCCCAGAGGTTATTGTAAGGAAATGATTGTGAATGTGGTCCTATGTGGTTTATATGAAAGAGTACAGCACACGATAATTGGGTATGGAACTTATTCCACAAGCAGAAAAGACTCATAACTCAACGATGACAGTGTTATGAATGAGCTTCAAGTTATTGTTTGTTTGGAAGTGAAGCTCTGTACATCTAGACAAGCCAAACCAGGACACTGGCAAACTCACTCACGGCTTCAGAAATGCCAACTCAGCGCCGCCCCCATCCCTCCGCCCCGCTCCCCTACAACCCCACACCAACGAATCCTGACTACTGGTGTCATGGCGGCTGAGTTGGCACCACTCACATGACAAAAAAATCAAATGACTCACTCCCATGGAGGGAATTTTCCTGTTCTGCCCACCACGGGAATCGTAGCGGGTGGCGGGGGTGGGGGCGGGTGGTGTGGGGGGAGCGACCATGCAAAGGTCCATTGATCTCAGGTAGGATTTTCTGGTTTTGGGGCGAGCGCGGCTGGAAAATCCCACCCCGTGGCTGGAATTTTACCGGCACGTCCGCCCCGATTCTGGGGGCGGGCGAGTCTCGGAGAACGGCATTCTCCATTGGCCTTGGGTGGGATCATATGAACCGCGGGTGGACATGCCGGTAAAATTCCGCCCCATGTCTTTACCTCACCCTATCAGAATAATCGCCATTTTGTTTCTGCAGGGGAAATATGATTGCTGAAGGTGTAAGATCTATCTCACAATCATGTCCTTCTCCCCAGACTGTGCATCTGCTTGCTTCTTTATGTTTTTATTTAGTTGTGCGTGGACTTGGTGTGACCACATCTGGATTGCTGTGTGCTGTTTTTGGTCTCCCTATTTGAAAAAAGACATATTGCTTTGGAAGCAGTTCAGAGAAGGTTTGCTTGACCCATTCCTGCGAACTGGGGCTTACCTTATGAGGAAAGGTTGGACAGCTTGGGCTTATGCCCATTGGAGTTTAGAAGAATGAAAGATGACCTTCTTAAAACATGATGGCACAGTGGCACAGTGGATAGCACTGCTGTCTCACAGAGACAGAGACACCAGTTCAATTCCAGCCTTGGGCGACTGTGTGGAGTTTCCACCTACTCCCCTTCTCTGCGTGGGTCATAGAGTCATAGAGATTTGCAGCAATGAAACAGGCCCTTCAGCCCAACTTGTCCATGCCGCCCTGATTTTTACCACTAACCCAGTACCAAATGCCCGTATTTGGCCCATATCCCTGTATACCCGGGTTTCTTTCGGGTGCTCCAGTTTCCTCCAACAGTCCAAAGCTGTGCAGGCTCGGTGGATTGGCCATGCTTAGATTGCCCCTTAGTGTTCAAAGATGTGTAGGTTAGAGGGATTAGCGGGGCAAATATGTGGGGCTATGGGGATAGGGATTGGGTGGAATGATCTTTTGGAAAGTCGGTGCAGACTCAAGAGGCTGAATAGCATCCTTCTGCACTGTAGGGATTCTTTAAGAACCTGAGGGGACTTGATTAGGTGGATACTCTCAATGGGTTGCCAATCTGTGGAATTCTCAGCCCCAGAAAGCAGTGGAGGCTGGCTCATTGAATTCATTCCAGGCTCGTTCAGATATATTTTTGATAGACAAGGGACTCCTGGGTTGTGGTTGGCGGATGGGAGAGTGGAGTTGAGACCACAATCAGATCCGCCATGATCTTACTGAATGGCAGAGCAGGCTTGAGGGGCTGAATGGCCAGCTCCTGCTCTTAAGTCCCATGTTCTAAGTTGACCCTCCCTCCCAATTACTGCAACAAGTGGCTGGTTAAAATCAGGGTGAATGTGTCCTTGATGAGGTGTACAAACTGAAGGTTTATTTTAAAGGACCAACATCCCATACGCAGAATGGCCAAAGCTGCACATGATGATAAAAGATAAGCAGAGTCACGTCAGCAAAGTTTCTACAAGCCTGTCTATTTTTGGAGAAGTGGTTAACTCCTGGCGCTGGGGAGTCCCACTGTTCTATTGTCCTGGGGGTGAAGGCCGTGGAGCCAAAAAAAAGTCAGGGCAGTGGTACCAAACGTGAGAGGTTGTTCAGCAGGGGCGTAGAGATAGAGAACTTGGCAACAGTATCCAGACACACCAACACTTATGCAGCTCTGCAACTCCGAGCTGTGGTCCCTCCCTGTGTAACTTGTTAACCGGTTGATGTGATGTATAATTTTTTTGAACCTATAGGCTAAGGCATGAATTTTGCTGGTTTCTTCTGTCTGAGGACCGATGGTGATATAAATGTCCAAGTTCATATTCCAGAGTGGCACAGTGGTTAGCACTGCTGCCTCATAGTGCCATGGACCCGGGTTCGATTCCCAGCTTAGGTCACTGTCTGTGTGGAGTTTGCACGTTCTCCCCGTGTCTGCGTGGGTTTCCTCTGGGTGCTCCGGTTTCTTCCCACAGTCCGAAAGACGTGCTGGTTAGGTGCATTGGCCGTGCTAAATTCTCCCCCAGTGTACCCGAACAGGCGCCGGATTTTCACAGTAATTTCATTGCAGTGTTAATATAAACCCACTTGTAACACCAACAAAATAAACTTTAAACTTTTAAATTTGCCTAATTAATCATGGATTCTCATTCTGGAATTCTGATCCTCTGCTCGGAGGAGATGAGTTTGCCCAGTGCACTGGGCAAGGTGGCACAGTGGTTAAGCACAGCTGCCTCACAGCGCCAAGGACCTGGGTTCAATTCCAGTCTTGGGTGACTGTGTGGAGTTTGCACGTTCTCCCAGTGTCTGCGTGGGTTTCCTCCGGGTGCTCCGCTTGCCTCCCACACTCCAAAGATGTGCAGGTGAGGCAGATTGGCCACGTTAAATTACCCCTTAATGACCCAAGATGTGCACGTTAGATGGATTAGCATGGGAAGTGTGTGGGGCTACAGGGATGGGGCAGGGAAGAGAGGACCTGGGTAAGATGCTCTGTTGGAGAGTCAGTGAAGACTCGATGGGCCGAATGGTTTCTTCTGCACTGTAGGGATTCTATGAAACTTCAACTTGCCCTGGGCAGCAAAGCTGACAACTTGAACATAGGCAAAAATAAATCTGGGGTTCAGTGAACGTGCAGTGCACCAAATGTCCTTGTATTCCGTGGTAAAGATTACAATGATGATATCTTCACCAGTGCATCAATATGTCATTGACTGCCTGCATACTGTTGCAGTTCAAAAATCCACGAGGGTTGAAGCTATCAGATCATGGCTTGTTCAGCATGAGGTTGCATTTGTCCTCACTGACTGTGAATCTTAATTAACATGGTGCAGTGCGGCTGCAATCTATACACTCTACGCTCATGGCTAATGCCCAATGGTATCATATTTCAAATTACTGTAAAGATTCCTGTTTTAAAAGAGTAAATTCAATAAGCCAGCCGCTTTTGAGTTTAAGACCCCAAATAACCATTGGTCATTGGGAGGGATGCAAACCTTCCCAGGTTATCCTGGAATCTCCAAGAGCTTAAAGATTAACCTCCATGGCACGCACGTGGATGGCACGGTGGCACAGTGGTTAGCACTGCTGCCTCACAGCTCCAGGGTCCTGGGTTCGATTCCTGGCTTGGGTCACTGTCTGTGTGGAGCTTACATGTTCTCCCCATGTCTGCGTGGGTTTCCTCCGGTTGCTCTGGTTTCCTCCCACAGTCCAGAGATGTGTGGGTTAGGTTGATAGGCCATGCCAAATTGACCATAGTGTCAGGGGATGAGCAGAGTACATATGTGGGGTTACGGGAATAGGGCCTGGATGGGATTGTGGTCGGTGCAGACGCGATGGGCTGAATGGCTTCCTTTTGCACTATAGGGATTCTATGGAATCACATTTCAGTCTATCAGGTTTGCACGTTCTCCCCTTTCTATGTGGGTATCCTCCAGGTGCTCCGGTTTCCTCCCACAATCCAAAGATGAGCAGGTTAGGTTGATTGGCCATGCTAAATTCTCCCTCAGTGTCCTGGGGTGTGTAGGTTAGAGGGAATAGTGGGGTAAATACGAGGGGTTACGGGGATAAGGCCCAGGTGGGATTGTTGTCAGTGCAGACCCGATGGGCTGAATGGCCTCCTTCTGCACTGGAGGGTTTCTATGACACTGCTGCCAGGATTCTGGAGAAAAATCACAAGGATAGAGGGTACAGAGGCGATTCACCAGGATGCTGCCTGGGATGGAACATTTAAGTTACGAAGAGAGGTTGGATAGGCTTGGTTGTTTCATTGGAGCCGGAAAGACTGAGGGACGACCTGATCGAGGTGTACATGGACATGTGTATGAGGGACATGAACAGAGTGGAAAGCTGTTTCCCTTAGTTGAAGGGTCAGTCATGAGGGGACATAGGTTCAAGGTGAGGGGCAGGGGGATTAGGGGGGGATGTGAGGAAACACTTCTCCACCCAGAGGGTGGTGATGGTCTGGAATGCTCTGTCTGGGAGGGTGGTAGGGGTGGGTTGCTTCACATCCTTTAAAACGTACCTGGATGAGCACTTGGCACGTCATAACATTCAGGGCTACGGACCAAGTGCTGGCAGGTGGGATTAGGTGGGACTTCAAGGGCATGATTTTCAAGCCGCACTTGTCCCGAAACTGGACAATCCCACCTGAGGTCAATGGAACTTTCCACAGCCCGCTCCTCACCCTCTACGATTCCCGTGCCGGGCGGAATAGGAAAATTCACCCTCGGGTGTTCTAATGTGTCGGTGCAAACTCGATGGGCCGAAGGGCCTCTCCTGCACTGTATGATTCTGTGATATTGTTAAAAAAAATCTTTAAATTTTTGATCATTGATTATAAAAATGTTGGACATGGTGGGAGGGAAGTGGTAGAAATGTCTCTTTCACCCATAGTCCAATTGAGTAGTGAAGAATCTATTTGCTTTGCGATCATACAGGAAGATGACATACTGCAGGGGAATACATGTCGGGCCCCCAGTAGCGAATGTGCAGAGGGTGGGGTCCTGGCAGTTGGAGGTGGGAGGTCACTCAACGACACTTCCAAAGTATGCCCAGCGTTGGCCAACCCTATAGTTGGGACTGGTGATAGTTGTTAAAAGGGAGGGCGAGTGAAAAACTGTGTACAGTTCTGGTCGCCCTATCATAGAAAGGATATTATTAAACTAGAAAGAGTGCAGAAAAGATTTACTCGGATGCTACTGGGACTTGATGGATTGAGTTATAAGGAGAGGCTGGATAGACTGGGACTTTTTTCCCTGGAGCGGAGGAGGCTTAGGGGTGATCTTATAGAGGTCTATAAAATAATGAGGGGCATCGATCAGCTAGATAGTCAATATCTTTTCCCAAAGATAGGGGAGTCTAAAACTAAAGAGGATAGGTTTAAGGTGAGAGGGGAGAGATACAAAAGGGGGCAATTTTTTCACACAGAGGGTGGTGAGTGTCTGGAACGAGCTGCCAGAGGTAGTAGTAGAGGCGGGTACAATTTTGTCTTTTAAAAAGTGTTTAGACAGTTACATGGGTAAGATGGTTATAGAGGGATATGGGCCAAATGCGGGCAATTGGGACTACCTTAGTGGTTAAAAAAAAGGGCAGCATGGACAAGTTGGGCTGAAGGGCCTGTTTCCATGCTGTAAACCTCTATGACTCTATGAGTAAAAAGCGAAACACTTCTCACATGTTGGCAATCTGAGACAAGGACAGAAGCCTCTGGAAACACAGCAGACTAGTCAGCATCAGTGGAGGGAAGAAAGGAAGTTGATGTTCCATCAGAAATGGAAACATTATAAGTGGGGCGGCACGGTGGCACAGTGGTTAGCACTGCTGCCTCACAGCGCCAGGGATCCGGGTTCAATTCCCGGCCTGGGTGGGTCACTGTCTGTGCGGAGTCTGCACGTTCTCCCCGTGTCTGCATGGGTTTCCTCCGGGTGCTCCGGTCTCCTCCCACAGTCTAAAAGACGTGCTGGTTAGGTGCATTGGCCGTGCTAAATTCTTCCTCAGTGTATCCGAACAGGCGCCGGAGTGTGGCAACGAGGGGATTTTCACCGTAACGTCATTGCAGTGTTAATGTAAGCCTACTTGTGACGCTAATAAATAAACTTTCACTTTCAAAGAGAAATGGGAATAAAAACGCACACACACACACACACACACACACAACAGGACATACCGGTAACATTGATCTGGATTGTGCTTGACAGAAAATTAAGAGACGACTCATTGGGTGGGATTTTCTGGCTGCGTTCGCCCCAAGGCTGGAAAATCCCACCCGAGGTCAACGGATCTCAGCACAGTCCGTGTCCCACCCACTACAATTCCGGTGGCGGGCGGGACGGAAAAACTCTGCCCAGTGTCTGAGCTGATGCCAGTGAGGATACGGGGAATAGCCTCAATCTCCAGAATCACTTAAGGTCCGAATGCAGTTTTGCGGAAGGTTCCTTCCAGTATCCTCCGTATATTCCTGAGTTTCAAGTGATCGTGAGTCCATTAGACTGGAGAAGCAGTGGTGGCTCTCCTCAGAACATTGCGGCTAAGAGGGGATTTGATGGAGGTGTTTAAAATCGTGAGAGGTTGTGGGGGAGGAAAATAAAGAGGAAGAGTTTTCCATGGCTAAAGGGTGGATAACCAGAGAGTACAGGCCTAAGCTGAGTAGAAAAAGAAGCAGAAACGATGTGAAGAAGAACATTTTTGGTTACGCAGTGGGTGATAAAAGATTTGGAATGCATTGCCCAAAAGGGTGCTGGATGCAGATTCCTTTTGTAAGGGAATTGGATAAGAAGTGGAAGAAGGAAACATTATGGGGAAAACGGGGATCATGGGGATTATTCAGTTTGCTGTTCAAGAGAATTGACTTAAACCTGATCGACTGAAATGTGATTCCATAGAATCCCCACAGCGCAGAAGGAGATCATTCAGCCCATCGATTTTTGATTTGATTTGATTTATTATTGTCACATGTATTAACATAATCAAAAGTATTGTTTCCTGCACACTATAGAGACAAAACATACCATTTGTAGAGAAGGAAAGGAGAGAATGCAGAATGTAGAGTTACAGTTATAGCTAGGGTGTAGAGAAAGATCAACTTAATGTCCATTCAAAAGTCTGACAGCCCGTACAGGTGTACATGAGTCTATACCGACCACAATCCCACCCAGGCCCTATTGCCGAAACCCCACATATGTACCCAGCTAATCCCTGACACGAAGAGGCAATTTAGCATGGCCAGTCAGCCTAACCTGCTCATCATTGGGCTGTGGGAGAAACCCGGAGCACCCGGAGGAAACCCACGCAGACACGGGGAGAACGTGCAGACTCCACACGGACAGTGACCCAAGCCGGGAATCGAACCCATGTATCTGGCGCTCTGAGGCAGCAGTGCTAACCACTGTGCCACCGTGCTGCCCACAGACCATAATTCTCTGAATGAGTGTCTGAATCTTTTAAACAAACAATGGTAAGAGTCAATCAGTAAATCAGCCAACTTGGGCAAGACTTGTGTGATGAATGGGATCGATTTATCCCGTGAATTTCACCAACCCCGCCTCCCCCCACTACTAGTTTTAGATTAACATTTGCCGACAGATTGAATCTTTTGACACTGCCTATTTATTTTGATTATAATTCACAATGAGTGTCCTTGTTGTGACAACAACCTACTGTGGTGAATCACAGCCTCCTCATTCCTCACCTTACCCTGATGACCGACCCAGACAATAAAACATTTGCGCTCTGCCATTGAACTGAAGCTGACCTTGTGTTGTCTTATCTTGGCTGTGATCGACAGGTTGTCTATAAAAACAATGACATCAGGCTGGAGCTCTCGCGCCTGGCGAGGATCAAGGATCCCAAAATGAAGATCCACGGCGATGTCGTGTTCACGTGCGAGAATGTCGCCACCCTGGACCCCATATCGTTCGAGACGCCAGAGGCGTACATCAGCCTGCCAAAGTGGAACACCAAGAAAATGGGCTCGATCTCGTTCGACTTCCGGACATCTGAGCCCAGCGGCCTCATCCTGTTCACGCACGGAAAACCGCAGGAGCGGAAAGACCTGCGGAGCGTGAAGAAAACCAAGGTGGACTTTTTTGCCGTCGAGCTC
The DNA here is from genome assembly GCF_964213995.1 of Mustelus asterias. Taxonomy (NCBI): domain Eukaryota; kingdom Metazoa; phylum Chordata; class Chondrichthyes; order Carcharhiniformes; family Triakidae; genus Mustelus; species Mustelus asterias. The sequence goes on from NC_135818.1 coordinate 81,543,087, forward strand.
TTGGATGGGAATCTGTTCTTACTGCTGGACATGGGCTCAGGCACGATCAAGATCAAGTCTACCACCAAGAAGGTGAATGACGGAGAATGGTATCACGTGGACATACAGCGAGATGGTCGATCAGGTAAGGGAGACCAAGAGGGGTAAAGAAAATTAATTTTTTAATTAATTCGTGGGATGTGGGCGTCACTGGCTGGCCAGCATTAATTGCCCTTCCCTACTCGCCCTGGGAGGGCAGTTGAGAGCCAATCACATTGTTCTGGAGTCACATGTAGGCCAGACCAGGTAAGGACGGCAGATTTCCTTCCCTGAAGGATCTTGGTCAACCAGATGGGTTTTTCCGACAATGGCCAGTACACATTCAGTCTTATATTGTGAGCAGTTTTTTTCATTCATTTGTGGGGCATGGGCGTCGCTGGCTGGCCAGCATTTATTGTCCACCCCTAGTTGCCCTGGGAGTTGAGAGCCAACCACTGTGTTTCTGGAGTCACATGTAGGCCAGACCAAGTAAGGATGGCAAATTTCCTTCCCTGAAGGACATTCAAAGGACACTACCAGAAGGACGTGGAGGCTTTAGAGAGAGTGCAGAGGAGGTTTACCAGGATGTTGCCTGGTATGGAAGGGCTTAGTTATGAGGAGAGATTGGGTAAACTGGGGTTGTTCTCACTGGAAAGACGGTGGATAAGGGGTGACCTAATAGAGGTGTATAAAATTATGAAAGGCATAGATAGGGTGAACGGCGGGAAGCTTTTTCCCAGGTCGGTGGTGACGTTCACGAGGGGCCATAGGTTCAAGGTGAGGGGGGGAGGTTTAACACGGATATCAGAAGGACGTATTTTACACAGAGGGTGGTGGGGGCCTGGAATGCGCTGCCGGGCAAGGTGGTGGAGGCGGACACACTGGGAACGTTTAAGACTTATCTAGATAGCCACATGAACGGAGTGGGAATGGAGGGATACAAAAGAATGGTCTAGTTTGGACCAGGGAGCAGCGCGGGCTGGGAGGGCTGAAGGGCTTGTTCCTGTGCTGTATTGTTCTTTGTTCTTTGTTTATTAGTGAACCAGATGGGTTTTTCCGACAATGGTTTCATGGTCATCAGTAGATTCTTAATTCCAGATGATTTTTTATTTATTTTTATTTACTTTTTATTGAATTCAAATTCCACCATCTGCCGTGGTGGGATTCGAACCCGGGTCCCCCAGAACATTCGCTGAGTTTCTGGATTAATCGTCTTGCAATAATGGGCGACACGGTGGCACAGTGGTTAGCACTGCTGCCTCACAGCGCCAGGGACCCGTGTTCGATTTTGGCCTCGGGTCACTGTCTGTGTGGAGTTTGCACGTTCTTCCCATGTCTGCGTAGGTTTCCTCCGGGTGCTCTGGTTTCCTCCCACAATACAAAGATGTGCAGGTTAGGCGGATTGGCCGTGCTAAATTGCCCCTCAATGTCAGGGGGACTAGCTAGGGTAAATGCATGGGGTTATGGGGATAGGGCCTGGGTGGGATTGTGGTCAATGCAGACTCGATGGGCCGAATGGCCGCCTCCTGCACTGGAACATTCTATGATTCTATGATAATACCACTAGGCCAAGGCCTCCCCTAAATATACAAAATATATTTTCCCATATAACGGCCCAGTAATTCTGCGAGCAATAGGCTTAGGCAGAGGATTAAGAATTGCTGAACTCTGATAAATACACAGTTTATTAGTTTGGTAATGGAATGGGATTTTGTTTTTCCTTTGTAATATCATGCGAGGTAGAAATCAGTCTTCCTTGTTAATGTGATTCCTGGCCTGTGCCTTTTGTCCACCAGGATAGAAAAAAAAATAATGTCCCTCCTGTCAAAACAAAAAGAAAATAACTTTGTTTTCACATTACTGGGGTTATTGGCTACTGTTAACATCACGTTTCATAGACACAGCACATTGCGGTACCTCACATGAGCGTCTGTTCTTCATTCATTAGCAAAGAAAATGGCTCCCATGAGGTTAGCTGAGCATTGGATGGGAAAGGGGCTGTTGCACACCTCAGGTTGATGGAGAGTTGCCAACCGTCCAGGTTGGGTGGCACAGTGGTTAGCACTGTTGCCTCACAGCGCCAGGGACCCAGGATCGATTCCGGCCTTGGATGACTGTCCGTGTAGAGTTTGCACGTTCTCCCCGTGTCTGCGTGGCTTTCCTCCGGGTGCTCTGGTTTCCTCTCTGTGTTCAATGATGTGCGGGTTAGGTGGATTGGCCATGCTAAATTGTCCGTTAGTGTCCCAAGATGTGAGGGTTAGGGGAATTAGCGGGGTAAATGCTTGGGCGGGGCAGGGGTAGGCTTGCACCTTCTACTGTCCCGATTAAAATTTACTAACTCTCTACAAACTGTGCCCTTGACGTCTGTTTTTTTCAGTGATGGGATTTGCGTGTCACTAACGTAGCCTGAATTTATTACCCATCTCTAATTGCCCTTGAGACCAGCACCTTCCTGAACCACTGCAATCCATCTGGTGTAGGTACACCCACAGTGCTGATAGGGACGGAGTTCCAGGAGTTTGACCCAGCGACAGTGAAGGAATGGTGATATAGTTTCGAGTTGGGTTGGTTGGTGTGTGTGACTTGCAACGGAACTTGCAGGTGGTGGTGTCCCATGCCCTTCTAGATGGCGGAGGTCACAGGCTTGGAAGGTGCTGTCGAAGGACAGTTACATTACACTGTGCCATTGGAGGATGCCAAGGCAATTATTGCACAGATATTATGGAGCAAAAGCTTCTAATTGTCAAACATGCTCCAGGCACAAAATAACTCATTCAGGAAAAGTTGGGCCAATGTTTTTCTAAGCCAACTGGTTCTCTCCTTTGCAGGCACGATATCGGTGAATAGTCGGCGCACCCCATTCACAGCAAGCGGAGACAGTGAGATACTTGACCTGGAGGGGGACATGTACCTCGGAGGCCTGCCAGACAACAGAATGGGTTCCATCTTGCCCACGGAGCTGTGGACAGCCATGCTCAACTATGGCTACGTCGGCTGCATCAGGGACTTGTTCATTGACGGCAGGAGCAAGGATATTAGACAGCTGGCTGAAGAGCAGAATGCTGCTGGGGTCAAGCCATCTTGCTTACGCGTGAACATCAAACAGTGCGACAGCAACCCTTGTAAGAACAACGCAGTGTGCAGGGAAGGCTGGAACCGGTTCATCTGCGACTGCTCAGGCATGGGCTACTGGGGGAGAACATGTGAAAGAGGTAAGTGCGAGTTAACTTCTTCAGAAAGATGAGCACTTGGCACATCATAACATTCAAGGCTATGGGCCAAGTGCTGGTAGATGGGATTAGGTGGGAGTTCAGGTGTTTCTCGTGTGTCGGTGCAGACTCGATGGGCCAAAGGGCCTCGTCTGCGTTGTATGATTCTATGAAAGCGAATTTTTTTGTGTGGCTAAAAGCAAAATACTGCGGATGCTGGAGTCTGAAACAAAAACAGAAAATGCTGGAAAATCATGGCAGGTCTGACAGCATCTGTGGAGAGAGAATAGAGCCAACGTTTCGAGTCTGGATGACCCTTCATCAGAGCTCAACGGTTCTGATGAAGAGTCATCCAGACTTGAAACGTTGGCTCTATTCTCTCTCTCCACAGATGCTGTCAGACCTGCTGTGATTTTCTGGCATTTTCTGTTTTTGTTTTGTTTTGTGTCTATTTACCCTGACAAAGTGACAAAGCGTGCCAAGTGTTTGTTTCAGGAAGTCAGTGTGTTGGAGACCCGTGGAATGAGGTTTGGTTTCTCACTGTACTCAATGCATGACCTCATCTATGTGACTGAGGAGGCATTCCCCTGTGGGAGAGCAGGTGTTCCCATGCCCACTTGTGTCGTAATGGTATTGGCTGCAGTATGAGATAGATCAAGAATATAGGGGATCAGGTATATAAGCTATGCAAGCATAGACACAGGTCAGATGTCTGGAAGTCTTTCATCAGGCAGAGGTTTACAAACAGTTGGATAACTTACAGGTTCGTGTGGTGAATCTGAATTTGCTGTAAGGAAGCCTTGTAGTCTTCTGTATGTCAACCACAAGTCTTTATTAACTACTTGTAACCAGATACATACATGCAGCAACGGGTACAGGCAAGGAGCTGTTATGTATTTTGGGGCATGCCCCTTTAAGAGAAAGGGTCAGATGACCCCGGATTCAAGCTCCACCCTGGGGTGGAATTTTACTGGCACGCCCACCCGAGGCTCGTAAGATCCCGCCCGAGGCCAACGGAGAATCCTGTTCTGTGAGCCTGGTAAAGTTCCAGCCATGATCTATTATTAGTCTCAATATCAGACCTCAAACATAACAGCATGCCCCAACATATGTAAAGAGGAGCTATCTCCATGTGTAAGTCGCAACACATTTCTGCCAAGGTCTGGGTCATGAGCCTTGTTACATCACTGTATGGGTGGTACTGTACTCAGGTTCTGCATTAACCCTGTATATACTAGACCCTTATACTACAGCACCCTTACCTTATATAGTCGCTTGGTCACACATAATTTGCGATAAACCTTCAGTAGCATGTCCCTTTTTTTCAGAGATGCCCTTTCCAGATGCCCTCATCTTTCTTTTGTTAGTTTTGCTCTGGTGGAAGCAATGTCATTCACCTGTCCTGCTGGACAAGGTCCATCGGAACGTGAGAACCATGGTCCAAGAGGAAATTGCCAAAGGAACAACTAGTACTCAGCTTTATGCATTTTTACCTCTTAATGTGATTTGGCCAATTATCCAATCAGTGGACAGGTCACATGCTTGCCATCCAATTAAAGACAGGAGGCGGGCCCCCAAGACTGGATTGCCAGTCGGATGCCCTTCAGGGCTGAGAGAATCGGCAGCCCACCATCAGAGGCAGGAGCTCCCAATGTAAACAGGAGAGAGTGAGAGAGAGAGAGGGGGAACCTCAAGATGGAGTTGTCCTCCGAAGATCTTTTCAGAAAGATAGAATTTATACTGGGCACAGCTGCCAGACCGCTATCCTGTCTAGACAGGCGTGATCTGCTGGTGGGTGAGAGGTGGGGCGGGGAGACCATGTGACCGGAACTGCAGCCCACTCACAATCACAGCCTTGGAAGAGGTCCTGCCTGAATTGTGCCATTAGTATGCCCTGTAAGTGTCTTAATTGGCTACAACATGACTTGGTGGCGGGGCCAGGGTGGCAAACTGGCATGCCACCCAGGGCCGGAAACTTGTGGATCCATCCACCTCAGGACTATTTAAAATCTTTTGTCTGTGCTGCCTTTGTACTTGACACGTCTAGACAAGTGCACCCTGTTTTGGTCATCTGACACGATGGATTATACAGAAGCCCGCCTGGAAAAAGTAACGGAACATCCCTCAAGAGTGTAACCTACTCTAAAAGCCTTTTATCCTCACAATAGGTTTACAGAGAGCTCGGTCTTTCTTTACAGAGGGACGTGCAGATTAATGTGGTGATTTAATTGAAATATGTGAAATAATGAAGGGAACAGACTGTGTGTGAGTCGATAAACTATTTGAACGAGATAGATCAAAAATATAGGGGATCAGGTATATAAGCTATGCAAGCATAGACACAGATCAGATGTCTGGAAGTCTTTCATCAGGCAGAGGTTTACAAACAGTTGGATAACTTACAGGTTCGTGTGGTGAATCTGAATTTGCTACAGCTGTTCACAAAAGCTGCAAGACAAGTCCCTTTGCCGTGGCTAATTTTAATGCATCCAAAACAAATGTGGGATTTTGGATTTGTACCCCATCATTATTGTGGTCTCCTAAGCTCATTTTGAGAATTACCTAAATTCCTGAGATTTTTTTTGACAATCTTTATTTAATCTAATCTTTATTTATTGATTTTTTCCCCCATTACTTTCCATAGAATCATAGAATCCCTACAGTGCAGAAGAGGCTATTTGGCCCATCGAGTCTGCACTGACTCTCCGACAGAGCATCTTATCCAGGCCCACCCCCATAACCCCACGCATTTACCCTGCTAATCTCTCTATCCTACACATCTTGGGACACTATGGAACAATTTAGCATGGGCAATCCCCCTAACCTGGACATCTTTGGACACTAAGGGGCAATTTAGCATGGCCAATCCACCTAACCTGGACACCTTTGGACACTAAGGGGCAATTTAGCATGGCCAATCCACCTAACCTGCACAGCTTTGGACACTAAGGGGCAAATTAGCATGGCCAATCCACCTAACCTGCATATTTTTGGATTATGGGAGGAAACTGGAGCACCCGGAGAAGATCCATGCAATCACGGGACAACGTGTAGACTCAACATAGACAGTCACCCAAGTCTGGAATTGAACCCGGGTCCTTGGCGTTGTGAGGCAGCAGTGCTAACTACTGTGCCACCCTCAGGAGATTACCTGACAGCGGGTGTGTGGGGTTGATTTTGATTGGGGGGGGGGGGGGGGGGAGGGGGGAGAGACCCAGCAGACTGCTCGTACAAGTGAACGTTGTGAGTCATGACTGTTAGAATGTAACCAGTGACAACGTTTTATTGGATGTAATGTGACCAATGGGAATAAGATGTAAGGGTCAGCTGACCCAGTAAACCATGGAACCAATTAAAGAGTGATGTAATAGTCAGCTGATTCACTATAAATAGGAACCTGTATAGAATTGTGGGGAGTTTGGATTGGCCCACGGCGAGGCCCCAAGATTGGAGTAAAAGTGTTTCTTTATTAGACCCTTTCTTTGATTTATAAGTTGGAGTAAGTTTTGTTGTATTTTTGTATCTGCAATTTTGAAGAGTTCCTTCTGGACTTGCGGATAGTGATGAACATTGTCAGACAATACAGCAGGATATAGATAGGTTGGAAAATTGGGCGGAGAAATGGCAGATGGAATTTAATCCAGATAAATGCGAAGTGATGCATTTTGGAAGAACTAATGTTGGGGGGAGTTATGCAATAAAATGGCAGAGCCATCAAGAATATAGAAACACAGAGGGACCTAGGTGTGCAAGTCCACAAATCCTTGAAGGTGGCAGCACAGGTGGAGAAGGTGGTGAAGAAGGCATATGGTATGCTTGCCTTTATAGGACGGGGTATAGAGTATAAAAGCTGGAGTCTGATGTTGCAGCTGTATAGAACGCTGGTTAGGCCACATTTGGAGTACTGCATCCAGTTCTGGTCGCCGCACTACCAGAACAACGTGGAGGCTTTAGAGAGAGTGCAGAGAAGGTTTACCAGGATGTTGCCTGGTATTAGCTATGAGGGTCTTAGCTATGAGGAGAGATTGGGTAAACTGGGCTTATTCTCCCTGGAAAGACGGAGAATGAGGGGAGACCTAATAGAGGTGTACAAAATTATGAAGGGTATAGATAGGGTGAACAGTGGGAAGCTTTTTCCCAGGTCGGAGGTGACGATCACGAGGGGTCACGGGCTCAAGGTGAGAGGGGCGGAGGTATAACTCAGATATCAGAGGGACGTATTTTACACAGAGAGTGGTGGGGGCCTGGAATGCGCTGCCAAGTAGGGTGGTGGAGGCAGACACGCTGACATCGTTTAAGACTTACCTGGATAGTCACATGAGCAGTCTGGGAATGGAGGGATACAAACGAATGGTCCAGTTGGACCAATGAGCGGCACAGGTTTGGAGGGCCGAAGGGCCTGTTTCCTGTGCTGTACTGTTCTTTGTTCTTTGTTGTTTGTTCTGAGGAAACAATGACTGTTTGGGGCAGGCTTGCTGGATGTGTGTCCTCCCTCTATTCAGTTGTAGAAGAAAGGATAGGGGAAACCGATGGTGAAGAAGGAAAAAAAAATGAGCATTCACTCATTCTCTGAGCTCCAGCATGATAATAACATTCTGTATTTTTCTCTCCAAGTTGCTCCAGACAATTTGATTGAAACAGCAGATGGATGACATTCTGCTATGTTGTCACCATTGCAACACTGATCCAACTGTGTTCCTGCAGTAGCAGAGTGAGAGAAATTGCTACTGAGCCACGTGTCTACATTAATATCTACAAGATTTGGAGGACCTGGGTGGGATTGTTGTCAGTGCAGGCTCGATGGGCCAAATGGCCTCCCTCTACGATTCTATGATTATGAGGGGCATGGACAGAGTGGATAGTCAGAAGCTTTTTGCCAGGGTGGAAGAGTCAATTACGAGGGGGCACAGGTTTGAGGTCCGAGGGGCAAGGTTTAAAGGAGATGTACAAGGCAAGTTTTTTACACAGAGGGTGCCTGGAACTCGCTGCCGGGGGAGGAAGTGGAAGCGGATACGATAGTGAGTTTTAAGGGGCATCTTGAAGAGGGCATATGGCACACTTGCCATCATTGGCCAGGGCATTGAGTTGAAAAATTGGCAAGTCATGTTGCAGCATCTGGACAAATACATGAATAGGATGGGAATCGAGGGATACGGTCCCCGGAAGGGTAGGGGGTTTTAGTTCAGACGGGCAGCATGGTCGGTGCAGGCTTGGAGGGTCGAAGGGCCTGTTCCTGTGCTGTAATTTTCTTCGTTCTTTTTGTTCATTGTACATCTGAGCCCTTCTCATGACGATAGTGTTCCTATAATGGTGTTAGTTAAGAGAATTCCAGGGTTTTGACACAGTGTCCGTGAAGAGATAGTCCCAGCTGTCAATGCCAGGCTTTTGTGTGATGGTATTAATGTGATATTATTATTTTTAAAATATTTTACTCCATTCTTAAAGTTACAAAGCCAATGTGCAGAATGGAGTGGGCAAGCTCTCAATCCATTTCATTACTTGCTGCAGAAAACAATTTGAATTTAATCCAATTCATGGTCCCCACAAGAGAGGCATACAGGGCGGGATTTTACAGCCGCACTTGTCCTGAAACTGTAAATTCCTGCCCGAGGTCAACGGACCTTTTCAGCCACAAATTTTTACTTTGCGAAAATATACTGATCAAGCAGCTGAAACCTGAGCCTTAACTTTGTCAAACACCATGAGGAATCTCAAAGTTCCTTTGGTTTAGTTTAAAGGTTTAAAGTTTATTTATTTACCATAAGTAGGCTTACATTAACGCTGCAATGAAGTAACTGTGAAAACCCATTAGTCGCCACGCTCACGGACTCCGTAAATGCTTACAGTTTTAGTTTAGGCAGGCATCATGATCGGTGAAGGCTTGGAGGGCCTGTGCTATACTTTTCTTTGTTCCTTGTTCTTCATAATTATCTTGGACACCTCAACTTTAGGTCACCCCTCGATCTTCTAACTTGAGTGACTTTTATCTGAGGCAAATTTGATGTCGAAACCTTGAATGGATTTTTGGGCGATTAAAGAATTGACATGAGACAGGTTTGATAGCATTATTTACCTATCATTGGGAGCAAGGGAGATCAAAAAACATCACGACACTCCATTTAACCTAATATAGTGAGCACTGAGTGCTCTGATTAGAATAATTCCCTCAACGTCAACAAAACGAAGGAGATTGTCATCGACTTCAGGAAGCGTAAAGGAGAACATGCCCTTGTCTACATCAATGGGGACGAAGTAGAAAGGGTCGAGAGCTTCAAGTTTTTAGGTGTCCAGATCACCAACAACTGTCCTGGTCCGCCCATGCCGACACTATAGTTTAGAAAGCCCACCAACGGCTCTACTTTCTCAGAAGACGAAGGAAATTTGGCATGTCAGCTATGACTCTCACCAACTTTTACAGATGCACCATAGAAAGCATTCTTTCTGGTTGTATCACAGCTTGGTATGGCTCCTGCTCTGCCCAAGACCGCAAGGAATTACAAAAGGTCATGAATGTAGCCCAATCCATCACGCAAACCAGCCTCCCATCCATTGACTCTGTCTACACTTCCCGCTGCCTCGGCAAAGCAGCCAGCATAATTAAGGACCCCACGCACCCCGGACATTCTCTCTTCCACCTTCTTCCATCGGAAGAAAAAGATACAAAAGTCTGAGGTCACGTACCAACAGCTTCTTCACTGCTGCCGTCAGACTTTTCAATGGACTTACCTTGCATTAAGTTGATCTTTCTCTGCACCCTAGCTCTGACTGTAACACTACATTCTGCATTCTCTCATTTCCTTCTCTATGAACGGTATGCTTTGTCTGTATAGCGCGCAAGAAACAATACTTTTCACTGTGTGTTAATACATGTGACAATAATAAAAATCAAAAGAATAATAATGCATGACAATTAGCTTGGGGAGAATGAATCCTTTAACCACAGGGAGTTTGATTCCTCTTTAAGGTCAGTGAGAGAATGGAATTTTTTTATACAACGCTATGCAATCATATCAAACTCGTTTGCCTGCTGTATTATCCGATTTAAAATAAGCAGGTCACGGCTTTCGTTAAAATAGAAGGGAGAAGAATTTGATAGGAATTCATTAAGAGTTCAGATGACAGTAACAACCCAATTTCTCGGGCCTGTGTATTTGCGACTAATCCTTTGAAACTTCGGATGAATTCAATATGAAGCAGTGTAAGTTTAGACCCTAATGAACAGTCACGTCTTACAGTCTGACATCATGTCTCTGTGCAGTCGGTCCGCAAAGCTAATTTGGAATGATAATTAGTGCTGCATTCTCCCTCTAATACAACATGAAACATTAATTACAGGATTGCTGTCTTTCAGAGGGATGAAAAATTAAACCAGACAGAGTCAAAGTTCAGCAGTAAAAAGGACGGTCATTTCCTTTTTTTTTTGAATAACATATGGAATGCTGAAATAATAGCTCAACAGTATTTGATGAGGACAGTTCTAAGGGCCCATCCGAACAGGAAGGGGCCATTCAGCCCCTTGAGCCTGCTACACCATTCAGCGAAATCATGGGGCAGCACGGTGGCACAGTGGTTAGCACTGCTGCCTCACCGCGCCAGAGACCCGGGTTCGATTCCCGGCTTGGGTCACTGTCTGTGTGGAGTTTGCACGTTCTCCCCGTGTCTGCGTGCGTTCCCTCCGGGTGCTCCGGTTTCCTCCCACAGTCCAAAGATGTGCGGGTTAGGTGGATTGGCCATGCTAAATTGCCCCTTAGTGTCAGGGCGACTAGCTAGGGTAAATGCATGGGGTTATGGGGAGAGGACCTGGGTGGGATTGTGGTCGGCGCAGACTCGATGGGTCTAATGTCCTCCTTCTGCACTGTTGGGATTCTATAATTCTATGGGTGATCTGCATCCTTTTGTTATATTTATTAGTGCCACAAGTAGGCTTACATTAACACTGCAATGAAGTTACTGTGAAAATCCCTTAGTCGCCACACTCCGGCACCTGTTCGGGTTACACTGAGGGAGAATTTAGCATGGCCAATCCACCTAACCCCCACATCTTTGGACTGTGGGAGGAAACCGGAGCACCCGGAGGAAACCCACACAGACGCGGGGAGAATGTGCAAACTCCACACAGACAGTGACCCAAGCCGGGAATTGAACCCGGGTCCCTAGCGTTGTGAGGCAGTAGTGCTAACCACTGTGCCACCATGCCGCCCGATCGTTTCTCTTCACAGATACAAAAATATTGAAAATGGGGGGGCAGAATAAGGCTGTTAGGCTGACAGTTAAGCATCACCCCCATTGGGTAATGAATCCTTTCGCTTTCCGATTGACGTAGGAAGGCAATACATCGCAAGGATGGATGTGTCGGCCGAATAATGGCTGGAGGGTGGGGGCAAAGACATGTGATGAAACCTCCAGGAATACATTTGCATCTCAAGGCGGGGGGTTGCTGAGGAAGGGTTTTGTGAATGGTTTGATATTGAGTTGAAGCACATGGGGCCGGATTTTCCAACCTCGCCTGCCTCTGAGATTCTCCTGTCCCACTGCAGTAAAGGGGATTTGGCTGAGCGTCAAATTCTCCGTCCTCCCTGGCAATGTCGGCGGGGCGTGAACGGCCGGAGAATCCCAGCCCTGGAGCTTGAGTGTTGAGAATTTTGTCTGAGACTTTTTGTCTTGAATGGACTGTTAAACTGTACAATGACAGCTGGTCATTAAGAGTGAATGAGTTGCTGCACTCTGCGCATTGTCCCACCATGCTTTCCTCAATGTTCATGATTGCCTTGTTTAAGAATCCTGTTGAGATGATTTTCTATTTGGATGCAGAGGTCAAACTTTCGACTTGGTACAGTGATCCTTCTTCTATACGCAGCTTCACTTCACTCGCTACAGATATACTAGGAGTTAACTAGGAAGCAGCATGGTGGCACAGTGGTTAGCACTACTGCCTCACAGTGTCAGGGACCTGGGTTCAATTCCGGCCTCTGATGACTGTATGGAGTTTGCACGTTCTCGCCGTATCTGCACGGGTTTCCTCCGGGTGCTCTGGTTTTCTCCAGCCGTCCAAAGATGTGTAGGTTAGGTGAATTGGCTGTACTTAATTGCCTCTTAGTGTCCCAAGATAGATATAGGTTAGGGGGATTAGAAGGGTAAAACATGTGTGGTTCCGGGATAGGGCCTGGGGAAGAGTTGATGCAGACTTGATGGGTGAATGATTTGATTTTATTTATTATTGTCACACGTATTAGTATACAGTGAAAAGTATTGTTTCTTGCACGTTATACGGACAAAGCATACTGTTCATGGAGAAGGAAATGAGAGAGTGCAGAATGTAGTGTTACAATCATAGCTAGGGTGTAGAGAAAGATCAACTTAATGCAAGGTAGGTAGGTCCATTCAAAAGTCTGATGGCAGCAGGGAAGAAGCTGTTCTTGAGTCGGTTGGTACTTGACCTCAGACTTTTGTATCTTTTTCCCGACAGAAGAAGGTGGAAGAGAGAATGTCCGGGGTGCGTGGGGTCCTTAATTATGCTGGCTGCTTTGCCGAGGCAGCAGGAAGTGTAGACAGAGTCAATGGATGGGAGGCTGGTTTCCTTCTGCACTGTAGGAATTCTAATGATTCTAATTGAAAACACGAAAGGGCCCCAGATAAAGAGCATGGAAGTGGCACTAATTGGATAATTCTTCCACAGAGTCATCATAGGCATGGGTTGTCCAATGGCATCCTTCTATGATTCCAACCTGGGAAGTGTGAAGTGCTCTCCTGAATTGTGGAAGATGCAACTCACTGATTTACGGAATGGTTATTGTATAACTGAGCCATGAGGGAGGGGTGACTACCTTCCCTGATTGTTAACTAGATGGATGAATATTTCATAACTTAAAGATCAGACAAGTCAATTTAGTAGAGTGAAGTACTGAAAGCATTAGTTAATTGTCATGCTTTTACTCTGATTTAAGTGCTCTTTGAAGGAGAACGCTGGTCTTGGGGTTGAGTGCAAAGGTTTTCATGTCTTCCCAGTGATTCAAGTCAGAGCAGATATATCAGAGTTCCCCCGCTATCGAAGGGCTCCCGAAGGGTCTTCAGGCCATGTAACCCTCAAGAGTTGCATCGGCTGGCCAGGATTCAGCTTTGAGGTATTTATCTTGCAGGAGCAGACCAGGATGTGTCATTTTATTTTTAACCCTGCCCCAGGATATAATATAATATCTCAGTTGGCTTTCATACGTCAGTGGACTCTGAAAAAAACGAATTTTACCATTCCGCTATGTCGAAACCTGTCAGCATTGAAACTGATGGTAGAATGAGAGACTTCTTAGATTCTCAGAGGGAGACACTTGAGCTTGAGATTGATTTGAACATGATCCTTGTGATTTGAATGCTTTGGTACACTCAGTGGTGTGCACTATGCGGGCACTTACTCCAACACTAATGCTCCTCTTGAATCGCTGACGTACCACAAAGCTAAAATTGTGCTCGGTTAATATTAATCATCCTAGGTTGAGAGAAAGTGAGGTGAAGTACTGAAGATAGTATAGAGACAGGGCTTTGTTGAGATTGCCAGAGTGCAGTCTGTGGAGGTGAAGTTTGTAGACTGTAATATCAGACTCATATCTCCTAGCTTCTGCGGAGGACATTGAGAAATTTACCGTGGATTCGGTCCAGTTGGGTACATGGAAATCTGAGTAGCACAACGGGTGAGGTTAAAAGGGTCTGTATTGATTCGTATGAGGTTTGCTTTGTGCCGTAGGAAACGACAATTCACCAGAACATTCTTTCCTCAGAAGTTAGTTTTACCGTAGATCGCTGTGTATACATTACGGGAGTGGGGAAGGCGGGATCAGGCTATTGAATTGGATGATCAGCCTTGATCATAATGAATGGACGGCACGGTGGCACAGTGGTTGGCACTGCTGCCTCACAGTCCCAGGTTCAGTGCCGGTCTTGGGTCACTGTCTGTGTGAAGTCTGCACCTTCTCCCCGTGTTGGCGTGGGTTTTCTCCGGGTGCTCCGGTTTCCTCCCACAGTCCAAAGATGTGCACGTTCGGCTGATTGGCCATGTTAAAAGATGTGCTGGTTAGGTGCATTGACCTGAACAGGCACGGACTGTGGCGACCTGGGATTTTCACAGTAACTTCATTGCAGTGTCAATGTACGCCTTACTTGTGACTAATAAATAAACTTTAACTTTACTTTTAAATTGACCCTAGTGTTAGGAGGATTGGCAGGGTAAATGCATGGGGTTGTGGGAATACGGCCTGGGTGGGATTGTGGTTGGTGCACACCCGATGGGCTGAATGGTCTCCTTCTATACTGCAGGGATTCTATGAATGGCGGAGCAGGATTGAAGGGCCAAATGACCCCCCTCTGCTCCTATTTTCTCTGTCACTGCGTAACTCCATCTGTCTGGTCCCAAAAGCCACATTTCTGCACATACTGAGCATTTACGTCACCCTGCATCCCCCCCCCCCCCCCCCTCCCCCACTGCCCTCTTCAGTTATGACAGGCTATACTCACATCAACTGTCCACCTCAAATTCTCCCCATCCCCCCCCCGCCCCGCAAATACATGCATGGCCTGAATTTTCTGTTCTCCCACCTGTGGGTTTTTAGATCGGGGGCAATCGGTGGTGCGGGGGAGGGGGGGAAGAATCTTGAATTTGGTGGATCCGGATTCCCTCTCGGATTCTTGCCCGCACCAACCAGGCAGCCATTTTACACTGGGGCGAGCAAAGCCTCGGAAGGGAAGACCGCCCTTGCTCCAATTCAGACCCTCCATCCTGGTCCTGACTGGTGGGAGCGCCCTCCGCTTAAGACCTGGTGACCTTTGAACTTCCACCTTTCCCATTGCAGCTCCCCAGCACGACCCTGCCACCCTCACTCTGGGACCCCATCGGCTTACGTTGTCCTCTGGCTCCGACTCGGGCAGATCGGGGCAGTTCCATTTGTGCACACTGTCATTGCAAGGACTGCAGAGCTGCCGGCCGGTTAATTTGTCCAGCAAATCCGGGTCCCCAGAACATTATCACAGAAATCACAGAAACCCTACAGTACAGAAAGAAGCCATTCGGCCCATCGAGTCTGCACCGACCACAATCC
The DNA here is from genome assembly GCF_964213995.1 of Mustelus asterias. Taxonomy (NCBI): domain Eukaryota; kingdom Metazoa; phylum Chordata; class Chondrichthyes; order Carcharhiniformes; family Triakidae; genus Mustelus; species Mustelus asterias. Next base: position 81,558,397 of record NC_135818.1, read on the forward strand.
CACCCAGACCCTCCCCTCATATCCCGACATATTTTACCCACTAATCCCTCTAATCTACACATCCCAGGACACTAAGGGCAATTTTAGCTTGGCCAATCAACCTAACCCGCACATCTTTGGACTGTGGGAGGAAACCGGAGCACCCGGAGGAAACCCACGCAGACACGAGAAGAATGTGCAAACTCCACACAGACAGTGACCCAAGCCGGGAATCGAACCCAGGTCCCTGGAGCTGTGAAGCAGCAGTGCTAACCACTGCGCTACCGTGCCGCCCCTTTCGCTGCCTTTCTGGATTGAATAGTCTGGTGATAATAGGCCATCACCTCCCCTTTTAATTGCTGTTGCGTGGATGGATTGGAGAAGTTGGGATGATTATATTAGAGCAGAGACGGCCAAGGGGGCATTTTGTAGAGATGTTTAAAATCATGGGTCTAGATAGCAAAATTAAAGGGAAACTGTTTCGATTGACTAAAGGGTTGATAACGAGAAAGCACAGAGTGAAGTTGGTTCATGAAAGAGCCAGAGGCAACACGGCAAAAATCCTATTTTACACAATAAATCATTAAGATTTGGCATGCACTACCTGATAGGGTGATGGAAACCAATTCAATAACTTATTCAAATGGTTAAGTATTCACTCGAGAGGAGTGGGTGAACAGTTGTTTCTTGGGCTGGAGGAAGATGTATTCCCCCGTGGTCTATGTTAGGTCCATGGCTTTTCTTGATCTGTATCCATGAGCCAGACTTTGATGTGCAGGGAAGACTTTTTTTTATTCATTCATGGGACATGGGCGTCGCTGGCTGGGCCAGCATTTATTGCCCATTCCCAGCTCCCCTTGTTGGGCATTTGAGAGTCAACCATATTGCAGTGGCTCTGGAGTCACATGTAGGCCAGACCAGGTAAGGACGGCAGATTTTCTTCCCTAAAGGACATTAGTGAACCAGATGGATTTTTCCGACAATCGACAATGGTTTCATTGTCATTGTTAGATTCTTAATTCCGGATTTAAAAAATATATATATTGATTTCAAATTCTACCCTCTGCTGTGGCGGGATGCGAATCCAGGTCCCCGGAACAACGTTTGCTGAATTTCTGGATTGATAGTCTTGCGATAATACCACTAGGCCATCGTCTCCCCCTCACTCCGGCAAACTCTGGGCCAATGTCAGTTGAGGGGTAGTTGACAATGGCGCAGTGAGGTACAGAGCGTGCTGAGTGTGTAAGTGGGTCAGCAGATTGAATGAATTGGTGGGTTCCGTTACCTTCTTGAGGTGGATAGGAAACACGGACAACTTGCAAACAAACGTTTAAGCAGTCGAGTGGTGCCATTGCTTACCTGCTGAGTAACCTTCTGCCATCACAGTTCGGCTAGTCTTAACACCAGATGATATTACCTGACAGTTCAAAGGAGCACGTATTACCGCTCTACAAGAAGTGTGTCTCTTCAGAATCTGACGTTGAATACGCAGAGGTGTTGTTTGGTGGCAATAATGAATCAAGAATTGTGCATTAATTAAAAGACAATTAGAGCCCTTCAGATTATTGAACATATTACCGCTCACTCTACATCTGTGCTACTCTCCAAATGCATTCATTAACAATTGATGAATTTTTATTTTCTCTCGTTCACTAATTAAATTTATCCTGTGTCTAAACAAAACTGACTCGATAGGAATTAATTCGCGAAACCAAGAACCTGGATGACTACAGGAATATCGAGGGGAGGGGGATTAACATGAACTCGAAGTTTTAAGTGTCGTTCAGCTAATGTCAAGATCTACGTTAAAGTAAGGCTGGACATACCTCTGTAATAAATCTGATTTGGAATGGAGAGTGGGTTCCGTCAATTTAATTTGTTAATTTGGTGATGTAAGTAGGCATGGTGGTGGCACAGTGGTTAGCACTGCTGCTTCACAGCGCCAGGAACCCGGGTTCGATCCCCGGCTTGGGTCACTGTCTGTGTGGAGTCTGCACGTTCTCCCCGTGTCTGCATGGGTTTCCTCCAGGTGCTCCGGTTTCCTCCCACATTCTGAAAGACGTGCTGGTTAGGTGCATTGACCCGAACAGGTGCTGGACTGTGGAGACTAGGGGAATTTCGCAGTAACCTAATTGCAGTGTTAATGTAAGCCTTACTTGTGACGAATAAATAAAGTTTAAAATTCAGCGCTAAGCAGGTTTCTGATGGTGAAAGGACACTCCTATGTTTTAGGTGGGCATGTATTGTAGACACAGGCTGCTTATTGAATTAAATAATCCTTCGTCAGGCAAAATGGTTCCAATGGATGGAAGGAACTAGGAACAGTACAGCACAGGAACAGGCCTTTCAGCCCACCAAGCCTGCGCTGATCATGTTGTCCTATCTAGACTAACCACCTGTATCCCTCTACACTGCGCCTACCCAGATAAGTCTTAAATGAAGCTGTCCTATCTGCCTCAACCACCTCACTTGGCAGCGCATTCCAGGCCCCAACTACCCTCTGTGTAAAAAGAATTTCCCTCCCACATCTCCACTGAACCTTTCTCCCCTTATCTTGAATTTGGGCCCCTTCTGATTGTCATTTCTGCCCCTGGGAAAAAGCTTTCAACTGTTCACCCTATCTATACCCTCATAATTTTATAAACTTCTATCAGGTCGCCCCCTCAGCCTCCGTCTTTCCAGGGAGAACAATCCCAGTTTATTCAACCTCTCCTCATAGCTAATACCCTCCATACCAGGCAACATCCTGGTAAACCTTTTCTGTACTCCCTCCAAAGCCTCCATGTCCTTCCGGTAGTGTGACGACCAGAATTTAACTGGCCAGAATTTTACCGGCACGCCCGTTGATTCCGGCATTCGGCAATGGCATTCTCCATTGGCCTCGGGTGGGATCGTACGAACCACGGGCGGACGTGCCGGTAAAATTCCGCCCAGTATTCCAAATATGGCCTAACCAACGTTTTATATAACTGTAACATAACTTGCCTACTTTTATACTCGATGCCCCGTCCGATGAGGGCAAGCACGCCTTATGCTTTCTTCACCACCTTTTCTACCTATGCTGCCACTTTGAAGGATCTGTGGACCTGTACTCCCAGATCTCTCTGTGTGTCTGTGCTCCCGATGGTTCTGGCATTTATTTTATAGCTCCGCCTGAATTGCATCTACAAGGCTGCTGTGTTGCTTGACCACTTTTTAATACATCCTGTTGTCAGTTTGATTTTATGGATGTGCACAATGCTACATCATGCCCTATGAGGGAGCAGCGACATGTGAGACCTTTCAGACATGCGGAAGGATAGTCGGATTATATCGGATGTCACGATTCTTCACTCTTGTCCATGTGAAAGTTATGCATATTCTTCAGCTGGTGTGTTTCTGCAAGGGAGCTCCGCACTGCAACTGCGCATTTGCTCCAGGGTTGAGCGCCCAATTCGTATCTCAGCCCACCCCACCCTCATCGGAAATCACGGTGGCACAGTGGTTAGCGCTGCTGCCTCACAGCGCCAGGGACCCGGGTTTAATTCCAGCCTTGGGTCACTGTCTGTGTGGAGTTTGCACTTTCTCCCCGTGTCTGCGTGGGTTTCCACCAGGTGCTCCGGTTTCCTCCCACAGTCCGAAGATGTGCAGTTTAGGTGGATTGACCATGATAAATTGCCCCTTAGTGTCTGTCCAAAGATGTGCAGGGTAGGTAAATTAAAAGTATAAAACAGAAAACATCCATGCAGGCTTCATCCCTCACCCCACACAGGCCCTATGCCCTATTCATTCCAACCTATGCCTACCCATGTCCCCCATGGCCCTTATGCCCCCATGCCAACTTAGTGACCTTCTACTGACCCCCATTATGCCCATACCTTTTATTCAACTTAGTGCCAATGAATGCCCCCGCACATTTTCTTTCCCTTGATCCCTCCATTCCAACTCATCAAGTTTCCTTGGATCATTCCTTGACAGCTTTGACACTTCACTGATTGCTTTGACAAGTTTGAAAACTGGACAGCTTTTCAACAGTTCCTTGACAGTTGGACACTTTCTTGACAGCTCAACATGTTCTTTGTCAACTCGACAGCTCTAACATACTAGGCCATCACCTCCCCGTTTCATTGGTGATTGTAATTGCGTTAAGTTCTTTCACCCCTTTCATTTCACAATTATTTCTGGTTCGTATCCTGGGTTTCACATTCATTGATCTTTGAAGATGGCAGTTCATATTGAGAGAGTAATTAGCAAAGCACATTGGGCCTTGGGGCTTCATAAGTAGAGACAGTGAGCACAAAAGCAGCAAAGACAGGCTAAGTTTTTAAAGCTCCTGGTTAGGCAACAGCTTCAGTCCAGCCTCAATTGCTTCACTTTAGGAACCACTGTGAAGGTCCAGGAAAGAATGCAGAGGAGATTTATGTGGATGGTTTTCAGGCTGAGGGAACACATGGCACTGTTTCAAAGGAAGAGCAGGGTGGTTATCCCCAGTGGCCCAGCCCATGTTTACCCCATGATCAACATCAAATGATAAGAAAAGTATTTTTTTTATTCATTCATAGGATGTGAGTGCCACTGACTGGGCCAGCATTTATTGCCTATCTATTTGTTCTATTATTAGTGTCACAGGTAGACTTACATTAACACTGCAATGAAGTTACTGTGAAAATCCCCTAGTCGCCACACTCCGACGCCTGTTCGGGTACACTGAGGGAGAATTTGGCACGGCCAATGCATCTAACCAGCACGTCTTTCAGAGGAAACCGGAGCACCCGGAGGAAACCCACGTAGACGCGGGGAGAACGTGCAGACTCCACAAGGACAGTGACCCAAGTCAGGAATCGAAGCCGGGTCCCTGGTGCTGTGAGGCAGCAGTGCTAATCACTGCGCCGCCCCATGCTTCCCACACTGGGCGGGGGAAAGGTTCATCTTCACCAAGCCTGAATCTATACTCACCTGACATCTACATTTTCAAAGGTTCAATAGACTGTTGTATATGGTTCTGATATCAGAACTGAACCAAGTCAGGAATCGAAGCCGGGTCCCTGGTGCTGTGAGGCAGCAGCGCCAACCACCGTGCCACCTCTGGATTATTCGTCCAATTGTCAATACCCACTATGCCACTGCCTCTGGGTCTCTGGGCATTATTGTTGGACTTGTGGAATCTTGCTGTGCACAAAGTGGCTGCCATGTTGCCTACTTGACGACGGCGACGACACTTCAAAAGTACTCCATTGGCTGTAAAATGCTTTGGGAGACATTCAGAGGTTATACAAATGCAAAGCTCTCCTTCCTTTTCTATTTTCCTGTCATTTACCAATTGACAAATGTGCACTCGTTCAATATTTTTATGGAATTAGGAAGCTAAGATGGGCTTACGAGAGAACGCCTTGCTTCCGCGATCAAGCCGGCACTGCTACATACTTCACGCTTGACTGCTTGCAGGTGGATGTGAACATCTCCAGTTTAACTGCCAGCTGATTATTTCCTTTCACCCCTGTGGGGAAATGAATTGGTTGCTGATTGATAGTTTAAGCTCTTTTTCATTCGGTCCTCAGTAGAAATCGCTTGTGACGTACTGCCACTATTAAACTAAATGTGCACAGGAAATGTTGAACACCTAATAGGGAGCTAAATAGGCCCTAGTGAATCGGAGTATAATCGTTGCCTTCGCCAGGACACTCTGCTGCTTAGAATTTGCTCAGATCCACATTGCAGTTCAGAAGCACTTCATTTTCCAGCTGTAATGCATAAGATCCTTGTTGCACCGCGTTTTCTGTTTTCTAAATATTATTTGTCAGCAGATACAGATTGTGGCAACCACTTGCTTTGATCATTGCTCTGCAGAGGTACTGGGAACTGGTCGCAGCATCAGAATGCGTGTACCTGCTCCACTGGCAAGTCATGTTGCAGCTTTACAGAATCTTACTTAGGCCGCACTTGAAATATAATGTTCAGTTCTGGTCGCCACGCTGCCAGAAGGATGTGGGGGCTTTCGACAGGGTAGAGAAAAGATTTACCAGGATGTTGCCTGGTATGGAGGGCATTAGCTACGAGGAGAGGTTGGAGAAACTCGGGTTGTTCTCACTGGAATGACGCAGGTTGAGGGGGCGACCTGATAGAAGTCTACAATATTATGAGGGGCATGGGCAGAGTGGATAGTCAGAAGCTTTTCCCCAGGGTGGAAGAGTCAATTACTAGGGGGCATAGGTTTAAGGTGCGAGGGGCAAGGTTTAAAGGAGATGTACAAGGCGAGTTTTTTACACAGAGGGTGGTGGGTGCCTGGAACTCGCTGCCAGGGGAGGCAGTGGAAGCAGATACGATAGTGACTTTTAAGGGGTGGCTTGACAAATACATGAATAGGATGGGAACAGAAGGATATGGTCCCGGGAAGGGTACGGGGTTTTAGTTCAGATAGGCAGCATGGTCGGTGCAGGCTTGGAGGGCCAAAGGGCCTGTTCCTGTGCTGTAATTTTCTTTGTTATAAAGTTGGCTGCTGAGTAATCTTGGAGCAAAGGGGGTGGGGTAGCCACAATGCGTTTTAGATGACCAGGGAAGGTGGTGGGAGGCATCTGTCACCCTAGAAAGACCCACAGAAGACCCAGTGGCGGAAGCTGATGAGTGAGGATATGATGGTGGGGGAAGCCCCCAGTCTAAAAGAGGTGAAGGAGAGCTGGTGTGAGAGTTCCCTACAAATCCCCTCCTCCTCATGGATTACAGAACCAACTGTTCTCAGTACTGACCTTTTTTCATTCATTTGTGGGACATGGGCGTCGCTGGCTGGCCAGCATTTATTGCCCATCCCTAGTTGCCTTTGGAGGGCAGTTGAGAGTCAACCACATTGCTGTGGCTCTGGAGTCACATGTAGGCCAGACCAGGTAAGGGTGGCAGATTTCCTTCCCTAAAGGAAGTTAGTGAACCAGGTGGATTTTTCCGACAATGGTTTCATGATCATCAGTAGATTCTTAATTCCAGATGCTTTTTTTAAAAATTGAATTGAAATTCCACCATCTGCCGTGGCGGGATTCGAACCCAGGTCTCCAGAATGTGAGCTGACTTTCTGGATTAATAATCTGGCGATAACATCACCAGGCCATCGCCTACCCTGTGTTTCCCGGTCCTCTTCTGAAAGGCCTTCGATGACAAAGGCTCCCCCTGTCTCCCTGACCTTAGGGCCAGCTTCCACGTGCTCCCAGATCTCAAACTCCCTCTTGCAGGCAGTCTAGATCCTGAAACCTGCACCTCTGCTCTCCAAATCTCTCTTCAGAGGTTACATCCTTCAATCACCTCCATTTACCCCCAAACTCCTGATCCTCTCAAATTGTTGCTATACTCTGAGACTCCACCCCACTGCTGTAAGTCCTGGACTCTTCTTACCAGTGTTCCGATATAGCTATTCTTATTACTGATGAGTCAGTGGTCGGAATTCTCTGATGATGTGCAACACCAAAGCCTACTTACATTTGTATAGCACCTTAAACTAAGAATAGCTAGACTTGGGGCGTTTCATGTGCATAGCTCTTTGAAGGTGGCAGGAAATGTTGAGAGAATAGTTAACAAAGCATTCGGGATCTTGGGCTTCATAAATCGAGATATTGAGTACAAAAACAGGAAGACGAAGATCAACCTTTCTGAAGCTCTGGTTAGGCCACAACTAGAATATTGCACCCAGGCCCAGGTCACCGCACTTCAGGAAGGATGTGCGGGGCCTTGAGAGAGCGCAGAGGAGGTTTACCAGAATGGTTCCTGAGCTGAGAGATTTTAGCTACAGGGTCAGGGTTGGAGAAGCTAGGATTGTTCTCCTTGAAGCGAAGGAGATTGATGAGAGCTTTGTACAAGATTATGACAACTCTGGATAAGGTAGGCAAAGCAAACACTTTCCATTAGCTGACTGACCAAGGAGCAGGGGGCACAGATTTAAGGTTTCAGGTAAGAGAAGGAAGGGAGAATGTGAGGAAGAACTTTTTTATGCAGCGAGTGGTAATGACCTGGGACTTGCTACCCATGAGGGCGGTGATCAATAACTGCAGAAGGAACTTGGATGGGCGCTTGTTAGAAATAAACTTGCTGGGCTACTGGTATGGAGTAGTAGGGGGGAGGGGGTGGGCGGGGGAGTGCTGGGACTGACGGGATTGCTCTACTGAGAGCCAACATGGACTCAGTGGGCTGAATGGGCTCTTTGTTATGTTGCGATGATAATACATCCCTCGGCACCAGGGGAAAGTGTGGGCACCAAGCAAAACTGGACACTGAGCTACATAAGGAGGTACCAGAACAAGGAATCAAAGGAGGTGGGCCCCATAGAAGCCCCCCATCACACAACACCCATTCATGCAGGAATACCCATTCATGCAACACCCTCCTTCAAGATACAACCCCCTGGCACTGCGCATTGGAACTGTCCTTGGCACTGTCTAGACACTGCCAGTAGACAGTGCTGGGGTCACTATCAGAAGGATGTTGATGCATTGGAAATGATGCAGAAGAGATTTACCAGGATGTTGCCTGGTTTGGAGGATATGGACTGTGAAGAAAGGTTGAACAAACTTGGACTGTTTTCATTGGAGCGTCAGATGATGAGGGGGGACCTGTTAGAGGTTACAAGATTATGACAGGCTTGGATAGAGTGGATAGTCAGAGTCTTTCTCCCAGGGTTGAAGGGTCAATTACTCAGTTGAAAGTGAGAGGGAGAAAGTTCAAAAGAGATGTAAGCGGCAAGTTTTTCGCACAGAAGATGGTGAATGCCTGGAACGCACTGCCAGAGGAGGTGGTGGAAGCAGATTCTATAACAACGTTCAGGAGGCATCTGGATAGATACATGAATAGGCAGGGAATAGAGGGATATGGACCACATAGAGGCAAGAAAATATTAGGTTGTGCTTGAGCAGTGCCAGGGGGCAATGCCAGGGGGCCGTGCTTGAGCATGACCCTCTTCCCCCCGCCGTAGGCGAGAGCAGAAAATCCCCCTAAATACTCCGGTTTGAGGCCAATATAACATACATAATCCAGAAACTCAGCTAATGTTCTGGAGGCACGGGTTCGAATCCCACCACGGCAGATGGTGCAATTTGAATTCAATAGAAAATATCTGGAATTAAGAATCTACTGATGAGCGTGAAACCATTGCCGATTGACGGAAAAGCCCATTTGGTTCACTAATGTCCTTCAGGGAAGGAAATCTGCCATCCTTACCCGGTCTGGCCTACATGTGATTCCAGAGCCACAGCAATGTGGTTGACTCTCAACTGCCCTCCAAGGACAACTAGGGATGGGCAATAAATGCTGGTCAGCCAGCGACACCCATGTCCCACAAATGAATTTTAAAAAATGCATCTTTGAAGAGGTGTACCGCAGAAAGAGTAACTACAAAGCTTAGCGGAATGCATAAGTTATTGAAGCCATTTCAGAAATGAAATTAATGAACGTGCTAATGTGTGTGAATCAGAGCGAGCTTCTTCAAGCTAATGGTATAAATTATGTGATCCACACAAAACTTATGGGAACAGCATTGTACCAGTCTGATCCTGTTACCAGTAAATTTAAGTGCAGTATTGGTTTTTGCTCTGCTGGCTATAGTTCCTTGGTAAATGACTCCATTAATCTTTGAGTGTATTTATATTCTCTGCTGACAGAATGAATAATAAGTTGTCTGCCGCCCCCAACTTACAGCGAATGTTTCCAGAAAGGGCACATGGGTTCCTTGCAGTTAATCTGAAGGCTAAAACTCTGAACTCCTCAATCAGTCCGCCCTTCTCCATCCAAAGCTATTCACTTATTATTCATCTACCTGGTAGTGTGTCACATTTATAGGATCCGGGTTAGCGCTGCTGCCTCATAGCGCCAGGAACCCGAATTCAATTCCCGGCTTTGGGTCACTGTACAGAGTCTGCACCTTCTCTCCACCGTGTCTGGGTGGGTTCCCTCCGGGTGCTCTGGTTTCCTCTCACAGTCTGAAAGATGTGCTGGTTAGGTGCTAAAATTCTCCCTCAGGCACTGGAGTGTGACGACTAGGGGATTTTCACAGTAACTTCATTGCAGTGTTAATGTAAGTCTATTTGTGACACTAATAAATAAATGAAGCAAAGAAGACAGCCATTCAGCCCATTACAGGCTGGTGCTGACTCTTTGAAATGGTTATCCAATGAGTCCCATTTTTCTGCATCTTCCTTGAGGCTTTTTCCTTTTTGAACGTATATTCAGTTTATTTGCAAATTTACTGTTGAATCTGCTTCCACCACCCAGTCTGGCTGTTCAATAAAAAAAATATGAGAGGTGTGGACAGGGTGGATAGTCAGGGGCTTCCCCCCCCCCCCCAGGGTGGAAGTGTCAATTACAAGGAGGCACAGGTTCAAGGTGAGAGGGGGAAAGTTTAAGGGAGATGTGCGGGGGAGGTTTTTCAAACAGAGAGTGGTGGGTGCCTGGAACGCGCTGCCAGAGGAGGTGGTGGAAACAGACACATTAGCAACATTGAAGAGGCAGCTGGATGGGTCCATAAATAGGGAGGGAATAGAGGGATACGGACTGAGTAAGGGCAGAAGGCTTATTTTTAGCTTAGTTAGGGCATCATGATCGGCACAGGCTTGGAGGGCCAAAGGGCCTGTTCCCATGCTGTGCTGTTCTTTGTTCCTTGCATTCCAGATCATAACATGACCCCCAGAAATGTGCAGGTTAGGTGGATTGGCCATGCTAAATTGTCTGTCAGTGTCCCAAGATATATATATGTAGGTTAGGGAGAATTAGTGGGGTGAATAGGTATGGTTGCAGGGATAGGGCCTGGGTAAGAGTCTGCAAACTCCTTCTGCACTAATAGAATCCCTACAGTGCAGAAAGAGGCCATTTGGCCGATCGAGTCTGCACCAACCACAATCCCACCCAGGCCATATTCTCGTATTTACCCTGCTAATCCCCTGACAAAGGATCAATTTAGCATGGCCAATCAACCTAACCTGCACATCTTTGGACTGTGAGAGGAAACAGGAGCACCCGGAGGAAACCCACGCAGACACGGGGAGAATGTGCGAACTCCACACAGACAGTGACCCAAGTCGAGAATTGAACCTGGGTCCCTGGCGCTGTGAGGCAGCAGTGCTAACCACTGTGCGCTGTAGGGTTTCTACGATTCTATGAATAGGCCATTTATGAGCGGTATTTATTCTGCAATCTGGACTATTCCACCTGAGAAATCTTGATGTTTTCCCATTATTCCATCTGTTGTTGATGTTTTTGAAACGGTGCACGGCAAGTTTTCAAACTAAGCGATGCGCTGGCCCATAGATGTGCCAGCTGCAGTGTTACCCTGGCACACGCAGGCTGGCCTGATGTGCCCCAGTAGGCTGTAATTTCTAATAGTCATCTTAGGCCGAGAGGAGGGAGGCCAAGGGGCCCGGGAACGTACATGGGCCACACAGGCAAGATAAACGAACTGAATCAGGACAGATGGCAGAGGGAGCACCCGATGAGATGAATGAATTCATGGTTGAGGTATGGTGTAAGTGGGGGGGATGAACATTGGCAGAAAAAACTAGGCCGCTTGACCAGCTGTGATGTTGGAGACTCGTGCAGTGTTCCATGATGGGGCACTGGGAACCAGCTGCGATGCTGAACACGCCTTCCAGGTACTGCTAAATCTATGCTCAGCTCAGCTGCTGATGAGAGTCTGCACTGAACTGAGCGGGAAAAGGGATTTGATGAATAAAATTTGCTGGAATGAAGCAGCTCCTGCGATCCAGGTACCTCGTGTTGTGTAATGGAAGAGCATCAGTCTAATCAATAATTTAAAGATATAATAATATTTCTAACCATTGTTAGCCAGACTCCCTGAAGCCTTTCAGAGGCACAATCATTTCTTTCTGAAGGATGACACTCCCTTGGAAAGGTTTGCTGTTGCTTTGCATTCGTAATCCAGTGAGCGAGAGGGGTGGGAGTTACGTACACAATCTGCTCCCAAACATCTGTGCTGCAGCTGCCAGCTGTGGGGGATGGATGAGATGTGCAGCTGCTGATTCCGGCTAGGCATTGTGCTCGAGTGTGCTTTTCTCTATTCCTGCTCTGGTTGTCTGCCCAATGTACCCCCCACACCCCCGCCACCCCTCCCTCCCCAGCCTTCCACATCTGAAGCTGATCCTTAAAGAGTTTACATCCCGAATCTTGATTTTGATTTGATTTATTATTGTCACATGTATTGGGATACAATGAAAAGTATTGTTTCTTGCGCGCTTTACAGACAAAGCATACCGTTCATAGAGAAGGAAAGGAGAGAGTGCAGAATGCAGTGTTACAGTCATAGCTAGGGTTTAGAGAAAGATCAACTTAGAGCAAGGTAAGTCCATTCAAAAGTCTGGCGGCAGCAGGGAAGAAGCTGTTCTTGAGTCGGTCGGTACGTGACCACAGACTTTTGTATCATTTTCCCGACGGAAGAAGGTGGAAGAGAGAATGTCCGGGGTGTGTGGGGTCATTGATTATGCTGGCTGCTTTGCCGAGGCAGTTGGAAGTGTAGACAGAGTCAATGGATGGGAGGCTGGTTTGCGTGATGGATTGGGCTACATTCACAACCCTTTGTAATTTCTTGCGGTCTTGGGCAGAGCAGGGGCCATAACAAGCTGTGATACAACCAGAAAGAATACTTTCTATGGTGCATCTGTAAACGTTGGTGAGAGTCGTAGCGGACATGCTGAATATCCTTAGCCTCCTGAGAAAGAAGAGATGTTGGTGGGCTTTCTTAACTATAGCATCGGCATGGAGGGACCAGGACAGGTTGTTGGTGATCTGGACACCTAGAAACGTGAATCTCTTGATCATCTTCATCCCCATTGATGTAGACATTTGGGATGGAATTTGACGACACTTTACGATTCCTTCTTTTGTATTTGCTGACAACGTGTATGTATATGGCACCTTTAATGGATTGGACACGTTCAAGGCGCTTCACAAAAGGACATAGGAACTAGGAGCAGGAGTAGGCCATTCAGCCCCTTGAGCCTGCACCTTCACTCAAGACGATCATGGCTGATCTTATCTCAGTCTCAATTTCACTTTCCTGCCCGTTCTCCATAACCCTTTTACTAAGGGTGGTACGGTTGCATGGTGGTTAGCACTGCTGCCTCAAAGCGCCAACGAACCAGGTTCGATTCCTGGCTTGGGTCGCTGTCTGTGCGGAGTCTGCACATTCTTCCCTTGTCGGCGTGGGTTTCCTCTGGGTGCTCCGATTTCCCCCCACAGTCCGAAACACGTGCTGGTTAGGTGCATTGGCCGTGCTAAATTCTCCCTCAGTGTATCCGAACAGGCGTCGGAGTGTGGCGACTAGGGGATTTTCACAGTAACTTCGTTGCAGTGTTAATGTAAGCCTACCTGTGACACTAATAAATAAACTTTAAAACTTCCAAATTCATAAATTCCTATTAAAATACCTTGAAATGATTCTGCTACCTCTGGAGGTCTGCTCCCCACTTTAGATCTAATTAAAGGCAATTGTCTCTTTAAGTCAGAGGCCTTTGTCTACTCTTTCTTGAGTTTCTTCTGAAGAGTAACTTGGTCTCTGTTCACTTAACTTCAGTTGTCTGAAACATTCTTTCTGTCACAGTTACCTGGAATATCTGGGCTGCCCTGTTTCTGAGGAAGCTTGCATCTTTGCAACTCCCTCACCCTGCCCAGATGCTTCTGTCTGAGTTGAGAGAAAGCTGCTCACTGCTCAGTGATCTTCCTCCTACTGCCCCTAGCTTCCAATTAAAAAAACACTGAACAACAAAGAAAATGTTTTGCTTTACCTTATGAGGGCCCCTAGTTGCCCAGCAACTATACTGATCTCTCACACCGCAGCTTTCTGGTAAAAAATAAAATACCGCGGATGCTGGAATCTGAAATAAAAACAAAAAATAGACCGCAAGGAACTACAAAAGGTCGTGAATGTAGCCCGATCCATCAGGCAAACCAGCCTCCCATCCACTGACTCCGTCTACACTTCCCGCTGCCTCGGCAAAGCAGCCAGCATTATTCAGGACCCCTCGCACCCCGAACATTCTCTCTTCCACCTTCTTCCGTCGGGAAAAAGAAAGAAAAGTCTGAGGCCACGTACCAACCGACTCAAGAACAGCTTCTTCCCTGCTGCTGTCAGACTTTTGAATGGGCCTACCTTGCATTAAGTTGATCTTCCTCTGCGCCCTAGCTATGACCGTAACACTACATTCTACACTCTCTCGTTTCCTTCTCTATGAACGGTATGCTTTGTCTGTATCGCCCGCAAGAAACAATACTTTTCACTGTATGTTAATACATGTGACAATAATAAATATCAAATCAAATCAAAATCAAATGCTGGAAAATGTCAGCAGGTCTGACAGCATCTGTGGGGAGAGGATAGAGCCAACGTTTCGAGTCTAGGTGACCTTTCGTCAGAGCTGAGAATCCCAGCTGGATCTGAAACTAACCCCTCCACACACACACAAACATATTTGTCCAGCGTGAAATCTAACTATGGGTCACTTTCTAGGCACAGAAACATGAAATCAAATCTACCTAAAATTAGACCATGGCTGGAATTTTACAACCCAGTCCGCCACGGGAATCGGGGCGGGCGAGGGGCGGACCATGGAGAGGTCCATTGATCTTAGGTGAGATTTTACGGTTTCAAAGAACAGTACAGCGCAGGAAACAGGCCCTTCGGCCCTCCAAGTCTGTGCCGCTCATTGGTCCAACCAGACCATTCGTTTGTATCCCTCCATTCCCAGACTGCTCATGTGACTATCCAGGGAAGTCTTAAACGATGCCAGCGTGTCTGCCTCCACCACCCTACGTGGCATGGCATTCCAGGCCCCCGCTACTCTCTGTGTAAAAAACGTCCCTCTGACATCTGAGTTATACCTCCGCCCCTCTCACCTTGAGCCCATGACCCCTCGTGACCGTCACCTCCGACCTGGGAAAAAGCTTCCCACTGTTCACCCTATCTATACCCTTCATAATTTTGAACACCTCTATTAGGTTTCGGGACGAGCGAGGCCATAAAATCCCGCCCCTTATCTCTAATGTTTACCCATACAAACGTAAATCCTTTAAAACTACCTTTGGTTTCTGAACAGAGGTCAAACCTGTGCAGTTACAGTGACCTCGTCCTGAGCTGAGTTGACACTCTCTTTGTACAAGACATGGGTGTTTTTCAGGCAGCACGATGTTAGCCAGAATCCCTGCCTTTTTTATACTTGCGGACTCAATCATTTCTGGTGCTGTGTTTGACATTGGTAGAGTTATCATTCTCTGCACCTATTTGTCTTTAGTTTGCTTTGCAAATATCATCCTATGTGGTATTTAAAGTTCCACTCGTCTCGAGTGGCTGAGCATCAATAGCAAGTTGACCTGCATTCTTATTATATTGACCATTTGTCCGAATTGAACACCTTTGATTCTTTGACGTCCAAATGGAAAAATCAATCAATAAGCTCACAGTGGCAAGGAATTCTTCAAGGAAAGAGTGGTATTTGAGAACTGTGCTGTTTAAACTTTTATTCTATAAAGAGTAGGCCGGCAGGCCAAGTTGTTCCAAAGTTACTGCAAGCAGCTCAAGAGAATTGCAAGCCATCAAGATGACATCACTTCATTGCCTTCCTCCCAGTTGACCAGTCATTCCCGCTTTTAGCACTGCTGCCTCGCAGTACCAGAAACCTGGGTTCGATTCCCGGCTTGGGTCACTGTCTGTGTGGAGTCTGCACGTTCTCCCTGTGTCTGCGTGGGTTTCCTCCAGGTGCTCCAGTTTCCTCCCACAGTCTGAAAGACGTGCTGGTTAGGTGCATTGGCCATGCTAAATTCTCTGTCAGTGTACCTGAACAGGCGTCGGAGTGTGGCAACTAGGGGAATTTCACAGTAACTTCATTGCAGTGTTAATGTAAGACTACTTGTGACTAATAAATAAACATTACTTTAAACTTTTTTAATCATTTGATAGCTACTAATCTGGGAATAAACTACAAGCTTAATTTTTCACTTGTATTTTTATCATGCCTGATTCTGGTATAACAATTCAGGGTGGACAAGACCTTTTGGATTGCTCCTGATTTATTAAGAAAAAAATTATTTTGAGGCCTTAAGTTTATTTATTAGTGTCACAAGTAGGCTTACATTAACACTGCATGAAGTTACTGTGAAATTCCCCTTTTCGCCACACTCTGGCGCCTGTTCGGGCGCACTGAGGAAGAATTTAGCACGGCCAATGCACCCTAACCAGCACGTCTTTCAGACTGTGGGAGGAAGCCGGAGCACCCGGAGGAAACCCACGCAGACACGGGGAGAACGTGCAGACTCCGCACAGACAGTGACCCAAGCCAGGAACTGAACCTGGTTCCCTGATGTTGAGAGGCATCAGTGCTAACCACTGTGCCACCATGCCGCCATTGGTATGAGAATTATGGATGCACCCTCCCTGAGGGTGCATGGGGCAGGGAGACACGTGCGTGACTGTGCTTTGTTTCATGTTATTTTTACTAGCGAGCCCACTGAGCGAACACAGGGCCAGGAGAGACGATGCTTAAATAGATTTTCATACAGACGCAGGAAGCTGCTACAGTTGGAGCCAGTCAGTGGGACTCCTGCGATGGAGCACATTTAGCAATCAAACTGCCAAGAGTCACTCATTGATGCCAAAACTGATTATCTGAGGGCTGGTTTCAGAGCAGTGGTTTCAAAATGTTCCAGTTCTTTAAGTAAAGAGGAGCACTGACTTAATGCGATTGAAAATGAAGCCAGGAAAGCTTACAATTTGCGATAAGCAGACCAAGCGTTTATTGTTTCAATGATTAGCCCCTTTACAAAAAATAAACTGCTGAAAGAACATTGTGTAGGAAATGGATAAGGATAATCTAGCGATGGAGATCGCAAGGTAGTAATGGATGAGGTAGGCAATTTGATTCATTCTCGGTCATTCAAATGGGATCTAATTTCTCTCCTCCGCATTCCACCTGCCTAGCCCCAGCCTGATGCAATGTTCCACTGTCTCATGAATGGTCCCAACGATTTTGCCTCTGCTTGCAATTCCATTTAATGATCGCCCTTTGCCTGAAGAACTTCCTGCTATCAGACCTGAAATGTCATTTTAACCCAGTTTGAAATTGTGCCCTAAGGTCTAACTGTCATTACTTACAGTGAGAAGTCTCACAACACCAGGTTAAAGTCCAACAGGATTATTTGGTAGCACGAGCTTTCGGAGTGCTGCTCCTTCGTCAGGTGCGTGCATCCAAAGATGTGCGTATTAGGTTGATAGGCCATACTAAATTGCCCCTTAGTATCCCAGGATGTGTAGGTTAGAGGGGTTAGCGGGGTAAACGTGTGGGGTTAGGGCCTGGGGTGGGATTGTTGTCGGTGCAGACTCGATGGGCCGAATGGCCTCCTTCTGCACTGTAGGGTCTCTATGATTCTGTGAGGTGAGTCCCTGATCATCACTCACCTGACGAAAGAGCAGCAAGCTCCGAAAGCTGGTGCTACCAAATAAATCTGTTAGACTTTCACCTGGTGCTGTGAGACTTCTTACTGTGCCCACCCCAGTCCAACGCCGGCATCTCCACATCATTGTCACTATTTAGTTTAAGGTCATTTCCCAGATTTGCCTTTTCTGTGCGGTCCACAATCCAATATAAGGTCACTTCAGGAATTTCCTATCAGTCCTGGAAAACCTGAGTCTCACCAATCCTTTTGATTTGATTTGATTTATTATTGTCGCGTGTATTAGTATACAGTGAAAAGTATTGTTTCTTGCGTGCTATACAGACAAAGCATACCGTTCATAGAGAAGGAAAGGAGAGAGTGCAGAATGTAGTGTTACAGTCATAGCTAGGGTGTAGAGAATGATCAACTTAATGCAAGGTAAGTCCATTCAAAAGTCTGACGGCAGCAGAGAAGAAGCTGTTCTTGAGGCGGTTGGTAAGTGACCTTAGACTTTTGATCTTTCTCCCGACGGAAGAAGGTGGAAGAGAGAATGTCCGGGGTGCGTGGGGTCCTTGATTATGCTGGCTACTTTGCCGAGGCAGCAGGAAGTGTAGACAGAGTCAATGGATGGGAGGCTGGTTTGCGTGATGGACTGGGCTTCATCCGTGACCTTTTGTAGTTTCCTTCGGTCTTGGACAGAGCAGGAGCCATACCAAGCTGTGATACAACCAGAAAGAATGCTTTCTATCACTAGAGCAAAGTTCTGTAGTTCTCACCCTTTGCTATCCCCGATGTTTGAATATCTCTCTTGATAAGTAAAGTCGCCATAGTCCCAGTTGACCATAGGCTGCTCTCCCCTTTGAGGGGGAGGGCTGACTGATGGTGATTTAACCTGCGGGTCGCCACACCTCAGCCAAGGGGCAAGGTTGGGAAGGTGGGGCCTTCATGAATAACCTTCGTAGAGGTGTAAGGAATTGAACCCGTGCTGGTGGCATCGCTCTGCATCACAAACCAGCCCCTGCGTCATAAACCAAGCCTTGGTATCCCAGAGTGGACACACCACACACGCTGTCCTCTGACCAGAGCCATGCTGGTTTCAGGATAACTTCCTCCATCTTGCATTCTATGGCTTTGGCCATATTGTTCAACTTTCCATTGGTTCTGTGGAGAGCTAGTTCTGCTTTGGTTAGACATGTGCCCTATCAAGCCAAATAGTGCAACCTGTTTCAAACTTCATCCTTCATCTTCTGGCATTATGTAAAAGCAAGTTGTTGCCTTTGCCTGTGTATGAACCTGCTTCCCCTTTCTGTGCAGAACTTTACACGTGTCTGAATGGAATGTCATCTGTGATAGTTCTTTCCATTCCGATGAGCAGATGCTTTTCTTTGTCTATAACAGCTGAGGTCATGCTGTGGATTCAAGATTAGCTTGGCACATTGGCGTTGTGCATGATTTATCTTTAAATGGGCATTCCAGACCCTTGAGGTGTAAGGAAACGGGAGACTAAGGCATGCTAGATTGCACAAAATAACAAGAGTTGTGAGGTAGAGTGGACTTTTCTTACTCTTTTTAGAATCATAGAATCCTACAGTACAGAAGGAGACCATTTGGCCCATTGAGTCTGCACCGATCACAGTCCCTATCCCCATAACCCCATGCATTTACCCTAGCTAGTCCCGCTGACACTAAGGGGCAATTTAGCATGGCCAGTGCAACTAACCTGCACATCTTTGGACTGTGGGAGGAAACCGGAGCACCCGGAGGAAACCCACGCAGACATGGGGAGAACGTGCAAACTCCACACAGACAGTGACCCAAGTCAGGAATTAAACCCGGGTCCCTGGTGCTGTGAGGCAGTGTGCTAACCACTATGCCACCGTGCCGCCCTATGATGCACTCATGGGATGTGGGCATCACGGGTAAGATTTATTTCTCATCCCTAATGGCCCTGAGAAGAAGGTGGTGAGCTATCACCTTAAATCAAATTGAATGGCTTGCTGGGCTGTGCAAAGGTTTGGAGTCACGTCTAGACCAGCCTGGGTAAAGGTGGCAGCTTCCATTCACAAATGGGCAATTAGGTTGGTTGTAAGGACAATCAGATAGTTCCAAGGTCACCATCACTGTGACAAGCTTTTTATTCTAGATTCTTGGTTTCATTGGTCAGAACATTGAAAAGAGGAGTTGGGACGTCTTGTTGATGCTGTACAAGACATTGGTAAGCCTACACTTGGAATACTGTATTATTCTCTATTATAGAAAGGATAGTATTAAACTAGGAATAGAGCAGAAAAGATTTATTAGGATGCTATAGGGACTTGATGGTTTGAGTTATAAGGAGAGGCTGGATAGACTAGGACCTTTATTTCCCTAGAGCACAGAAGACTTAGGGATGATAGTATAGAGGTCTAGAAAATAATGAGGGGCATAGATCAGCTAGATGGTCAACATCTTTCCCCAAAGGTAGGGGAATCTAAAGCTAGAGAGCATAGGTTTAAGGTGAGAGGGGAGAGATACAAAAGGCTCCAGAGGTGCAACTTTTTCCAAACAGAGAGTGGAGAGTGTCTGGAACGAGCTGCCAGAGGCAGTAGTAGTAAGATGGGTATGGAGGAATGTGAGCCAAATGCGGGCAATTGGGACTAGCTTAGTGGTTAAAGAAGGGGCGGCATGGACAAGTTGGGCCGAAGGGCCTTTTTCCATGCTGTAAAGGTCTATGACTCTATTTAGCGAATTAACTGAATTCTAATTCCCTAACTGTCATGGTGGGATTTGTTCTCATGCCTCCAGGTCATTATTTGTCCTGTTCTCTGGGTTACTCAGCCAGCACTAGAAGCATCATGCCACCAGACTCCTCACTTTATGTGTTCTTAAAGTTAAATTGAAAGTGACTGTTTTCTGTCAAGCCATTGGCAAGTCAATGCATTGCTCCTTGGGAGACCAGCTTCCCAGTATTAAGCTCCTCCTCCAAATCAATTTCCCTGGCTGTGAGAAATTGAAACATTCACATTCACAATTGCACGCATGTACGTGGCATATACCTGGGGAGGTCAACCTCTCCCATGATTGACTGTCCATTCCCGCTGCCCAGCCCTCTTTGACAGGGTCTGTAAATGCCAGTCTGTGCCAGAGAGCCGGGTGGTGGTAGTGCAAGTTGTGTGGAGGCTGAACAAAGATGGGAGGTAGGGTTCGAGGGGGAAGGGTGAAGCAGCGACCAGGCAAAGCATCCCGTGCCCTTTGAATATGGCACCCGACCTTCGACCCCATGAGGTAATGGCAGGGGCGATAACTTCCTGTCCCTCCCTACCACGAGATTTGCTGAGCTCCTCACGAGTCTATATTAAATATCATCAGGTGGCGATGCTGGCGTTGGATTGGGCTGGGCACAGCAAGAAGCCTCATAGCACCAGGTTAAAGTCCAACAGGTCTATTTGGAATCACGAGCTTTCGGAGGGCTGCCCCTTCATTGCTGCTCTTTCTTCAGGTGAGTCACTCACCTGATGAAGGAGCAGCGCTCCGAAAGCTCGTGCGACCAAATAAACCTGTTGGACTTTAACCTGGTGTTGTGAGACTTCTTACTGTATATTAAATGAGCTGAACAGTGCAACATAGCGTGTGAGCAGCCATGCTGGCAAGGCAACGCCAACAACACGGGTTCAATTCCCGTACCGGCCGAGGTTATCCATGAAGTCCCTGCCTTCTCGACCCTGCCCCTCACCTGAGGCGTGGTGACCCCTCAAGTTAAATCACCACCAGCCTGCCCATCAAAGGGGAGAGCAGCCAATGGTCACCGGGGTCTATGGGGACTTTACCCTTTACCCAATAGGCAGGATTTGCAAAAATGTTCCCTTCTGCCCTGAGGTCCAGTATTCCGAACAGTTAACCCCCTAAATTCTGAATACAGTGACCCCCAAACCTGACCTAATCGACAAGACCTGAGACGCAATGTATGTTGTGGTTCTCAACTGTGCCACTAAATAAAGCCAGATGTAAAATAAAACACCATTGGAGAAAGTGTTCCGGGTTATTATAGAATCCCTACAATGCAGAAGGAGGCCATTCAGCCCATCGAATCTGCACCGACCACAATCCCACCCAGGCCCTATTCCCATAACCCTACATATTTACCCTGCCTATCCCCTAACATTAGGGTTAATTTAGCATGGCCAGTCAACCTAACCCGCACGTCTTTGGAGTGTGGGAGGAAACCGGAGCACCTGGAGGAAACCCACGCAGACACGGGGAGAACGTGCAGACTTCACACAGACAGTGACCCAAGGCCGGAATCGAACCCGGTTCCCTGTGAGGCAGCAGCGCTAACCGTTGTGCCACCGTTAAATGGTTAAATGGAAGAATGAACAGTAACCGTTTATCTTTCCTCCTTTCTATGAGACTGACATTCTGTTCCAAACAGATTTATGGGCGGTTTTCAACAGCAGGCTGTAGCCTAAGCTGTAGGTAGAAGCCATTGAGTTAATCAGTATTAATTTGAACAGTATGAAGGTCATCCAGCTTGGCCCAAGTCTGTGACGGACCATAAAGCTTTCCCAGTCCCTGCGAGCATTTCTGATCAGTGTTTGCTCTCATTTCTGAAGGATTGGTGCAAATTAATGTTGTGCAGCTTGCAGTCCCTGCTGGTAATGGACCAGCATTTCCTCTGAGGGTTCTTCAGTGGGCCATTTAAAAATGTTAGCATAACTGCCAGATTTCCAGTAAGGAAGATAATGGTTTCTGGGTCAGGTAATTTTTCTCTCTGGGAAAAAAAAAGCAGCAACAGTAATAATGGGACATTATTTTCAGAGCACTTCTGAGAGAGCAGATGGTGGCCATTTCTACATTGGGAGATGCGGGGAGAAATCTTTTGAGAAATGGCACTCTCAGCCAACGATTAGATATGAATTTCAAATTAAAATCATGCCACTTAGATGTCCCTTCCCCCGTCCCCCTCCCCACCCCCGACAATGTTCCCTTCCTCTTTTTGTGGAATTTTTATGCTGGATAAGTTTGAATACCCACCACTGGTTCCCTGGTTAAAAGCAAATGAATGTGGATGCTGGAATCTGAAACCAAAAGAGAAAATGCTGGAAAACCTCAGCAGGTGTGTGGGTGGTACAGTGACACAGTGGTTAGCACTGTTGCCTACGCTGCAGGAAAGGATGTCCCGAGGCATGGTACATTGGGGAGACCATGCAGACGCTACGACAATGGATGAATGAACACCGCTCGACAACCACAGCAATGTGGTTGACTCTTAACTGTCCTCAGAGATGGGCAATAAATGTTGGCCCAGCCAGCGACGCCCACCATCCCATGAATGAATATTTAAAAAAAATATGTCCAGCATAAATCACTGTTTCATGGGCGTCATGGTGGTACATTGGTTCGCATTGCTGCCTCACAGCGCGAGGGACTTGGATTCGATTCCCACGGATCATTGTCTGTCTGGAATCTGCACATTCTCCCCATGTCTGCGTGGGTTTCCTCTAGGTGCTCTGGTTTCCTCCCACAGTCTGAAAGATGTGCGGGTTAGATGCATTGGCCATGCTAAATACCCCCTCAGTGTACCCAAACAGGCACTGAGGTGAGCCAACCAGGGGATTTTCACAGAAACGTCATTACAGCTTTAATGTAAGCCTACTTGTAACACTAATAAATTAACTTACAACTTAAACTTAAAACTTTAGAATGCGGTTATAAGGGGAAAACAGCGGTTTAAGCTGTACGGATTTTAAAAAAATATTCATTCATGAGATGCGGGCGTCGCTGGCTGGGCCAGCATTTATTGCCCACCCATGAGGGCAGTTAACCACATTGCTGTGGCTCTGGAGTCACATGCAGGCCAGACTGGGTAAGGACGGCAGATTTCCTTCCCTAAGGGAATCTAGTGAACCAGATGGGTTTTTCCGACAATCAACAATGGTTTCATGTTCATCAGTAGATTCTCAATTCCAGATATTTTTTATTGAATTCAAATTCCACTAGCTGCCGTGGCGGGATTCTAACCCGGGTCCCCAGAGCATTACCCGAGGTCTCAGGATTACTAGTCCAGCGACTGTACCACATCGCCAATACGCAGGGCCCAGCTCTTTGCAGACAGAAAGAACAGGTGCACACATTGCATCTGTTTCAGCTAAACAAAACAACCATTCACTGATTCATTCCCAAAGGCAGTGCCTTAGCCAATCAGGGTCAGTGTTTGCCAGTTACCTGTCGCTTGCCATCGTCCAGTGCATTCTCCATGGCATCGCATCTATCAATCAGAGTCCACCTGCCAACCAATCAGCATTTTCTTCTCATACAATATGAATTGTTGTTTTCCCCTCTCGGTATTCTTGCGCGATGGCCTGATGAGTGCAAGATGAAAAGCTTTGACATGTCTCTTTTTGTTTCAACAATTGCAGAATGCCCAAGTTAATGTTAAATTATGTTTCTGCCCTGTGAAAAAGTGCCAACAGATTCCTATAAATTTGTTTGAAACCAAGCCCAGGATTTCACAGTCCCTCGTGCCCGATGGGATATTACAGTCCTACCAAAGTAAACGGCAAAACGGTCTTCCGCATCCACCGAGCGGGAAGAGACGCCATGGAGGGGGGGGTCATAAAATCCTGGCCAAAATGTCACACTCATGGGAAAGAGCAAACGTGAAGGGTGGGATTTTCCGATTTGATTTGATTTGATTTATTATTGTCACATATATTAGGATATAGTGAGAAGTATTGTTTCTTGTGCGCTATGCAGACAAAGTATACAATGCTGTTTTGATCTACTGTGCACAGTTTTGGTCTCCTTACTTGAGAAAGGATACACTGGCACTGGAGGGGGTGCAGAGGAGATTCACTAGGTTGATTCCAGAGTTGAGAGGGTTGGCTTATAAGGAGAGACTGAGTAGACTGGGACTATACGCATTGGAATTCAGAAGAATGAGGCAGGATCTTCCAGAAGCATATAAAATTATGAAGGGAATAGATAAGATAGAAGCAGGGAGGTTGTTTCCACTTACGGATGAAACCAGAACTAGGGGGCATAGTTTCAAAATAAGGGGGAGCAGATTTAGGACTGAGTTGAGGAAGAACTTCTTCACACAAAGGGTTGTGAATTAGCAGTTGAGGCTATCTCATTGAATGTTTTCAAGGCAAAGATAGATAGATTTTTGAACAGTAAAGGAATTAAGGGTTATGATGAGCGGGCGGGTAAGTGGAGCTGAGTCCACAAAAAGATCTTATTGAATGGCGGAGCAGCTCGAGGGGCCAGATGGCCTACTCCTGCTCCTAGTTCTTATGTTCTTAAGTCCTTATGTTCATAGAGTATGTAGAGGAGAAGAAAAGGAGAGAGTGCAAAATGTAGTGTTACAGTCATAGCTAGGGTGTAGAGATTTTCCAGCCCCTCCCACCAGCGGGATCTTCCAGTCCAACCGAAGGCGACCCCCATGGTGGGTTCCCTGGCAGCAGGAAGTGAGAGTCACGCAAAACTCTGTAGACATCGCCGGGCTGGTAGATCCCACAGGTGGATAATGGCGACCTGCCACCATTGCTGGAAATATATCATCAGATTGTATAGAAACATAGAAGATAGGAGCAGGAGGAGGCCATTCAGCCCTTCGAGCCTGCTCCGCCATTCATCACAACCATGGCTGATCGTCCAACTCAATAGCTTAATCCTGCTTTCTCCCCATAACCTTTGATCCCATTTGCCCCAAGTGCTATACCTGGCCGCCTCTTGAATGCGTTCAATGTTTTGGCATCAGGTCCCTGTTCGTTGGAGCTTGCTTTGTGAAAATTGTGCGCAGCAAAGCAGTTTGGCAAAAGCACCGTGGGACATCCTGAGATGACAAATGATGCTATAGAAATACAACTCTTACAGATTTGTTTAACTGCATTGTTCAGATGAATCCCTGGGAAAAGATAAATGGCCAGGAGGTTTAATGAGGAGGGCACGCTAAGTGGGTTGAGGTGTAAATTGAAGGGATATTTGAACAGGTACTAAGAGCCTCATAAAGCCGCTTCCTCTTTTCATGACCTCATGAATGAGTCCAATCGATGGATCAGGAGAGGTCGTAAGTATTTCTATTTAAGAGTGCAGGCAGTCTCAGGGATAATGTATAAGACAGAGGTGCGGACTATCTCTCAATCTTACCGTATACAACAAAGAGCAAGCCTTTTGAGTGCAAAACTGCTTTTCATTAACAACTCCCTCTGACAGTCCATACGTTGATAAATAATGCAGAGGAAGAGTTAGCTAAGAGTTCTCTTGTATCCTGAGATAAGTGCCTGATTCTTCCTGTTCCAATGAATCTTTTGTGACTCTGCCTCTGGGTCAAAAAAAATCACGATTACCCAAAGTACTAACGTTTGTAATATTCAGCACTCAGGGCTATTTTGTAAATTTTGAAGAATTTTGAAGAGGGTGGCACATTGGCACAGTGGTTAGCACTGCTGCCTCACAGCCAGGGGCCCGGGTTCGATTCCTGGCTTGGGTTACTGTCTGCACGGAGTTTGCAAGTCCTCCCTGCGTCTGCGTGGGTTTCCTCTGGGTGCTCCGGTTTCCTCAAACAATCCAAAGATGTGCGGGTTAGGTGGTTTGGCCATGCTAAATTGACCCGAGTATCAGGAGGACTAGCTAGGGGTTACGGGAATAGGGCCTGGGTGGGATTGTGGTTGGTGCAGACTCGATGGGCCGAATGGCCTCCTTCTGCACTGTAGGGATTCTATGAAATTCTTCTCTCTGGTAAGTCCTTCATTCAAATCTTTGTCTTTCCAATCACAAGCGATTGAGATGTATTTTGGAGAAGATAAATTCCTCCCCCAGATCCTTGTTGTCTGTTACATCTGTATATATCAGGGCACTGCTATCACTACCATCCAGGCAACACCCTGGCAGTGGAAAACACGTTGGTCTTTGAATATGTGAATGCAGCCTTTGTGCCTTACGGAGAGAGGGGGTTTGCTGCAAGTGATTTTATGTGAGGCACTCTAATTCGAGGTCTGAGGTATGGTGGCACAGTGGTTAGCCCTGCTGCCTCACAGCTCAAGCGACCCGGGTTCGATTCCTGGCTCAGATCAGTGTCTGTGTAGAGTCTGCACGTTCTCCCCGTGTCTGCGTGGGTTTCCTCCGGGTGCTCCGGTTTCCTCCCATGGTCCAAAAGACGTGCTGGTTAAGGTGCATTGGCCGTGCTAAGTTCTCCCGCAGTGTACCCAAACAGGTGCCGGAGTGTGGCAACTAGGGAATTTTCACAGTAACTTCATTGCAGTGTTAATGTAAGCCTACCTGTGACACTAATAAAATAAATTTTAAGAAATAATAAACAAAAGGCTGAGGGGGGTGGGGGCGACCTGATAGGAGTTTACAGAATTGTGAGAGACATGGATAGTCAGAGTCTTTTTCCCCAGGGTAGAAATGTAATACTGCGCTGTGAGGCAGTTATTTCGAAAGGAAAGACGTACCTGAGTGTCAGTCTGGTCCCTGAGTTTCAACATTCTGTGTTCAAGTCCCACTCTGGGGACTGAGTGCAAAAACCAAAGCTAATGCGGCATTGCAGTACTGAGGGAATGCTGCATTGTCAGAGATGTCGTCTTTTAGAAAAGATGCTAAACTGAGGCCCCTTCTGCCTGCAAAATATTCCGAGGCAATATCTTGAAGAAGGGCAGGAAAGATATCGTAGCTATTGTGGTGAACCATAGATGGTTACCACTATGGGTACTTGTACATATGTTACTCTTGTTACTGTTGGGGTTAGGGTTGGGGTGTTCCACCTGTTAGCATTGTTCTGTGGTACACTCCATTTGGCTCCGCCTTCCTATAGGAGTATAAAGGTCACTGCACTTCCTAGTGACCCTTAGTCTGGGATTGTATTGTTAAGCAGTATGCTCTATTCTTGTTGCGAATAAAAGCCTTTATTCCCGGGTACGATCGAGCCTCCCGAGTGGATTAATCGCGCATCAGCTATCCTTCTCAATATTTATCTCTCAATCAACAGCACCAAAAAACCTAAAATCTCTGGTCAGTATTACATTGTTGTTCGTGGGAGCTTGCTGTGTACACATTGGCTGCCTTGTTACCGACATTACAACAGTGACGATACCTCAACAATATTACACTGGCTGTGCTTTGAGATCTCTGGTGGTTGTGAAAAGTGTGATATAAATACAGGTCTTTCTTGACTTACGTGAAGCCTATCATGACCTCAAGGCATCTAAAATCTCTACAGTGCAGAAGAAGGTCATTCGGCCCATCAAGCCCGCACGGACAACAAACCCACCCAGGCCCTATCCCCGTAACCCCACGTATTTACCCTGCTAATCCCCCTGACACTAAGGGGCAATTTTATCTGTTCAATCCACCTAACCCGCACATCTTTGGAGTGTGGGAGGAAACCGGAGCACCCGGAGGAAACCCACGCAGACACGGGGAGCACGTGCAAATTCCACACAGACAGTCACCCGAGGCCGGAATTGAACCCGGGTCCTTGGCGCTGTGAGGCAGTAGTGCTAACCACTGTGCCACCGTGCCGCCCTAAGTGCTTTAGAGCTAATGAAATACTTCTGCAATGTAGGAAAAGGCCAGCAGCCAATTTGTGCATGGCAAGATCCCACAAACAGTAACGTGATGATGACCTGATAATCTCGTTCTGTGATGTTGGTTGAGGGTCAAGTGTTGAGAGGGACATCGAGGAAATAGTGCCACGGAATTATTTACCTCCACCTCAGCAGGAAAAGGGGTTTTGTTTTGACGTGTGAGACAAAAGATGGCACCTCAGACGATGCGATGGTTTGTCAGCGTCGACTTTGCGACTGGCTACTGGCAGCAGAAGGATTCATTGTTCACCCCAAGCGAGTTTCCTTTGCAGGTATGTTACAGAATGAAGATTTAAGTAGAATCATAGAATTCCTGCAGTGCAGAAGGAGGCCATTCGGCCCATCAAGTCTGCACTAACTCGCTGAAAAAGCACCTTACCCAGGCTTACGCTCTGCCCCGTCCCCGCACATCTATCCCACCTGACCTACACATCTTGGGGCAATTTAGCATGGCCAATCCACTTAACCCGCACATCTTTGGAGTGTGGGAGGAAACTGGAGCACGTGGAGAAAACCCATGCAGACACGGGGAGAATGTGCAAACTCCACGCAGACAGTGACCCGGACCCTTGGTGCTGTGAAGCAGCAGTGCTGGTGATTCTAATGGAGTGAATTGTTTGCACTGGAGAAGGTTCATTTGTTCTGAATTGACTTCGGACTTTATATGGCCTCAGGGTAGATAGGTGAAGCCAGGGTGAGACTTGGTCTCGATGCGTCTTGAGATTAAGACGCTGGGTTCGTTGCCAAGGCTTGCATGTGAAAGCTGTCCATCTTGCTGAGGTACCTGCAGTTGACTGGCACCTGCATGTAGAACCATGTCTACTCCAGTAAGGAGCCGTAACGCTCAAAGGGCATCATGGTGTCACAGTGGTTAGCACTGCTGCCTCACACTGCCAGGGACCCGGGTTTGATTCCTAGCTTGGGTCACTGGCTGCGTGGAATTTGCATGTTCTCCCCATGTCTGCATGGGTTTCCTCCGGGTGCTCTGGTTTCCTCCCACAGCCCAAAGATCATAGAATCCCTCCAGTACAGAAGAAGGCCATTCGGCCCATCAGGTCTGCACCACCCACAATCCCACCCCAGGCCCTATCCCCGTAACATTTACCCCGCTAATCCCTCTAACCTATCACATCCCAGGACACTAAGGGACAATTTATCATGGCCACTCAACCTAACCCGCACATCTTTGGACTGTGGGAGGAAACCGGAGCACCCGGAGGAAACCCACGCAGACAGGGGGGAGAATGTGCAAACTCCACACAGACAGTCAGTCACCCAAGGCTGGAGTTGAACCCGGGTCCCTGGAGCTGTGAGGCAGCAGTGCTAACCACTGTGCCACCGTGCAGCCCCAAATATGTGGGTTAGGTAGATTGGCCATGCTAAATTGCCCCTTAGTGTCAGGAGGGTAATTACATGGGGCAATGGAGATAGGAGTAAGAGTTTTAACAACACCAGGTTAAAGTCCAACAGGTTTATTTGGTAGCAAACACCAATGGTTAAAACTCTTACTATGTTCACCCCAGTCCAACGCCGGCATCTCCACATCAATGGAGATAGGGCCAGGGCCGGATTGTTGTTGGTGTAGGCTCGATGGGCTGATTGGCCTCCTTTTGTGCTGTCGGGATTCTGTGAAGTGGTGAGGAGAAAATTGGTAAAGGTGTATGGATAAGGACAAGCACACTGGCACACTTGGTGATGGATTAGAGAGTTAACATGTTGATGCTCTATCTGCTGATGCGCTGCAAACTGATCGCTAGCGGTAAGTGAAGCATTTTCGGCTTGTTGCTGCATATGGGCCACTGGAACACACAAAAAGCCAGCTACCTCATCTCGAACTCCCGCTGTTTAATTGGCTAATTAACTGCAATGAACTGCTGTTTGCACTTCAGTGGAGCGTCTCTCATTGAATATTCACTTCTGTGACATTGCATGAAAATGCTTCACTGAACAGCCTAAATTCCTTTGGCTCGTGGCCACAGAATAAAGGGAGGGAGGAAGCAGGGAGGGAGAGATGTGTGAACAAAATGAAGGGAACAAGGAGTTTCTCGCCATAATGTCGGAGGAGCCAATGTAACGTGACCGAGGCTTGTTTACATAGTTTGAAGTGAATTATTTCGGGCCAGGTTGCTGGCATCAGGAATTTACCCAGCTTTATCGGAACATAAGGGCCGGAATTTTCCGACTGCAAGTGAGGGCGGAGAATTCCGTTCACTGCGGCGGGACTGGAGAATCCCGCCCGCGTGAATGGCTGAGAAATTCTGGCCAATATTTTCATTGAATATTATGCTTTCTGGGTAAATCTAACTGGAGACCATTTCCAACTCTGGCTGCATGTATTATTTCCAGAAGGAAGCTTTACATTTCTGTAGCACCCTGCACAATGTCAGAACATCTCAAAAGTACTTTGCAGCACTTTGAAGTATAGTCACTGTTATAAGTCAGAAATCTGACAACCAATTTGTGTTTAGCAAGGCCCCACGCAGCCGTGTTATATTGACTTGAGTAATCTGCTTTGGTGATGTTTGTTCAGGGATAGACACCTGGGGTGGGATTTTCCAACCGCACTCACTACAAGGCCAGAAATTCCTGCCTGAGGTCACCGGACCTTTGCATGGCCCGCCCCCGACCGCTACAATTCCCGTGGCAGGCGGGACGGGAAAATTGCATCCCTGGAGCAACTCTGCTGTTCTTCATAACAGTGCCAAAGGATCTCTTGTGCTACGACACTCACCAACTTTTACAGGTGTACCATAGAAAACATTCTTTCTGGTTGTATCACAGCTTGGTATGGTTCCTGCTCTGCCCAAGACCGCAAGGAACTACAAAAGGTCGTGAATCAAACTCAATCCATCACGCAAACCAGCCTCCCATCCATTGACTTTGTCTACACTTCTCGCTGCCTCGGCAAAGCAGCCGGTATAATTAAGGACCCCACGCATCCCGGACATCCTTTCTTCTACCTTCTAAGAAGGGTAGCAAGGATAACCCGGGTAATTATAGGCCGGTGAGATTGACGTCCGTGGTACGGAAATTGTTGGAGAAGATTCTTAGAGATAGGATATATGCGCATTTAGAACTGAATAATCTCATTAGCGATAGACAGCATGGTTTTGTATGAGGGAGGTCATGCGTCACAAATTTGGTTGAGTTTTTTGAGGAGGTGACAAAAACGATTGGCGAGGGAAGGGCCGTGGATGTCGTCTATATGGATTTTAGTAAAGCGTTTGACAAGGTCCCTCATGGCAGGCTGGTGCAAAAGGTTAAATCTCACAGGATAAAAGGGGAGCTAGCTAGATGGGTGGGGAACTGGCTTAGCCATAGAAGACAGAGGGTAACAGTGGAGGGGTCTTTTTCTGGTTGGAGGTCTGTGACTAGTGGTGTTCACAGTAAGAAGCCTCACAACACCAGGTTAAAGTCCAACAGATTTATTTGGTAGCAAATACCATAAGCTTTCGGAGCACTGCCCCTTCGTCAGATGGAGTGGAAATGTGCCCTCAAACAGTGCACAGACACAGAAATCAAGTTACAGAATACTAATTAGAATGCAAATCTCTACAGCCAGTCAGGTCTTAAAGGTACAGACGAGTGGTGTTCCGCAGAGCTCTGTACTGGGACCTCTGCTGTTTGTGATATATATAAATGCTTTGGAGGAAGATGTAGCTGGTGTGATCAGTAAGTTTGCGGACGACACAAAGATTGCTGGAGTTGCGGATAGTGGTGAACATTGTCAGAAAATACAGCAGGATATAGATAGGCTGGAACATTGGGCGGAGAAATGGCAGATGGAATTTAATCCAGATAAATGCGAAGTGATGCATTTCGGTAGACATAATGTAATGGGGAGCTATACAATAAATGGCAGAACCATCAGGAGTATAGACACACAGAGGGACCTGGGAGTACAAGTCCACAGATCCTTAAAGGTGGCAGCACAGGTGGAGATGGTGGTCAAGAAGGCATATGGCATGCTTGCCTTTATTGGACGGGGCATAGAATATAAAAGTTGGCATATGATGTTGCAGCTGTATAGAATGATGGTTAGGCCACATTTGGAATACTGCATCCAGTTGTGGTCGCCACACTACCAGAAGGACGTGGAGGCTTTGGAGAGAGTGCAGAGAAGGTTTACCAGGATGTTGCCTGGTATGGAGGGTCTTAGCTATGAGGAGAGATTGGGTAAACTGGGGTTGTTCTCCCTGGAAAGACGGAGGATGAGGGGCGACCTAATAGAGGTGTATAAAATTATGAAGGGCATAGATAGGGTGAACGGTGGGAAGCTATTTCCCAGGTCGGAGGTGACAAACACAAGGGGTCACGGTTCAAGGTGAGGGGGGCAAGGTTGAACACAGATGTCAGGGGGACGTATTTTACACAGAGGGTGGTGGGGGCTTGGAATGCACTGCCAAGCAAGGTGATTGAGGCGGACACGCTGGGATCGTTTAAGACTTATCTTGATAGCCACATGAACAGACTGGGAATAGAGGGATACAAACGAATGGTCTAGTTGGGCACATGAGCGGCGCAGGCTTGGAGGGCCGAAGGGCCTGTTCCTGTGCTGTATTGTTCTTTGTTCTTGTTCTTCTGTCGGGAAAAAGATACAAAAGTCTGAGGTCATGTGCCAACCGACTCAAGAACAGCTTCTTCCCTGCTGCTGCCAGACTTTTGAATGGACTTACCTTGTATTAAGTTGATCTTTCTCTAAACTCCAGCTATGATTGTAACACTACATTCTGTACTCTCTCCTTTCCTTCTCTATGAACAGTATGCTTTGCCTGTATAGCACGGAAGAAAACATGCTTTTTACTGTATGCTAATACATGTGACAATAGTAAATCAAATCATAATCAAACTCCAGCCAAGAGGACAGGCCTTGGTTTTGTGACTCGTCTGCTGGACGGCACCCCTGACAGTGCAGCACCTGTGGCAATGATGGTTTTGATATCCGCTGCATTCTGAAACACTTCGTTTCAGATGTACCTGAGCAATTCTTTTTTTCCAATGCAGCTGAAATAGAATCAAATTTCCATTTGTCTGACGGTGGCCCTTTCTCAAGTTGAGATGATTATTGGCAAATGTGCATTTAAGGGGAAATTGATGTCTCGAGAATCATTGGATTTAATGTTCCGTTGGCAACAACAGTACTCGTTTTGTCTGTTTTCTTAGAATCATTTCAACTGGGTTAGCATTGCCTTTCGTTTGCACGTTCTCCCGTGTCTGCGTGGGTTTTCTCCGGATGCTCTGGTTTCCTCCCATGGTCTAAAAGTGTGCAGGTTGGGTGGATTGGTCATGCCAATTTGTCCCTTAATGTCCAAAGACGTGTAGGTTGGGGGATTAGAGGGGTAAATTTGTGGGGTTATGGGGATAGGGCATGAGGTGCTCTGTTGGAAAGTCGATGCACTCAATGGGCTGAATGGCCTCACTCTGTACTGTAGGGATTCTATGATTTACTGCGTTCAGCCTAGTGAGATGCATTATCATTCAGGGACTATTGATTCTGTCCAGTTACATTTACGGTAGAATTACATAGAATGTACAATATAGAAATAGGCCATTCGGCCCAACTGATCCATGCTGGTGATTAGTCATAACACAAGTCGCCTCTCACCCTATGTCACCGTATTGACATATCCTCCTATTCCTTTCTCCCTCAACAAACATATGAACACACATGTGAATTAGTAGCAGGAATAGACCACCCAACCCCTCAAGACAGCTCTGCCATTTAATAAGATCCCTTCATGACTTGAAAGACCTCCTTTTGGTCATTTATTTTGCCTTGTCTTTTCTAGTCTTTGCTGCTTGACATCTGCAGCCTCTCAGCTCTGATATCAGAACCCTGTGCAAAAGTCTGTCGAACCTTTGAAAAATGTGGATGTCAGGTGAGTGTAGATTCAAACTTGCTGAGGATGAACCTTTCCCCCTCCCCAGTGTGAGCGGCACGGTGGCACAGTGGGTTAGCACAGCTGCTTCACAGTGCCAGGGACCCGGGTTTGATTCCCGGCTTGGGTCACTGTCTGTGCGGAGTTTGCACACTCTCCCCGTGTCTGCGTGGGTTTCCTCCGGGTGCTCTGATTTCCTCCCACAGTCCAAGAATTGGCCCTGCTAGATTCTCCCTCCGTGTACCCGAACAGGCGCCGAAGTGTGGCAACTAGAGGATTTTCACAGTAACTTCATTTCAGTGTTAATATAAGCCTACTTGTGACTAATAAATAAATTTAAATATTCTCCATTATGTACTCTGCAGTTCATACACATCTGTAAAAAGGAACAAATTGTCAACGGGTGCTTGACTTATACCCAAGAGGCTGCTTCAGCTAAAAGCCCAAACATACATAACAGCTTCCAGGTCCCATTTACATGTTTCTGGTTACAGACCTCCCATTGTATTGATGAAGACCCACCTGACCCAACATCACATTGCTGATAGGTATGGATGGATTGAGAGTTTCAGAAGTAGTTATTGATATTAAAGCCGGAAATTTACTGCCACGCCCACCTCGGAATCGGGGCGGGCGCGGCTCACAGAATGAAATTTTCCGTTGGCCTCGGGCGGGATTTCACGAGCCTTACCTGAGCGAGCTCGTATGAGAAGTACCCTGCATCTGAAGTGGACTCTGTGCTTGCTAAGTGGAGTTTATATGGTGGAAGTAATTGCCACATGAGAAGTCTATCGAAAGCAACTCTGGAATTCCGAGAATCAGTGATAAATGATAATAAAGCTATCAATTACTCTGAAGTAAAACTGGATGTGGCCCTGCTGTGATGTATGATCGCAACAGTAGTGACAATGTAGCTCATTTCACAATAAACAACATCTCTTCAAAGATGAAACGAAGCGTAGGTTCTAATGTATTTATTAACAACTTACATTTATCTGATGTCTCCTCTGTCGCAAAACATCTCAAGGCAATCACAGGAGCCCGACTCCGAGTCATGTAAGGAGATATTAGGACAGGTGCCCAAAGGTTTGGTCTGGAAAGGTAGTTTTTAGGGAGAATCTTAAAGGTTGAGAGAGAGATAGAGAGGGAGGGAAGTGGAAGACAGTAAGTGGCAATTTGGAGGTCCAGACTAATGCCGTGTAGACATGGGTTCAAATCTCATCACGGCGGCTGGGGGAATTTGAATTCAATTTTAAGAGCGGCACGGTGGCACAGTGGTTAGCACTGCTGCCTCACAGCACCAGGGACCCGGGTTCGATTCCCGGCCTTGGGTCACTGTCTGTGTGGAGTCTGCACATTCTCCCCGTGTCTGCGTGGGTTTCTTCCGGGTGCTCCGGTTTCTTCCCACAGTACAGAGATGTGCGGTTTAAGTGGATTGGCCATGCTGAATTGTCCCTTAACGTTTAGGGGGACTAGTTAGGGTAAGTGCATGAGTTTATGAGGATAGGGCCTGGGTGGGATTGTGGTAGGTGCAGACTCGATGGGCCAAATGGCCTCCTTCTGCATTGTTGGATTCAATGATTCTATGATTCTAGATGGAGTGGTTCCAGGAGGGAATTCCAGAGCTTATGGGGCAGCTGAAGGCATGGCCAATATTATTTGATTGATTTAAAATGGGAATACACGAGAAGTCAGAATTAGAAGGGCATAGGGATCGAAGTGATTTGCAGAGGTTGCAGAGATCAGAGAATCCCTATATTGCTGAAAAGGCTATTCAGCCCATCTAGTCTGCACCCACCCTCTGACAGAGCAGTTTCCCCAGGCCCTCTCCCCATCCTTGTAACCCCACACAAATTGACCAAGGCTAATTCATCTAACCTGCACATCTTGTGACACTAAGGGGCAATTTAGCAGGGCGGGTCCACCTAACCTGCACATCTTTCGGAGTGTGGGAGGAAACCGGAGCACCCAGAGGAAACCCACACAGACACGGGGAGAATGTGCAAACTCCACACAGACAGTGACCCGAGGCTGGGAATCGAACCCGGGACCTTGGCGGCGTGAGTCAGCAGTGCTAACCACTGTGCCACTATGTTGCCCTGGTTCCCTGGTGTTGTGAGTCAGCAGTGCTAACCACTGTGCCACTGTGCTGCCCTGGGTCCCTGGTGCTGTGAGGCCGCAGTGCTAACCACTGTGCCACCGTGCTGCCCTGGTCCTCTGGTGCTGTGAGGCCGCAGTGCTAACCACTGTGCCTCCTTGCTGCCCTGGTTCCCTGGCGCTGTGAGTCAGCATTGCTAACCACTGTGCCACTGTGCTGCCCTGGGTCCCTGGCGCTGTGAGTCAGCATTTCTAACCACTGTGCCACACAGAGAGAGGACAAGGTCATTGTGTGATTTTGCATCCCTCTCCCCTTCCAATCCGGGAGCAAGGAATACGTCCCGCTCCCCTCTCAGTCCGGAATTAAGTAAAAGTACAAGAAGGTGAAGAGATTATATGACCCACATGCCTCTTGTGCGCACAGATCCTGTATAATATTCTCTCGCTTGAACTACAGCTTAATTTGATTCCAACCCCCTAGAGGCACAGCAGGTATACTCCAGATAAACTGCCTCATCCACCATTCACCTCTGGCAACTCGTCTTCCTCGGATGATGTCACCCCCGTATCGACGGGACAATAACCAGTAGAACATCTGATATAATGCGGAACTGGATGTTGGACGTTCCTCCATGTTTTTTCTTTAAACACAAGCACTTTCTTCTTCCCCAAACTTCTTATCACCGCCGTCCTGAAGGATGACCCGACCGGAAAAAAAAAAACCCTTCCAACCTGCCAGGCCGAGCAGGGGCCCGTGAGGGATTACGTTATCATGTGGATGACAGCGATAGATGTATTAAAGGGCTGTTGATTAATTTATCTGCTCAAAAATATGGATTGAGTGATTCAAAATGTTTTAACCATCATGAAGTCATGGAGATGTAATCTATATTAGAACAAATGGTCCCTTACGGTCCTGCCATCAATTCTAATTTTAGCCTGTCTGGGACACAGATAAGTTTCTGTAGAAGCGCTGCCTCTTGTTCATTTTTTTACACAGAGTGGCAGGTGGGTAATCAGCTATTAATGGCTTTGCCATAATTGACTTTTTCTTTTGAAATTTTTTTTTGGAACGGGGAGAAGGCAGCCGTCAATCATTTTTTTTTTGCACTGTATTAATGACTCTATCAAGGCAAGGGGAGGGTGTACGCTCTAAGCAGGGCCAGCAATTTAATATCTAAATACAGTGACAGGTCACTCTACATGAATGATAACAAAACGCACAGGCATTAAACAACTTCCATTTCAAACAATACTCTTGTCACTTGTTTAAAATTTACATTTTCCCCCGTGATACTTGACACAGTGCGGAATGGAAAAAGACCTGTCAGTGCTGTTATATATCTTCACATTTTTTTTCCCTTGCTGTAGGGGATCAATTTTCTCAATTTT
This sequence comes from Mustelus asterias, assembly GCF_964213995.1. NCBI lineage: Eukaryota > Metazoa > Chordata > Chondrichthyes > Carcharhiniformes > Triakidae > Mustelus > Mustelus asterias. The sequence continues at coordinate 81,595,691 of NC_135818.1, forward strand.
TTTTCCCCCTCCTAATCCTCTGAAAGCTCCAAGGCGCGCATCAGCCTGATTACAAACCCCCACTAATAAACTAACGCATATCTTGTAGCCATCATTCTGACAGACAGGGCTAATCTCTTTACAGATACACAGTAACTCAATCATGAGCTTGTCTGCATTCAAACACAAAGAGGGCAGTTTTCTCGCCGAGGTTTGTGATGATCTGTAACGCTCTGCTTGAAAGCGTAGGCTCGGCAGCAACCTTCAGCAGGGAATTGGATACCTTAAGGAGGGAAAATTGGAGGGCTGTAGTGACAGAGCAATGGCAGTAACTTTCAGGATGTGGAGATGTTGGCGTTGGACTGGGGTGGGCACTCTCAGAAGTGTCTCAACACTAGGTTAAGGTCCAACAGGTTTATTTGGAATCACGAGATGCTACTTCATCAGGTGAGTGGAGAGGTAGGTTTCACAAACATGGCACATATAGGCAAAGACACAATTGCAAGATAATGGTTGGAATGCAAGTCTTTTCAGGCAATCAATCAAGTAATTTTCAGAGCTGACGCACAAACAGCGGTCCAAATGGTCATCTTCTGCTTTAGTATAATTCCAAAATAACATCTGATCCACTTTTTGGTCCTTATATGATTGTAGGAACTGAGCCTGTTTAAAGTTTATTTATTTATTAGTCACAAGTAGACTTACATTAACACTGCAATGGAGTTACTGTGAAGATCTCCTAGTTGCCACACTCCGGCACCTGTTCGGGTACACCGAGGGAGAATTTAGCATGGCCAATGCACCTAACCAGCACGTCTTTCAAACTGTGGGAGGAAACCGGAGCACCCGGAGGAAACCAACGCAGACACGGGGAGACTCCGCACAGGCAGTGACCCAGGCTGGGAATCGAATGCGGGGCCCTTGTGCTGTGAGGCAGCAGTGCTAACCACTGTGCCACCGTGACACCCCTAATTATTGTGCCAATCGATCTCCCTTGGTCTTGCTTACAGAAAATCAAGGCAAGCGAGGCCTTCATGTGAAATGGGGTTCACTTTATAATTAAAAGTGTGTCATTCTGACCTCACTAAAGTATCGGGTTTCTTTTTTCAAGCTTTGGGCATCCCTGGCTAGATCAGCATTTATTGCCCATCCCTAATAGCCCTTGAGAAGGTGGTGGTGAGCCGCCATCTTGAACTGTTGCAGACCTACAGTGCTGTTAGGGTGGGAGTTCCAGGATCCTGACCCAGTGACAGTGAAGGAACGGCGATACATTTCCAAACCAGAATGGTGAGTGACTTGGAGGGGAAGTTGCAGATGCTGGTGTTCCCATGGATCTGCTGCATTTGTCCTTCCAGATGGTAGAGGTCATGGGTTTGGAAGTTGTTGTTGAAGGAACCTTGGTGAGGTGTCCAACACCTCAGTGAAGGGTAGGATTGCCAATGCTCCAAGGTTGGCCTGGAGTACCTATGAATTGGAGAGTAGTGTCCAAGAAACTGTGGCAAACAGAGAAAAATCACTGGACATTAAGAAAACAATTGTGATCTTTGTTTTCCATTTTCTTCTAAAAGAACCTGTTTATCAGCTGTAAAACTGTTGGAATCTGGCAACGATGCTGTTTGACTGAGAGTCAGGAAGCATCCAATTTGAAAATAGTCTTTTCACCTTCAGTTGGCCAAACCTGAGGAAGGGGTGGAGGGGGTGGGGGGAACAACAACATGGGAATGGATACATTGGCCAACCAGCGGATTGTGTGTGACGGCCGGGTAGAAGGGAGGGAAGAGGAAACACAGCAAGTGGCGTACTGGACTGGCAGTTCAGAGGTCCAGATTAACGTCATGCAAACATGGGTTCAAATCCTATCGAGGAATTTGAATCCAATTTTTTTTTTAATTGAAAGCTAATTCTCAGTAATGCTGACCATGAAACCATCATCAATTGACATAAATACCCAGGAAATCTGCCGTCTTTACCTGGTCTGACCTACAAGTGATTCCAGTTCCACAGCAATGTGATTGACTCTTAAATGCCCTTGGAAATGGCCCAGCAAGACACTCAATTCAAGGGGCAATTAGGCCAACAAATATTGACCTAGACAGTGAAGCCTTCACCCAATGAACAGAATGCACAACAACAATAGAATCATACAGTACAGAAGAGGCCCTTCAGCCCAGGAACAGCATTTGGACCCATCATTAAGAGTGCTAAAAAGCTGACGTTGACTGAGGCTGGGTGTATGGTTGATGGCTCAGATGAAGAAACCCATCTTCAACAAAACATTGTTAACTCTGATGTGGCCACAAATCCTCACTGGATTCCGCTGGAGGCAAACCAAGCTGATACGTGTTACTGCGACGGGTAAAAGTCTATGGAAGTGTCTGTTTCCAAGGCAAATCTGCAGTTTTCAAGCATAACATACAATTGGATATTTTTCATTCATTCACGGGATGTGGGCATTGCTGGCTAGGCCAGCATTTATTGCCCATCCCTAGCTGCCCTTGAGAGGGTACTGGTATGCTGCTTTCTTAAACCGCTGCAGTCCATGTGGTGCAGGTACACCCTCAGTGCTGGCAGGGAGGGAGTTCCAGGATTTTAACCCAATGGCTGTGAAGGAACGGCAATATATTTCCAAGTCAGGATGATGAGTGGCTTGGAGGGAAACTTGCAGGTGGTGGGGTTCCCATGTATCTGCTGCCTTTGTCCTTCTAGACGGTAGTGGTGGTGGGTTTGGAAGGTGCTCCGCTGAGGTACGTTGCTGCATTATTTCTTGCAAGTGGCACACACGGCTGTGCATCGGTGATGGAGGGAGCAAGTTGTTAGAGGGGCACAAGTGGAGATTATTCCATCACCCTCCTGAATTGTGTCTTGTAGATGGCGGATGGGCTTTGGGGAGTCAGGAGGTGAGTTACTCACCACTGGATTCCTAACATCTGACCTGCTTGCCACAGTATTTATTTGGCTAGTCCAGTTCAGGTCATATCAGGGGAGGCAGTGACACATTGCTATTGTCACTGGACGAGTAATCCAGAAACCCAGGAAACTGCTCTGGGACCCAGGTTCGAATCCCACCACGGCAGATGGTGAAATTTGAATTCAATAAAAATCTGGAATTCAGATCATGACCATGTCATAAAAAACTAATGCCCTTTAGAGAAGGAAATCTGCCATCCTTACCTGGTCTGGCCTACATGTGACTCCAGACCCACAGCAAAGTGGTTGACTCTCAGCTGCCCTCTGAGATAGAAACATAGAAACCCTACAGTGCAGAAGGAGGCCATTCGGCCCATCGAGTCTGCACCGACCACAATCCCACCCAGGCCCTACCCCCACATATTTACCCGTTAATCCCTCTAACTACACATCTCAGGGACAATTTTTAACCTGGCCAATCAACCTAACCCGCACATCTTTGGACTGTGGGAGGAAACCGGAGCACCCGGAGGAAACCCACGCAGACACGAGGAGAATGTGCAAACTCCACACAGACAGTGGCCCGAGCCGGGAATCGAACCCAGGGAATAGCCCAACAAGCAACTCATAGAAATCATAGAATCCCAGCAGTGCAGAAGGAGGCCATTTGGCCACCAAGTCTGCACCGAGACAACAATCTCACCTAGGCCCTATCCCTGTAACCCCACATATTTACCCTACTAATCCCTCTAACATACGCATCCCAGGACATTAAGGGGTAATTTAGCATGGCCAATGCACCTAACCTGCACATCTTTGGACTGTGGGAGGAAACCCGAGCACCCGGAGGAAATCCAGGCTTACATTAATGCTGCAATGAACTCATTTGGCCCATCGAGTCTGCACCAATCATAATCCCACCCAGGCCCTATTCCCGTAACCCCACATATTTACTCTGCTAATCCCCCTGACATTAAGGATCAATTTAGTATGGCCAATCCACCCCAGCCTGCACATCTTTGGAGTGTGGGAGGAAACCGGAGCACTCGGATGAAACCTACGCAGACACGGGGAGAGCGTGCAAACACTGCACAGACAGTGACCCAAGCCGGGAATCGAACCCGGGTCCCTGGAGCTGTGAGGAAGCAGTGCTAACCACTGTGCCACCGTGCTGCTCACCGTGCCACGCTGTTCAACGGCAGTTAGGGATGGGCAATAAAGGCTGGTTTAAGCCAGTGACACCCACATCCCATGAATGAATTAAACAAAAGTGTTTCTGCTCTATGGTAACCTCGGGACGTTGCTAGATACTAGTTAGATTATAGATATATCCTTTAAGTTGTTAGCTATTGTGAAGAATAGTATTCTCAATGCAGCCGAGACACAGAAAGAATTGTGATATCCAGAGAGGCTTTCTTTTATTAAAAAGAGCATCGTACTGCATGCAGAAAGGAACACTGCAAGGAATGGTGCTCTTTATGTCTTGATGCATTAGGCTGCTGTATAGCAATCCTTGCTAATGGAAATGGATCTCTGTCATCTTTGACCTTGGTGAACACGCAGCACTGGCACAGCCTTGCTCAGTGACATTGAGCTAAATCGCACTGTGCCCAAGCCTCACTATGTGAAGGAAACGCTAGCCACGCAAGGTTCCTGTCAACTGATCGTGACGGCATTCCTGCCCCAGTTAACCAGGTCCACTGCGTCACTGGGGTGGGGCGTGAGGACGGAGAACAAAACAGGCTCAAAGCTGCTCGAGGGGGATTCAAATCACTTCAGCTGGCAAAAAAAAAATAGAACTCACAATCACGTTGCATCTTTCGGCCGGAATTCTCCCACCCCACCCGCCATTGGAATTTTAGTGGGCGGGTTGCGGACAATGTGAAATCCCATTGACAGTCGGGTGGGAATATCTGGCTTTTAGACCAGCGCAGCTGGAGAATTCCGCCCTTCATGTCTTCAGGGTGTAGCACGGCTGTTCCCCATTGGTGGAGCACTTTTCGAATTACAGGACCATTGAATCACTGCAGTGCAGAAAGAGGCCATTTGGCCCATTGAGTCTGCACTGACAGCAATCCTATCCCTATCCCCTTAACCTCAAGTATTTACCCTGCCAGTCCTCCTAACACGAATGGACAATTTAGCACAGTCAATCAGCCTAACCCGCACATCTTTGGACTGTGGGAGGAAATCGGAGCACCCGGAGGAAACCCACGCAGACACGGGGAGAATGTGCAAACTCCACACAGACAGTGACCCAAGGCTGGAGTCGAACCCGGATCCATGCCACTGTGCCGCCAATAAGATCTGCTTTTCATTTTTACCATGAAAGTGAATAATTTCACAGTGCACATTCTACCTCATCTGCCATCTTGTTGCTCACTCACCAAACCTGTACGCACCTCGTTACAGCTTCTGTGTCCTCCCCACAGCTCATCATTCGATCTAACGTAGCACTATCGAGAAAATGCTCAGTTATAAGCTCCCGCGAGAATTGAACTCATGAACCCTGGTGTACAAGACCAGTGTTCTAATGACTGAGCTGTCCAGCCAGCTGCAGTGGTTGTGCGGGAAATGCAGCCATTTGCTCTCAGTGAGGCCCTATGAATCACAATGTAACCAGAGATACCCTTTCCTTATGTTGGTTGGGGGATAAATATTGGCCAGATCTTCCGTGGTGTTTGCTAGAATTAATGCCTCAGGATATTTTATGTCAACTTGAGAGGGCAGAAGGAGTGGGGGAGGGGGGTGGGCACAATTTAATGTCCCATTAAAATACTAAAATAACCCTCCTGTGTACAGAGAAAGTATTTTTGGGACAGAATGCATGAGATTTCATTCCTGCCATAACTTGTAATTATTTAGATTTAATTTTAAGTTCTTTTTCCCAAGATGGCACTGGAGCAAGGCGACTTCTTGCAAGCTGCGCCGTCATACCTTGTAATTCTATATTTTACTCTCATTCTAACCTTCATTCTCTCGACACTCCAGCTGTGACTGCAACAGTACATTCTGCACTCTCTACTTTCCTTCTCTATGAACGGTATGCTTTGCCTGTATAGCAGGCAAGAAACAATACTTTTCACTGTATACTAATACATGTGACAATAATAAATCAAAATCAAATCAAATCAAAAATATACCTTTCTTTTCCCCTACTCCTATTGGTATAAAGTTCCATGGGTGTCACAAGCCTCTGATACCTTGGGTTTAGGTGTGTGACTGGGCAGGAAATATCGATAGACTGTCCAGGTAAGGGTGAGATACATTACAGCTGAGCCTGATCCACATCAATTCCATTCCTATGTTGCCACAGTGACCACAATTCAAAGGCCCATCATTGGTTGTAAAGTGCTTTAGGAATGTCCTGAGGTCATGAAGGGTGCTATGGAAATCCAAGTTTTTTTTTCCCTTTGAGCAGGAAGTCACCTGACAACAATTGGAAGTAGATATATTCATAAATTTAGAATTGAAAGCTGGGCTTAGTCATGGTGACCATGCCAGCTATCATCAATTGTTGCAAAAACCCCATCTGATTCTTGAATGATCCTGCAGGGAAGGAAATCTGCCATCCTTTCCCAGTCTGGCCTACATGTGACTCCAGACCAAAGCAATATGGTTGACTCTTAACTGCCCTCAGAAAAGGCCGAGCAAGCCACTCAGTTCAAGGGCATTTCTCCAAATTTGCAGATGATACAAAGTTGGGTGGGAGGGCGAGCTGTGGGTAGGATGGAGAGATGTGACAGGGGAGGCATGGTGGCCCAATGGTTAGCACTGCTGCCTGACAGCGCAAAGGACCCGGGTTCGAATCCAGCCTTGGGTGACTGTCTGTGTGGAGTTCGCACGTTCTCCCTGTGTCTGCATGGGTTTCCTCCGGGTGCTCCAGTTTCCTCCCACAGTCTAAAGATGTGCAGGTTAGGTGGATTGGCCATGATAAATTGCCCCTTAATGTCCAAAGATATGTAGGTTAGGTGGATTGGCCATGGTAAATGTGGGGATATTATGGGGATAGAACGCAGGAGAGGGTCTGGCTAAGATACTCTGTCAGAGTCAGTGCAAACTCGATCGGCCAAATGGTCTTCTTCTTCACTTTAGGGATTCTGTGATTCGGACAGGTTGAATGAGTGGGGCATATGCATGGTAGATGCGGTATAATGTGGATATCTGCAAGGCTATCAACTTCAGTAGCAAAAATAGGAAGGCAGATTATTATTTGAATGAGTGTAAATTGAAAGAGGTGGATTCCTAGCAAGAAATTGGAGTCCTCGTGCATCAGTTGCTGAAAGTAAGCGCGCAGGTACAGAAGGCAGTAAAGAAGACAAATGATATGTTAGCCTTCATAGCGAGAGGATTTGAATAGAGGGATAGGGATGTTTTACTACAATTGTATAGGGCGTTGGTGAGGCCACACCTGGAGTATTGTGTGCAGTTTTGGTGCCCTTATCTGAGGAGAGATGTCCTTGCTATAGAGGGAGTACAGCAAAGGTTTACCAGGTTGATTCCTGGGATAGCAGGTCTGTCATATGAGGAGAGACTACATTGGTTGGGATTATATTCATTGGAGTTTAGAGAGTGAGAGGGGATCTCACACAAACTTATAACATTCTAACAGGATTAGACAGGGTAGATTCAGAAATAAATTTCCTGATGGTGAGGTGTGCAGACCCAGGGGCCATAGTTTGATAAGGAGTAAACATTTTAGACTGAGGTGAGGAGAGATTTATTAACCCAGTGAGTGCTGAATCTGTGGAATTCACTGTCACAAAATGTGGTTGATTTGAGTTGATTTATTATTGTCACGTGTGTTGGTATATAGTGAAAAGGATTGTTTCTTATGCGCTATACAGACAAAGCATACTTTTGTAGGGTACGTAGGGGAGAAGGAAAGAAGAGGGTGCAGAATGTAATGTTACAGTCATAGCTAGGGTGTAGAGAAAGATAAACTTAATGCGAGGTAGGTCCATTCAAAAGTCTGATGGTAGCAAGGAAGAAGCTGTTCTTGAGTCGGTTGGTATGTGATCTTAAACTTCTGTATCTTTTTCCTGATGGAAGAAGGTGGAAGAGAGAATGAGGTGGGTGGGATCCTTGATTATGTTGGCTGCTTTTCCGAGGCAGCGGGAAGTGTAGACAGAGTCAATGGATGGGAGGTTGGTTTGCGTGATGGACTGGGCTACGTTCACAACCCTTTGTAGTTTCTTGCGTTCTTGGACAGAGCAGGAGCCATACCAAGCTGTGATACAACCAGAAAGAATGCTTTCTATGGTGCATTTGTAAAAATTGGTGAGAATTGTAGTGGACATGCCAAATTTCCTTCGCCTCCTGAGACAGTAGAGGCGTTGGTGGGCTTTCTTAACTATCGCTTCAGCACGGAGGGACCAGGACAGTTTGTTGGAGATCTGGACACCTAGAAACTTGAAGCTCGTGACCATTTCCAATCTATGCCCTCCACTACACTCCCTGTAGTCGATGACTATCTCTTTCGTTTTCCTGATATTGAGGGAGAGATTATTGTCGTCGCATCATTTCACCACAGGCCAAAAGGTTGTGTGTTTTCAAGAAGGAACTAGATGTAGCTCTTGGGGCTAAAGGGGATTAAGGGACAGTGGGATCAGGGTATTAATTTTGATGATCAGCCATGATCACAATGAATGACGGAACAGGCTGGGAGGGCTGAATGGCCTAGTCCTGCTTCTAGTTTCTATGTTTCTAATCTTTTCTAACTCACCTTTCACCCTCTCCCTCCAGCCCTGCCCATGCAGCTTCTTCCTCTTTTGAGAAATTTGCAATCTGAAGCGATGCTCTTCTTCAAACAGGAAGTTCAATCTTCAAAGGGTGAAACAAATTAAGCAAATTTGATAGATTATGAGAAGTGCGTAATTTATTTAATAAACCGCAGCTTCAGAAATCAACGACTGTACTAATTGCTGGTACATTTTTTGAATTGTGATATTTCCCTCTCAAGCGTGTCACATCATTATGAAATCGTAACGGGAAGCTTTTCGGAAAAGGTTGTCTTTGAGAGCACAGATATAAACAGAGGGCGTTATAGAATCCTACATTGCAGAAGGAGGCCATTTGGCCCATCGAGTCTGCACCGACCACAATCCCACCCCAGGCCCTATCTCCATAACCCCCCACATTTATACTAGCTAGTCCCCCTGACATTAAGGGGTAATTTAACATGGCCAATCCACCCAACCCGCACATCTTTAGACTGTGGGAAGAACCAGGAGCACCTGGAGGAAACCCATGCAGACACGGGGAGAATGTGCAAACTTCACACAGACAGTGACCCAAGCCGGGAATTGAACCCAATGCTAACCACTGTGCCACTGTCCCAAGCAGAGAGTGAGGGCTCTCCTGTAAATGGGATGTTTTATGTTGATTTTAATGTTATTGCTGTCAAAAGCAAGTCTTCCTTCAGGTCATTGTATGGTATGATGCATTCGAAAGAAAATGTGACAGATTGGTGTTTACTGTATATTAGATCCATTAATTCATCACCAACCTTGTGCTTTGTGCAAAAATAAGCATAATTACATATCAAAGAGATACATGAAATCTAATTTGAAACAATTCAAAATTTCCAAGTGCATTGGAGTCAGGGTTTGAACAAATTTAAATTTGAAGTTTTTTTGTTAGTATCACAAGCGGCACAGTGGTTAGCACTGCTGCTTCATAGCGTCAGGGACCCGGGTTCGATTCCCAGCTTGGGTCACCGCCTGTGTGGAGTTTGCATATTCTGCCCACGTCTGCGTAGGTTTCCTCCGGGTGCTCCGGTTTCCTCCCACAGTCCGAAAGACGTGCTGGTTAGGTGCACCAAGCTAAATTGACCCTCAGTGTTACCCGAACAGGCGCTGGAGTGTGGCGACTGGGGGATTTCACAATAACTTCATCGCAGTGTTAATGTAAGCCAATTTGTGTCTAATAAATAAACTTTAAAGCAGATTTACATTAACACTGCAGTGAAGTTACTGTGAAAATCTCCGAGTTGCCACACTCTGGTGCTTGTTTGGGTACACTGAGGGAGAATTTAGCATGGCCAATGCACCCAACCAGCATGTCTTTCAGGCTGGGAGGAAACTGGAGCACCCGGAGGAAACCCACGGGGAGAATGTGCGGACTCCGCACAGACAGTGACCCAAGCCAGGAATCAAACCCTGCCATCTACCAATAACAGATTGCAATTAGTAGAAGGTTCGAAGACACTTTCACAAGAGTGTAAACGGACAACATTTGAGATTTAGACATGAAATGAACTGTTAGGACAGGCGGCCTAAAGCCTTGGTCAAAGAATTATGTTTTAAGGAGCATCTTAAAGGAGGAGCGAGAGAGGTAGCGAGGTTTGGGGAGGTCTCTGCAGGGCTGAGGGGCATGGAAACTGAGAAGGCAGTCACCAGTGGTGGGCGTGGTCGGTGCAGAAAGATCAGAATTCGAGGAGCAAACCTCAGCCTGTTGGATTTCAGAAAATGTTGACTGTTGGCTAACCGGGACTGTAGCTTAATCTGGAGACTCAGATTCCACTGACGTGAATATGCGCGGAGCTCGAGGGACTTTAAAATGTCTTCTCAACTAAAAGGGCATGGGGAAAGAACAGGGGAGTGAGACTAACTGGAGCCAGCACACATACAAGGGGCTGAATGTCAGCCTTCTGTGCTCCAAGCAGAGCATGAAAACCAACATCATTTATAACTTTCAGAAATTTAATCAGTGATTTAAGAATCGTTTTTCCTGCGCTCACATTCGCGGAAATATAATATTCAGATGAAAAGGAGATTGAAAACCTTTATTAGGCCAATCATTTCTCTGTCTGTCTGCTAGAATTTGTAACCTCATGCAGCAACCTCCCAATGATACCTTACAAAGGGAAGAGATAAACGTGAATTAGAGCAAGTGGCCAATTTCAGGAAAAACCTGGAGTATTCGGGAGCAATTTCTCGAAGTTAATTAAGCAAACTATAAGATACCATATCAAATTAATTCTGATTTATAAGTCATTCCAATATCCGCTACTATATTCCTTATTCTATATATTATCCAATATCTTTGTCACATAATATATACATTGCCATTCAAGTCAGGCAGCACGGTAGCGCAATGGTAGCACTGCTGCCTCACAGCGCCAGGGACCCAGGTTCGATTCCGGTCACTGTCTGTGTGGAGTTTCCACCTTCTCCCCATGTCTGTGTGGGTTTCCTCCGGGTGCTCCGGTTTCCTCCCACATTCCAAAGATGTGCGGGTTAGGTGGATTGGCCATGCTAAAATTTTCTCTTAGTGTCAGGGGGACTAGCTAGGGTAAATGCATGGGGTTATGGGGATAGGGCCAGACCATAAGAATTAGGCCACTCGGCCCGTCGAGTCTGCTCCACCATTCAATCATGGCTGATTTTCTTCTCACCCCATTCTCCTGCCTTTTTTCCATAACCCCTGATCCCCTTATTAATTAAGAACCTACCTATCTCTGTCTTAAAGACACTCAATGACCTGGCCTCCACAGCCTTCTGCGGCAAAGAGTTCCACAGATTCACCACTCTCTGGCTGAAGAAATTGCTCCTCATCTCTGTTTTAAAGGATCATCCCTTCAGCTTGAGGTTGCGCCCTCTGGTTCTAGTGGTGGGATTGTGGTTGGTGCAGACTTGATGGACCAAATGGCCTTCTTTGCACTATATGCTTTTATGATTCTATAATTTCTATGAAGTTCTTCAGTTGTTCCCCATCTGTAACCCACTCTAGATTCCCATTCTATTGCATACTACACAGTGGATTTCAACCGAGGGTCTTAAAAGAGGCGGCTAATGTGAGAATAGCTACACTGGTGTTCATTTTCCAAAATTTGCTAGATCCTGGAATGGTTCCATCAGACTCGAAAGTAGAAGACTCAAATTGTGGTCCCTCCATTCAAGAAGAGAGGGAGGCAGTAAACGGGAAACTGTAGGCCAATTAGCTTGACATCTGTTATGGGGAAGATGTTAGAATCGATCATTGAAGAGGTTATAGCTAGACTTCATTTTGAGTTTATTTATTAGTGTCATGAGTAGCCTTACATTAACACTGCAATGAAGTTACTATGAAAATCCCCTAGTCACCACACTCTGGCACCTGTTCGGGTACACTGAGGGAGAATTCAGCACGGCCAATGCACCTAACCAGCACGTCTTTCGGAGGAAACGGGAGCACCCAGAGGAAAGCCACGCAGACACGGGGAGAATGTGCAGACACTGCACAGAAATGATTGACCGAATAAAAGTTTTCAATCTCCTTTTCATCTGACCCAAGCCGGGAATCGAACCCGGGCCCCTGGTGCTGTGGGGCAACAGTGCTAACAACTGTGCCACTGCGCCGCCCTGGGGTGTAGAGTCAATGTTGAGGACCCCCAGAGTCACCCCCTCCTTACTGCATACCCGCTGCCTCTGCTGGGTCTTTGCAGCCACTGAAGTATTCTTGAACTGTTGAATTGAATTGAATTATTATTGTTGAATGTATGTGGATACAGTGAAAGGTATTGTTCCTTGCAAGTAACAATGCGAGCACTAGACATATGCCAGATAGTCACATACAGCCAAAGGAGGCACATTCAAGAAAATATTCCAGCGATTCATACTATCACCCATAGAGATTCTAATCTGAGTAACTCAGATTCAGCCAAGATTCCAGCTCCAGATCACCATCGAGTGACTAGAGCCAGAAAGTGCATATTTCTGAATGTTGGACAAAGATAGAGATGGCTGGCCTGAAATGACATCGCTGATGACACACGCTCATTAAAAATAATCCTTTGGAAGAAATACTGACAGGAGATTCCTGGAAACAGCAAGAATCAATGTCATTGCCAAAGTTATTTTAATGCAGCTCTTTCAACAGAGTGGCTCTCCAATTTCAGCTGCGTGGGGAGGCACAGAATGACTTCCAGGGCAGGGGGAGAGGGATGGATCATCCCACTCTGCTTCTTTGTACGTTCTGACTTAAGAGGGTCTGGTCGGCAGATCAATCCAATCAGGAACAGTGGAGAAACATATCCCAGCGACGTCTGAGGAGTGAACAAGGTGGATCAACACTCCAGACACAGGTTGTTTGTCAGCACCATGAGAACCTGCCTTGCCTTTTCCATCATTTTCACTTCTTATTTCAGACTTTCAGCATTTGCACTTTTTTTTACCCACCTGTAATTGTTGCGATGTTGGGTCGGGTAATTGTAGATTGGAAATTTAGAAAATGAGAATTTGGTGTTTTAAAATTGTAAAATGCAAGAATGGGAAACATCGCATTGTCCCTTTGAAAGGTGGGGCTTTTTCTGTGCTTAGAGATTGTAAAAATGCAAGTACACAGAGAACCCAGACTGAAACATTGCAGAGGGCAGTTGAGAGTCATAGAGTTATAGAGGTTTACAGCATGGAAACAGGCCCTTCGGCCCAACTTGTCCATGCCGCCCTTTTCCTTTTAAACCCCTAAGCTGATCCCAATTTCCCGCATTTGGCCCATATCCCTCTATACCCATCGTACCCATGTAACTGCCTAAATGCTTTTTAAAAGACAAAATTGTACCCGCCTCTACTACTACCTCTGGCAGCTTGTTCCAGACACTCACCACCCTCTGTGTGAAACAATTGCCCCTCTGGACACTTTTGTATCTCTCCCCTCTCACCTTAAACCTATGCCCTCTAGTTTTAGACTCCCCTATCTTGGGAAAAGATATTGACTATCTCGCTGATCTGTGCCCCTCATTATTTTATAGACCTCTCTAAGATCTCCCCTCAGCCTCCTACGCTCCAGAGAAAAACGTCCCAGTCTATCCAGCCTCTCCTTATAACTCAAACCATCAAGTCAATCACATTGCTGTGGGTCTGGAGTCACATGTAGGCCAGACCGGGTAAGGACAACAGATTTCCTTCCCAAAAGAACATTAGTAAACCAGATGGTTTTTTCTGACAATCGACAATGGTTTCATGGTCATCGGTAGATTCTTAATTCCAGATTTTTTTTGTTGAATTCAAATTGCACCATCTCGGCAGGATTCAAACCCAGGTCCCCAGAACATTAGCTGAGTTTCTGGATTGATAGTCCAGTGATAATGCCATTAGGACATAGCCTTCCCTAATACATGGGGACGGCACGATGGCACAATGATTAGCACTGCTGCCTCACAGCACCAGCGACCTGGGTGTCTGCGTGGGTTTCCTCCGGGTGTTCCGGTTTCCTCCCACAGTCCAAAGATGTGCAGGTTAGGTGGATTGGCCATGCTAAATTGTCCCTTAGTCTCAGTGGATTTGGAGGGGTAAATGCTTGGGGTTACGGGGATAGGGCCTGGATGGAATTGTGGTCAGTGCACACTCGATGGGCCGAATGGCTTCCTTCTGCACTGGGATAGGGATTCTATGAATTGTATGAATAAAATATTTGATGGACAAGCAGTCCTTGGACTCAGAACACAACTGGTCCCTGAAAACCGTGCCTTAAGTCGTAGTGCCGTAAATCGGAACTGATTTTCCCACAAGGACGATGTTATAGATGGGGAAACGGTTCCTGAACCAAGGTCAATGTTCTTGGTGGGAATTTTGCCTTCCTCTGCTGCGTGATTTGCAGTAACAGCTCACCATTGGCTGCCGCTGGGGTCTTCCAGTCCCGCCAATGTCTACGCTGTTTTGCATAACTCGCCTGACCCACCGCCAGGAATCCTGCTGAATGGGATCACCTTTGGCTAGACTGGAAGATTCTACCCTCTACTCTCCCCAGAATAACCCAGATTTCTGTACTCAATCAATTACATGATAAAAAAATAGTATGGAAGTAAATTAATATTATAAAATATAAATTCCAAGGAAAAGTTTGGAATCGCAAAAAAAACCAAGTAAAAATGCGTTGGACCAGCAACTTCCTTTTTTATTCATTCGTGGGACATGGGTGTCGCTGGGTGCGCCAGCATTTATTGCCCATCCCAAGTTTCCCAAGTATCTTGCTCGACCATTTCAGAGGGTAGTTGAGAGTCAACCACATTGCTGTGGCTCTGGGGTCACATGTAGGCCAGACCGGGTAAGGACGGCAGATTTCCTTCCCTAAAGGACATTAGTGAACCTGATGTGTTTTTCCAACAATGGTTTCATGGTCATCAGTAGATTCTTAATTCCAGATATTATTTTTCATGTGCGGTGGTGGGATTCAAACTCGGGTCCCCAGAACATTAGCTGAGTTTCTGGATGAATAGTCTAGCAATAATATAACTATGCACAGTGGTTAGCACAGCTGCCTCACAGCACCAGGGACCCGGGTTCGATTCCAGCCTCGGGTCACTGTCTGTGCGGAGTCTGCACGTTCTCTCCGTGTCTGCGTGGGTTTCTTCCCACAGTCTGAAAGATGTGCGGGTTAGGTGCATTGGCCATAGTTAGAAAATTGCCCCTTAGTGTCCCAAGATGTGTAAATTGGGGGATTAGTGGTGTAAGTGCATGGAATTATGCAGATAGGACCTGGAAAGATGCTCTGTCGGGGAGTCAGTGCAGACTCGATGGGCCGAATGGCCTCCTTCTGCACTGTAGGGATTGTATGACTCTATGATACTGCAATGGCCAGCACCCAACATTCACTTCTCTTGGACACCTGGCCGGTGGGACTGAATCATAGAATCTCTACAATGCAGAAGGAGGCCATTTGGCCCATCGAGCGTGCACCGACAACAATTCCACCCAGACCCCATCCCCGTAACCCCACATATTTAACCAGCTAATCCCCCTGACACTACGGGACAATTTAGCATGGCCAATCCACCTAACCTGCACATCTTTGGAGTGTGGGAGGAAACCGGAGCACCTGGAGGAAACCCACGCAGACATGGGGAGAACGTGCAGACTCCGCACAGACAGTGGCCCGAGACCGGAATTGAACCCGGGTCCCTAGCGCTGTGAGGCAGTAGTGCCAACCACTGCGCCACCGTGCCGCCCATATATGTGGATGGGCACCTCAGCAGCTAGGTACAAGTGAGGGCAGCCGGCCAGAGATGGTGACAGCTGAGAGTATCCAAGTGGGGGAAGAGAATCCAGATGGATGGAGGGGAGGTGGATTCCAGCTGGGCAGGGGATAGGTAGAGGGCATCCCAGCACTAAAGCCCGATAACAGTAGCCTGAGTGTGTTTTCTGGGTCAGCACAAGAAACCCCTGCAGCCTCACAAAAAGCTGTTACCTTAACGTAGAACCATCGAGTCAGAGTTACAAGCGATTGGAGCCTCAAAGACATCCAGCAATTGGAATCTGCTCTGTTAAATCTGTGCAGCCCAACATTCAACCCTCAATCAACCTCAGCAAAGAAAGGATGACGGGTTCACCTATATCGCGGTTATTTCTTTAGGTTTGGTGAGGGCAATTGCGATTCATTTCAACTAAAAATTTCTTACCCTGATGTGAGCGTGACATTAGGTCGTCATCCATCCTACAGATTA
The DNA here is from genome assembly GCF_964213995.1 of Mustelus asterias. Classification (NCBI taxonomy): domain Eukaryota; kingdom Metazoa; phylum Chordata; class Chondrichthyes; order Carcharhiniformes; family Triakidae; genus Mustelus; species Mustelus asterias. The sequence goes on from NC_135818.1 coordinate 81,612,000, forward strand.
GTGGACACATTTGCGAGAAGACTTTGAGGTTATCACTGTGGACCTGACCTGGATAGTTAGATATTTGATTTGATTTGATTTGATTTATTATTGTCACATGTATTAGTATATAGTGAAAAGTATTGTTTCTTGCGCGCTAGACAGACAAAGCATACTGTTCGTAGAGAAGGAAACGAGAGAGTGCGGAATGTAGTGTTACAGTCATAGCTAGGTAGGTCCATTCAAAAATCTGACAGCAGCAGGGAAGAAGCTGTTCTTGAGTCGGTTGGTATGTGACCTCAGACTTTTGTATCTTTTTCCCGACGGAAGAAGGTGGAAGAGAGAATGTCCAGGGTGCGTGGGGTCCTTAATTATGCTGGATTCTTTTCCGAGGCTGCAGGAAGTATAGACAGAGTCAGTGGATGGGAGGCTGGTTTGCGTGATGGATTGGGCTACATTCACGACCTTTTGTAGTTCCTTGCGGTCTTGGGCAGAGCAGGAGCCATACTGAGCTGTGATACATCCGGAAAGAATGCTTTCTGTGGTGCACCTGTAAAAGTTGGTGAGAGTCGTAGCTGACATGCCAAATTTCCTTAGTCTCCTGAGAAAGTAGAGGCATTGGTGGGCTTCCTTAACTATAGTGTCGGCATGGGAGAACCAGGACAGGTTGTTGCTGATCTGGACACCTAAAAATCAGCTGCACAGGGTGACACCACTATTCCCAGCCAGAGTAAAGATAATTGATTCATTTCCCGAGAGACTGCGCTCTTATTACTGACTGGGATTGATTCTGTGCGTGTGATTTGTATTACGTAACCGTCCTCCATTCACTGAATATTACTGTGGAAATCATTCCGCTTTCACAGGGTGACGTCGCTGTAGTCTTGGTTGTGAATTCTGTTAGCCGCAGACTGGCGAGACTATTTTCTGCTTTGTGTATTGCTCAGCAAAATCTCCTTGATCGACTCCTACTGTTCAGTGCAGTGTCTGTCCTGAGCCCTGCCTCACTTCGACACATTGACTGACTCCGGTGGGTGGGAATTTCCGGGTGCACTCGCCCCGAAACCAGAAAATCCTGCCCAAGATCAACGGACCTTTGCATGGTCCGCCGTCCCGCCCACCACGATTCCAGTGGCGGGCGGGACAGGAAAATTCTCCCCTCCCCCCCCCACATGTTTTTTCAAGCAATAGAGAGTGTGATGTACCTTCATTCCAACATATTGTGGCTGTATGTCGCTTGTGGCTCAGGTAATAGGGTGCTCTCCTCCGAATCAGCGGGCTGTGGGTTCAAGTGCTGCCTTCTTGAACCACCGCAGTCCCTGATGTGTAGGTACACCCACAGTGCTGTTAGGGAGGAAGTTATAGGATTTTGACCTAGCGACGGTGAAGGAACAGCCGATATATTTCCAAGTCAGGATGATGCGAGGCTTGGAGAGGAACGTCCAGGTGGTGGTGTTCCCAGGTATCTGCTGCGCTTGTCCTTCTAGATGGTAGAGCTCATGAGTTTGGAAGGCGCTGCTGAGTTTTCAGACAGATCCTCAGCCACAATGACAAAGAGAAGCTGAGGGCACGGTTTAAACCGTCACTGGTGAGGCAAGGTCAGTGCCACAGTGATGGTTTGAGTTACAAGGAGACGCTGGATAGACTGGGACTTTTTCCTCTGGAGCGTAGGAGGCTTAGGGGTGATCTTATAGAGGTCTATAAAATAATGAGGGGCATAGATCAGCTAGATAGTCAACATTTTTTCCCAAAGGTAGGGGAGTCTAAAACTAGAGGGCATAGGTTTAAGGTGAGAGCGGAGAGATACAAAAGTATCCAGAGGGGCAATTTTTTCACACAGCGGGTGATGAGTGTCTGGAACAAGCTGTCAGAGGCAGTAGTAGAGGCGGGTACAATTTTGTCTTTTATAAAGGATTTTGAAAAGTTGCATGGGTAAGATGGGTATAGAGGGATATGGGCCAAATGCGGGCAATTGGGACTAGTTTAATTGTAAAAGCTGGGTGGCATGGACAAGTTGGGCCGAAGGGCTTGTTTCCATGCTGTAATCCTCTATGAGTCTATATCAGGGACGCCACATTTTAAGGGTAACCCGATCAATAGTGAAGTCAATCCCCCCTACTCACACCTTACCTCCCTCCACTCACCCATGGATATGGAAGATGCCACCACAAGCATTAGGGCAATTCGCCAAACCCCCCCACTATAAAGCTATCAGGGCCTCTTCCCTCCACCACACAAGGGGCTCTGTTAACCCCGTCTGTGCATGTGCGACCGGCTTGTGGTCTGCGCATACGCAAAAGTTCCAAGGCCCAGCTGGAGTTGAAGTTTCCGACCTTCACTCTCAACGTTCAGACAACATTGATTTTCTTAACTCCACGCCTCCATTCATTCACCACCTGCATCAGCTGTAAAGAGCTTTGGGATATCCTGTGGTCACAAAGGGCACTATATAAATGCAAGTCTTCAGCGAGCAGTAACATTAAGGAAGGTGCTCATGAGGAACGAATGGCACTCCAATTATCCACACTCCAGGCTCCAATTAATTCATCAGCTGAAAGAAATATCTGACCAGAACAATTATTCCTGAGTCTCCAACTGGAGTAACTGGCAACGATTATGAAATCACTCAATAAATATCATAATAGCAACAATCTCAAGCTTTGTAGAGTATAAGTGGCTTGCTCATTTGATCTAGTTTAAGTTTATTAGTGTCACAAGTAGGCTTACATTAACACTGCAATGAAGTTACTGTGAAAATCCCCTAGTCGCCACACTCCGGCGCCTGTTCGGGTACACTGAGGGAGAACTTAGCACGGCCAATGCACCCTAACCAGCACGTCTTTCAAACTGTGGGAGGAAACCGGAGCACCCGGAGGAAACCCACGCAGACATGGGGAGAACGTGCAGACTCCGCATAGATCCAAATCGGGAATCGAACCCTGCCACCTACCACTAACAGATTGCACTTAGTAGAAGGTCCCAAGGCATTTTATTTACCCCGTTAATCCCTCTAACCTACGCACCCCGGGACACTAAGGGGCAATTTAGCACCTGACCTGCAAGTCTTTAGGACTGTGGGAGGAAACTGGAGCACCCGGAGGACACTGTAGCAGACATGGGGAGAGCGCACCGGCAGTGACCCAAGCTGGGAATCAAACCCGGGTCCCTGGAGCTGTGAGGTAGCAGTGCTAACCACGGTGCCGCCTTGCCGCCAGTCCGAACTGCCCTGTACTCTATAAACCCTTTGGGGGTATTATCTGAAAATTAGGTACTTCTGCCTTGGGAATACTTATCAATGAGCATTCCATTACTCTGGAAAGGGCTAAACACAGAAAAAAAAAGAATAATTTGGCTAAGATACCAGGGAAACATTGGTGAGCAGTTTATGATTGCACAGATAATTCCTTCTTACAGTGTGGCCCTAATGTTGTACAGTAATTAACTGCTTTTAGTCTGACACTTCATCTCATCAGAGGCTGAATTTGACTAAACAAGGTATGTATCTGCGTGTTAAATAACAGCAGCTTCCTCCCTCGACATTGTTTGCTTTTGGTGGAAATGAGAAGTGGAGAGAAAATGTTTCATACAGCATTGCTTTGCCAACAGCTACGGACTATTATTTCCGTTGGTGCTAATGGATTTATATTAGCGAGTGGGATGTTACAGACAGACAAAGCATTCAGAAAGCAACTGTACTCTGAATACAAATTAGGGATTAACTGGCGACTTTTACCCCCAATATAAAATGCAACTGACACAATGTAAATTAGCCGTCGGGAACGGTACAACACTGTCACTTCACACCGGGCCCCATCACCTTGAATTCCCTCATTGCATGACTCACTCAGTAACTGTGCCTCAGGTGTTGCAAGGCTGTTATGCCAACGAGAGCACAGTTGCTTGTGTGCCCTTGTGTGAGGGCAGAGTGAGAATTCCCAATAAATTACACTGCGATAGTTTTATTTGTCAGAAATGCCTGTGTGTGTGTCGTACCTGGGGGAATACAGGGTACGACAACTGATGTTATTTTCCCCCCAGGCCTGTACGCACTGAGCTGTTTCTTCACGGTGCAGGTTAATAATGTGCAAAGGGGAAAAGGGTAATCATTTACCCCCAAAAGTAACACGTTTCACCTTCACCGCAGCCACCTCACATACCGACCGACTCCTTCCTTGCTGCCATCAGACTTTTGAATGGACCTACCTCTTTCCCCAAAGGTAGGGGAGTCTCAAACTTAGAGGGCAGAGGTTTAAGGTGAGAGGGGAGAGATGCAAAAGGGTCCAGAGAGGCAAAACCTTTTCACACAGAGGGTGGTGAGTGTCTGGAATGAGCTGCCAGAAGTAGTAGTAGAGACTGGTACAATTTTGTCTTTTGAAAAGCATTTAGACAGTTACATGGGTAAGATGGGTATAGAGGGATATACCCCTCCGGGCAATTGAGACCAGTTTAGTGGTTAAAAAAGAGGCGGCATGGACCAGTTGGGTGAAGGGTTTGTTTCCATGCTGTAAACCTCTATGACTCTATCACTATGACCTCGTATTAAGCTGATCTTTCTCTACACCCTAGCTATGACTGTAACACTACATTCTGCACTCTCGCCTTTCCTTCTCTATGAACGGTATGCTTCGTCTGTGTAGCGCGCAAGAAACAATACTTTTCACTAATACTGATACATGTGACAATAATAAATCAAATAAATCAAAGAAAAATTGACAACAAATGCCATACGCTGTGGATGCTGAAGCCAGAGAGAAGAACGCAAAGTGCTGGAAACACTCAGCAGGCATGGCAACATCTGTGGAGAGAGAAACCAAGTTAATGTTTCAAGTTAAATATTACAAGCCTCTTTTAAAAGAACAACTGTATAGCAACTGACCTTGAATATTACCTAAGATTACTGTGGAAAATTACTGAAAGAGAATAAGTGGCGAGGCAAAATTACTGCGGATTCTGGAATCTGAAACAAAAACTGAAAATGCTGGAAAATTTCAGCCAGTCTGACAGCATCTGTGGAGAGAGAATAGAGCCAATGTTTCATAGAATCCCTACAGTGCAGAAGGAGGCTATTTGGCCCATCGAGTCTGCACCGACCACAATCCCACCCAGGCCCTATCCCCGTAATGCCTCATATTTACTCTGCTAATCCCCCTGACACTAGGGTTAATTTAACACGGCCAATCAACCTAACCTGCACATCTTTGGACTGTGGGAGGAAACCGGAGCACCCGGAGGAAACCCGTGCAGACACGGGGAGAACGTGCAGACTCCACACAGACAGTGACCCAAGCCGGGAATTGAACCCGGGTCCCTGGCGCTGTGTCACCATGCCACCCCAAAATGTTCTCCAAGCATTAAATATTACCTGATAGCTTTGTTTAATTTTATTTTTTTTTAAACACAGGACTGTTTATTTTGCACTTAACTAACAGCAACTTTTCAAAAATGATTTGTAAAAATGAATTTTTAAACATATGTTTAAGATTCAGAGTTTGATTGGTGTAGAGGGTCAGCAAGCTGGTCTTTCATTGCTAGCGCACAGCCACTCTTCCCTGTCCCTGTGAGAATTCCTATTCATGCATTTGTCAAGATGCTCCTTCAAAATCACTATCGTATCTACTTCCACTACTTTCCCCGGCAGCGAGTTCCAGGCACCCACCACCCTCTGCGTAAAGAACTTACCTCGTACATCTCCTTTAAACCTTGCCCCTCGCACCTTAAACCTATGCCCCCTAGTAATTGATCTTCCACCCTGGGAAAAAGCTTCTGGCTATCCACTCTGTCCATGCCCCTCATAATCTTGTGGACTTCTATCAGGTCTCCCCTCAAACTCCGTCGCTCCAGTGAGAACAAACCAAGTTTCTCCAACCTCTCCTCAGAGCTAAAGTCCTCCATCCCGGGCAACATCCTGCTAAATCTTTTCTGTACCCTCTCCAAAGCCTCCACATCCTTCTGGTAGTGTGGCGACCAGAATTGAACACTATATCCCAAGTGCAGCCTGTAGCGGGATCTTCCATGAGGTATTGCAGTGGTCCCACCATGCAAAAGTATCCGTATGTACTCGCGTTCTGCCATGGGCATGCCTAGATCTGAAACGGCTCTTGAGGAACGGACATGCCATGTCCCAGGTGATGTATGTGCCAGCCTCTAAGTAAACGCAGCGGATAGGTGTCATATGTGGCCGCAGCCCCATAGTTCGAGCAGATCTGAAGCCTCTGTGTTGTCCCTACAGCCTTTAATCCCTTTGAATCCCATCAACCAGGTGAAAGAGCTAAGCACTTTTGATCTCCGTCTGCTCCACAAATCAGCTCCCCTGCACAAATCCCCCACAGCCTTTGCCTAACAACTCTCCCGGGTTTCCAAGGTTTAAATTAACATTGTAAGTGGAAGAGCATTGGTGCGACAATGGAGTGTGGTGCCAAGGTAGATCGCAGAGGATGACTTCCACAATTGACGAAGCTTCACCTTCGTAGAGTGTTAGTATTTACATCACTCAAAGTGACCACTGTGCAATATTTTATTTTCCTCCACGATATCCTTCCGACAAAACAACAGTAACTACACCTCACTAAAACAGCCTCAACCGTGAGGCTGTTCTAAGGATATAAAAGGCACTGTGAGGATCCATCGTCTTTCCTTTGACATTATTCAAACGTTTGCACATATTTACAGAGAGTATTCCAGCATGGAATCACAGAACCCCTACAGTGCAGAAAGAGGCCTCGCCTGGGTTCAATTCCCGGCTTGGGTCACTGTCTGTGCACATTCTCCCCGTGTCTGCCTGGGTTTCCTCCGGGTGCTCCAGCTTCCTCCCACAGTCCGAAAGACGTGCTGGTTAGGTGGATTGGCCACGTTAAATTCTCCCTCGGTGTACCTGAACAGGTGCCGGAGTGTGGCGACTAGGGGATTTTCACAGTAACTTCATTGCAGTGTTAATGTAAGCCTTACTTGTGACTAATAAATAAACTTTACTTTAAAACAAATTCCACCCAGGCCTATCCCTGTAACCCCATATATTTACCCTGCTAATCTCTCCGACTCTAAGGGGCCAATCCATCTGACCCGCACATCTTCGAAGTTGCGTCATAAAGAATGGGCATTTTCCTGGTACTTTAGTTGATAAAAGCACTGAATGTACGAGTGAGGATAGCCCTGAGCCTCAGTTACAGCCTATTCACAGCCTGCGCTAAGGTCTTGGTTCAATATAAATTGTTGTTCCGAGTAGGGAAAACTTAGCCAAGATTCCTCAGCCTTATATTAATTCCATAATCCCTTTTGGAATATTCATAGGCCTGAATTTTCAGGATGTCACGTGCTCGGTGCCCGCTGCCCTGAGAGTGGGAGTGTAATCCATCTGCCCCAACCATGACAGGCTCACTGTCGCTTCACACTAAGCTGAGCACTGATTGGCGGCAGCCCGGACGTACATCGTCCCCTCTCCCCCCTTGGAAGAAAGTCTCACCTTGGAGAGCTGTCAGCCAATCAGATTGGCAGAGAGCTCTCCAGCCTGTCTGGACACAGCGCTGCAGTGGCCTGAGGAGTTACTGCCGTGTTCTACCTGGAACTAAATCCTGGGACCACACTTGAGGCACATCCTGCGGCTCCGGGGGGGGGGGGGGGGGGGGGGGGGGGGGTGGTGAGGAAGGTGGGGAAGGTTAGGTGATCTTCTGGGGGATCGGCAGTGGGGGATGTTCTCAATTTGAGGTGTAGGCCAGGTGTGGGGGAGAGGGTAGGCCAAGGGTCCCAGGTCCCGGAAGGAAGGGTGCCCTGAATCTGAAGATTGAGGCGACCCCCTCCCCTTCCCACCCGAGATGGCGGGTGGGATTCTCCCCGAAAAATTCTAAGTGTAGAATTTGCGTAAAAATTGGAGTAAATACCGTTGCTTTTTCAGCGGGATGTTCAAAATGAATCTCCCACACTCTGTGCACTGCAGAGTGCCCTCGGGTGAATCGCGCTAAAAACTGTGGGCAGGACCTATTCCCACTGGCAGCATAGCGCTGAACGGACCACTGCGCGTGTGTCGATCTGTCAGTGCCTGGATAGAGTGGACATGGGGCAGATGTTTCCATTAGTTGGAGACACTCGAATCCGAGGGCACAGCCTCAGAGTAAAGGGATGACCCTTTAGAACCGAGATGAGAAGGAATTTCTTCAGCCAGAGAGTGGTGAATCTGTGTAATTCATTGCCACAGAGGGCTGTGAGAGGAAACCGGAGCACCCGGAGGAAACCCACGCAGACACGGGGAGAACATGCAAACTCCACACAGACAGTGATCCGAGGCCGGAATTGAACCCGAGTCCTTGGAGCTGTGAGGCAGCAGTGCTAACCACTGTGCCACCGTGCTGTCCCGTCCTGGTTCAGAGAGACCTTTTTAAAAATAGATTCTGTGGACTGTTTGCTGCAGTGCGCAGTTGAACTGGATGCTATTTGCTGAATAAATAGGCTTTTGATTGCTGTTAAATAGATTGCCTTCTCTGTGTCTCCGGGGGAAGTGATGGCCTAGAGGCATTATCACTAGATTGTTAATCCAGAAACTCAGCGAATGTTCTGGGGACCCAGGGTTCGAATCCCGCCACGGCAGATGGTAGAATTTAAATTCAATAATAAAAAATCTGGAATTAAGAATCTACTGATGACCATGAAACCATTGTCGATTGTCGGAAAAACCCAGCTGGGTCACTCATGCGCTTTAGGGAAGGAAATCTGCCGTCCTTACCCGGTCTGGCCTACATGTGACTCCAGAGCCACAGCAATGTGGTTGACTCTCAACTGCCCTCTGAACAAGGGCAACGAGGGATGGGCAATAAATGCTGGCCCAGCCAGCGACGCCCGTGTCCCACAAATGAATAAAGTCTCGCTCTAAGTATCACCTGGTCTCCAACTCAGCAGTTTGCATAGGCGTGTCAATAAAGAAAATTTGCTTCAAGGAATATGGTAATGTAACTCATGTTTCTTTAAAGTGAGATTCTTAATCATACACCAGTTGGAATCTAATTAACAAAGACCAATTAGATGATTGCCAGATTATAATGACATCTGTGTGTTGTTTCTATTTCTTACCATTATGCATCCATTACTTTAGCTAGACATACAGAAAAGAGGAAACATGTAATTACTCGGATCTGCTGGGAATTAGCCTGATCTCTCACTGTTTGGATTCCGATGTCAGCATTCTTGCACTGTGGCGACACTTAGTGGAACTTGCTCTTAATGGGAAGCTCATAATCAGAGCCAGTTCTTCGAATCCCTACAGTGCAGAAGGAGGCCATTCAACCCATCGAGCCTGCACCAACAATGATCCCACCCAGGCCCTATCCCCGTAACTGCACGTATTTACCCGAGCTAGTCCCCCTGACATGAAGGGGCAATTTAGCATGGCCAATCAACCCAACCCGCACATCTTTGGACTGTGAGAGGAAACCGGAGCACCCGGAGGAAACCCACGCAGACACGGGGAGAACGTGCAGACTCCACACAGACAGTCATCCAAGGCCGGAATTGAACCCCGGGTCCCTGGTGCTGTGAGGCAGCAGTGCTAACCACTGTGCCACCCCAAACAAATGTAGGCTGGATGAAGTAAGGATGGCAGATTTCCTTCCCTAAAAGACATTAGTGAATCAGATAGAATTTGACAACATCAGCTTGATAATTCCAGATTTTATTAACCGAATTTAAATTCCACCAGCTGCAACGGTGGGGTTTGAAGCCATGTCTCCAGAGCATTAGCCTAGGTCTATGGATTACTAACCTAGTGACATTACCACTGTGCCACCATCTCCCCCTTCAACAATTACTTTTCTAAATTTGGTTCTATATCAAGGTGGGCGATGTCAGCGCTGGGGGATTGAATTACTTCCCTTGTGGGGAATCAGCTGTTAGCACTGATCACTCCTAAATCGAATGGTTTGGTGCCAGGTTCGAGCTGCCGTTATTCAGTCCCATCCATACACTTCACCACACCATGAAATGTGTTTGGGTGGTCTCAACTCAGTCCCAAGTGAGCAGGGGCCCACGAGACTTTGATTGGATTTGATTTATTATTGTCACATACATTGAAAAATATTGTTTCTTGTGCACTATGTAGACAAAGCATACCATTCATAGAGAAGGAAAAGACAGAGTACAGAATGTAGTGTTACAGTCATAGCTAAAGTGTAGAGAAAGATCAACTTAATGCGAGGTAGATCCATTCAAAAGTCTGACAGCAGCAGGGAAGAAGCTGTTCTTGAGTCGGTTGGTACGTGACCTCAGACCTTTTTATCCTTTTCCCAATGGGAGAAGGTGGAAGAGAGAATGTCCGGGGTGCGTGGGGTCCTTGTTTATGCGGCTGCTTTCCCGAGGCAGCGGGAAGTGTAGACAAAGTCAATGGATGGGAGGCTGGTTTGCGTGATGGACTGGGTTTCATTCACAACCCTTTGTAGTTTTTTGCGGTCTTGGGCAGAGCAGGAGCCATACCAAGCTGTGATACAACCAGAAAGAATGCTTTCTATGGTGCATCTGTAAACGTTGGTGAGAGTCATAGCTGACATGCCAAATTTCCTTAGTCTTCTGAGAAAGTAGAGACGTTAAAAGTAGAGAGGCCCCTGAGTAACTGAGTAATTATAGTGTCGGCATGGAGGGACCAGGACAGGTTGTTAGTGATCTGGACACCTAAAAACTTGAAGTTCTCGACCCTTTCTACTTCGTCCCCGTTGATGTAGGCAGGGGCATGTTCTTCTTTACTCTTCCTGAAGTCGATGACAATCTCCTTCGTTTTGTTGACATTGAGGGAGAGATTATTGTTGCCGCACCAGTTCACCAGACTCTCTATCTCATTCCTGTACTCTCACCATTGACAGAACTTCCACTACCCCTGCCCCTCAGCACCATCCCAACCCCTTCCCAGCTTCGCATTAAGTTGCTAATGTTACTCAGATACTCCGATGTGGGCCAGAATTCTCTGACAATTCATGCCCTGTGCAGCTGCCAGCAGGGATGGAGGAATTGGCGCTCAGCCAAATCTCCATTCATTGTGGTGGGACCGGAGAATCCCAACCACGGAGCGAGGTCGCAGAATCCCAGCCCCGGGCAAGGTCGGAGAATCCCAGCCACGGAGCGAGGTTGGAGAATCCCAGCCGTGGGCGAGGTCGGAGAATCCCGACCACCGCAGTGTGGGAAGTGGGGAAATGTCATGATGACATGGCATGAGGGTGGTTTTCCAAGAATTGGCCACACAGATTTGGGCTGGGTGAGAATCCTGATCCTGGGGGGTGCTGAATGGCCACTGCACCTGCAATTCCTCATCCTGGGGTGGCACGGTGACACAGTGGTTAGCACTGCTGCCTCACAGCGCCAGGGACCCGGGTTCAATTCCAGCCTCGGGTCACTGTGTGGAGTTTGCGCGTTCTCCTCGTGTCTGCGTGGGTTTTCTCCGGGTGCTCCGGTTTCCTCCCACAGTCCAAAGATGTGCGGGTTAGGTTGATGGGCCATGCTAAATTGCCACTTGGTGTCAGGGAGACTAACAGGGTAAATGCATGAGACTATGAGGGGATGGGGGCTGGGTGGGATTGTGGTCGGTGCAGATTTGATGGGCTGAGTGGCCTCCTTCTGCAATGGAGGGATTCTAAGTTCCTGACTAAGTAAGTCAAAAACAAAGGGAAGCAGAGGACCCTGTGCACCCTGTGCACCATACAACCTACCCATTCCGTGATCCTCAATCACGGATTACCCCCCGCCACTGTATCCAAGGAACAGGAGGATCGGGACTAATTGGTAGCTCTTTCGTAGAACCAGCGGGGGCACAATGGTCTAAATAGCATTGTGTTTCTCTGGATGTAACTCTTGGGGCTAAAGGACCACGGGATATGGAGGGGGGACAGTGGAGGTGGAATCAGGATATTGAATTTGATGATCAAAATGAATGGCGGAACAGGCTCGAAGGGCCGAATGGCCTCCTCCTGCTTCTAGTTTCTATGTTTCCATGTCTTTGTTGGGTTTTTTTTCTTGCTGCTGTCCGTAGTGGGCCGAAAGCTGCCCGACAGAGTGTGAATGACAGCGGATGCTGGTCCTGCTCGTGTAACAAGACAAGTGACAAAAATCTCCCATTTTATTCGACCAGCTGCAGCCATTACAGCACAACAGATTTCAGCCACTGTGCCTGTGTGGCTTTGACATCTATATATGTATATATGAGACTTTGGTGCCATCTAGAGGGAAGTCGATTAATTCCCTTCCCCGAAAAAAAAACCTGAAGCAACCAAATCATCAAAAATAGACTGAACGACCTCCATAAATCTCGATAAATGTTGCCAACACCACCTGCTGCACCTGATTCCTTTACACCGTACTCATCCCACAATTGATTTTCCTTTTGTAAGTGCCTGATAACAGGAATCGCAATGAAGATTTTCCAGTTGATCATGGCGCTCCACTGGATTACTCTCTGCGGACTGCGCGCTTATCTGCAAACAAGTTATTTTACCAGATTTCAAGCGCTCGATATTCCACGATTGCTTTCTGACTGTTTTTTCAGTGTAATGCGACAGTGCGGTTGTGTCGCACTGGAGAGGCGTAGGGACGTGGATATTAATTCCGGCTGGAAAGGTTTTTTTTTGTTCTCTCGGTGACCGTTCCGAACGAGGGATCGATGTTCCCAGCTAAGCCACTCGGGACCGCGGTTTTATTCTTTACTTGTCAAGTGCAGTCCACCCAGACATTAAATTGAAGGCGTGAGGCACGTAATCCTGAGCGATGTCGGGGAATAAAGAGAGGGATGTGAAGATTTGGTGGAGTCACTCAGTCCGCCACTTTTCAATGTTCAGTGGTTCGGAGGCAGACCAGGAACAGACACTTCACTGCTATATACATGAAGTCAATAATTCTGGTTCCGTGCCTGACTGCACTCAAATCTAGTGTATAACACAGGAAAGGCTGCTATTCTATCCAATTACCACAAGTAGATTATATTTTGTTAGACATTTTTATGGCCGCAGTTCTCCAAACCTTGATAAAAGCAACTTTCTGCGGATGCTGGAATCTGAAACCAAAAGAGAAAATGCTGGAAAATCTCAGCAGGTCTGGCAGCATCTGTAAGGAGAGAAAAGAGGTGACGTTTCGAGTCCGGATGACACTTTGTCAAAGCTTTGACTCCGCGCAATTGAAATCTTATTTATTAGTGTCACAAATAGGCTTACATTAACACTGCAATGAAGTTACTGTGAAAGTCCCCTAGTCGCCACACTCCGGCGCCTGTTCGGGGTACACTGAGGGAAAATTTAGTACGGCCAGTGCACCGAACCAGCACGTCTTTCGGACTGTGGGCGGAAACCGGAGCACCCGGTGGAAACCCACGCAGACACGGGGAGAACGTACAAACTCCGCACAGACCCCAACCAGAAATTGAACTCAGGTCCCCGGCGCTATGAGGCAACAGTGCTAACCACTGTGCTGCCGAATTTTGCTTTGATAACAACAGCAACCTGCATTTATATAGCACCATTAACATAGCACAGCACCCCAAAGTACTTTGCAGGTGCCTTATCAAGCAACATTTGACACTGAGATAAGTGAGGAGTTAATTGGGTACTTGGCTGAAAAGTTGGTGAAATAGTTACGTTTGAAAGAAAGTCTTATTGGAGGAGCGAGAGGAGCAGAGGTTGAGGGAGGGAATCCAGAGCTCCCGGTTTGGACAGCTGAAGGCTCAACCACAACTATGCTAATGCCCACCTAGTTTGCCCAGTTCTCTGTGCAAGACATCATCACTGAAAACCTCCACCCTCGCTCGGGGCTGAGATTCTCTGGAGCCGACAAAAGTAAGTGGAGTTTTGGCTGGAGCGCCAAATTCTCCGTCCTCACTAACAGTGGAGCGGGCACAGATGGGATCGGAGAATCCCGCTCCATATATTGGGATCTGCAGCACCACAGCAGAGAGACAGTAACACAGCAGAATGAACCCAACCTGCACATAGAATCATAAAATCCTACAGTGCAGAAGGAGGCCACTCGGCCCATCGAGTCTTCACCGACCACAATCCCACCCAGGCCCTATCTCTATGACCCCCATACATTTACCCAAGCTGGTCCCCCTGACACTGAGGAGGAATTTACCATGGCCAATCCACCCAACCCGCACATTGCTGGACTATGGGAGGAAACTGGAGCACCCGGAGGGAAACTCATGCAGACACGGGAAGAACGTGCAAACTCACAGACAGTGACTCAAGCTGGGAATCGAACCCGGGTCCGTGGCGCTGAGAGGCAGCATTGCTAACCACTGTGTCACCGTGCTGCCCGTAAACTTTTGGAATGTTGACATTCTGTCTATCATGGTGACTCAAACTGTGCTTATTCTCTTCAGTACACCAAGACTTGCCACAGTTGAAGCATTTTCTCATCCTGAATAACATTTTGTTCACTGAGAAACTACCAGTATACCAGTGAAACTAGTGAACGGTCCAATATATGTTTTTAAATCATTGTCAGTGGTTTTAAATTGTTTTGCTCGGAGACGGAGGAGGACTGGAAAATCTTAATAAATGGGCCCAGTTTTAGCTCCGAAGTGAAATGGCACCAGATTACCACTCAGGCACATCAAGGAATATATTCCTTTACTGGAACGAAAGAAACATCGAAACATAGAACTAGAAGCAGGAGGAGGCCATTCAGCCCTTCGAGCCTGCTCCGCCATTCATTTTGATCATGGCTGATCATCGAATTCAATATCCTGATCCCCCCTTCCCCCCCCATATCCCTCGATCCCTTTAACCCCAAGAGCTATATCTAATTTCTTCTTGAAATCAGACAATGTTTTGGCCTCAACTACTTTCTGTGGTAGTGAATTCCACACATTCACCACCCTCTGGGTGAAGAAATTTCTCCTCACCTCAGTTCTAAAAGGTTCACCCCTTATCCTCAAACTATGACCCCTAGTTCTGGACTCCCCCCACCATCGGGAACATTCTTTCTGAATCTAAAGTTAATGTTTAATTATTAGTCACAAGTAGACTTACATTAACACTGCAATGAAGTTGCTGTGAAAATCCCCTAGTCACCACACTCTGGCACCTGTTCGGGTACACTGAGGGGGAATTTAGCACGGCCTATGCACCTAACCAGCACATCTTTGGACTGTGGGAGGAAACCGGAGCACCCGGAGGAAACCCACGCAGACACGGGGAGAATGTGCAAACTCTACACTGACAGTGACCCAAGCCGGGAATCGAACCCAGGTTCAATCTACCCTGTCTGACCCTGTTAGAATTCTATAAGTTTCTATAAGATCCCCGCTCACTCTTCTAAACTCCAGTGAATACAATCCTAACCGACTTAGTCTCTCCTCATAAGACAGACCTGCCATCCCAGGAATTAGCCTGAGATGATAAGGGACCATCACGCTGCCAGATTATGCTGGTTCGCGGAATATTTTGCATTTGGGATTCCGCAAATTAATTTTGTAACTTGCGACATGGCTGGTGTAATTTCATGGTAAGAAGTCTCACAACACCAGGTTAAAGTCCAACAGGTTTATTTGGTAGCAAATACCATAAGCTTTCGGAGCGCTGCCCCTTCGTCAGATGGAGTGGATATCTGTTCTCCAACAGTGCACAGACACAGAAATCAAGTTACAGAATACTAATTAGAATGCAAATCTCTACAGCCAGCCAGGTCTTAAAGGTACAGACAATGTGGGCAGCGCTCCGAAAGCTTATGGTATTTGCTACCAAATAAACCTGTTGGACTTTAACCTGGTGTTGTGAGACTTCTTACTGTGCCCACCCCAGTCCAACGCCGGCATCTCTATATTCGTAATTTCATGCGCAGTTTGGGTGTGGTGTCCCAATGGTGCTCAGTGAAGAAACTGTACCCCTTATCTGCTCCACAATAGTAACATCCTGCAATTTTGCAAGCAGAAAATTTCCTAAAAACCTAAAAACAAAAGCCCGCCCAAGAATTCCAAATTCCAATGGGGCACATACAATCCTCAGTAACATCTCTGGTGATGTTCTGTATTTCTGTACTTTGTGACAGACGATACAGCAATTTTCTTCAGGGTGAAGTTGTAATCTTTGCACAATCTATTGCTCTAAGACATAGTCAAGTGTACTTAGAGTAAATCCTGTAATCCCCCTCCTATATGGATTTCAATCTCTGCTTTGAGTACTGAATTATGTGTGTTGATCATAAATTTGCAGCTTGTATTGCCAGTGAGATGACATTCAAGTTTACTTCTTTAACAAAAAAATGCAGCCTGGATGTACATTTTCTGAAGCGCGAATCAAATGTGTTCTAAATCTGATAACCTTCAGTATTTTGGCATGGGAAGTACTGAGAGATCCTTGCGTTTAGTGGAATGGTTACAAATTCAAACAGGTATGGGGGCACAACCCGCATTGCTTCCTGAGACCTTGAGGGGCAGCATGGTTGCACAGTGGCTTACGCTGCTGCCTCATAGCGCCAGGGATCCGGGTTCGATTCCCGGCTTGGGCAACTGTCTGTGTGGAGTCTGCACGTTCTCCCCGTATCTGCGTGGGTTTCCTCCGGGCGCTCCAGTTTCGTCCCACAGTCCGAGAGATGTGTTGGTTAGGTGCATTGGCAATGCTAAATTCTCCCCCAGTGTCCCCGAAAGCAGGTGCCAGAGAGTGGTGACTGGGGGATTTTCACAGTAACTTCATCGCAGTGTTAACGTAAGTCTACTTGTGACAATAGCAATAAATAATGAATAAACCACGCAGTGCCAGTAGGGTCATAGAGTCATTGAACAATACAGCACGGAAACAGGCCTTTCAGCTCAACCAGTCCATGCTGACCATGGTGCCCTCCCAGCTAGTCCCAATTGCCCACGTTTGGCCCATATCCCTCTAATCCTTCCCCATCCATGTACTCATCCAAATGCTTTTTAAACATTGCTATTGAACCTGCCTCAGTCACTTTCTCTGGCAGCTCATTCCATACACGCCCCACACTCTGAGTGAAGAAGTTGTCCCTCAGATCCCTTTTAAATCTTTTCCCTCTCACCCTACCGTACCGTGGGCGGCACGGTAGCACAGTGGTTAGCACTGCTGCTTCACAGCTCCAGGGTCCCGGGTTCGATTCCTGGCTCGGGTCACTGTCTGTGTGGAGTTTGCACATTCTCCTCGTGTCTGCGTGGGTTTCCTCCGGGTGCTCCGGTTTCCTCCCACAGTCCAAAAATGTGCGGGTTAGGTTGATTGGCCAGGTTAAAAATTGTCCCTTAGAGTCCTGGGATGCGTAGGTTAGAGGGATTAGCGGGTAAAATATGTGGGGGTAGGGCCTGGGTGGGATTGTGGTCGGTGCGGACTCGATGGGCCGAATGGCCTCCTTCTGCACTGTAGGGTTTCTATGTTTCTATGTTTCTAAACCTATGCCGTCTAGTTTTTAGTTCCCCTTCCCTGGGAAAAAGGACTATGGGCGGGATTTTATGGCCTTGCTCGGGTGAAACCGGAAATTTCCGCCTGAGGTGAACGGAGGTTTCCGTTGTCAGACCTTCGTCCTCGCCGGTTCTGTGGCGGGGGAGGTGATGGAGTTCTGGCCTTGTGCGTTCATCCTATCTATGCCCCTCATGATTTTATACACCTCAGTAAGGTCACCCCTCATCTGCTACATTCCAAGCAATAAAGCCCTGGGCTTGGCCAACCTCTCCCTATAACTCTGGCCCACTAGTCCTGAGAACATCCTCGTGAATCTTCTTTGCACTCTTTCCAGTTTATCAGTGCCTTTCCTATATAACAGGGTGACCAAAACTGTACACAATACCCCAAGTGCGGTCTCACCAACGACTGATCCAACTGTACTAAGGGTCACCTGGTCCAACTCCAGCCCCGATCTGCCCACCCTCAGGCAGTAGAGACCCTGCCTTTGCGGGCATTTTCTCCTGAGCTGAGTGGGCAGACTGGCAAAAGAACGAGAAAGAAAGAGGAATGAGAAAGAATGCATTTAAATGAAAGCCCGAGAAGGGAATCAAAAGGAGAGAGATGCTGAGAATGGAATTAAAGTCCTTTTCATGAAGTCAGATATTGAAATTCCCTTTCGACAGAATGTTAAAGATGTGTTTCACTTCAGTCATAATTTCGGCGTCTAAGTTAAACCCGTTGTCAAATTAGGAAATGAAGATCTATAGCACAGCACAGCAATGTGAGTGGAATGGAATAACAAGAAGTACCAATTTATAATGCCAGTCACCCTTGTATCATGTCATTAATCTTGGAAATTCTCACTGCATTTTGCATGTTGCAAGCGGGAAGAGAGAAACTTGGGGATAGAGGAAGTCTAATAGATACAGAGAGTGAGAGAGAGAGAGAGACATGCAAACAGCAAGCATTCTAAAATAACCCAGAATAATCACAGTACGAAGTCTCACAACACCAGGTTAAAGTCCAACAGGTTTATTTGGAATCACAAGCTTTCGGAGCGCTGTTTGTGAACCTAACTCTCCACTCACCTGATGAAGGGGCAGCGCTCCGAAAGCTCGTGATTCCAAATAAACCTGTTGGACTTTAACCTGGTGTTGTGAGACTTCTTACTGTGCCTAACCCCAGTACAACCCCGGCATCTTCACATCAGAATAATCGAGGAATCTCAAACACGGGGAGTACAGTCTCAGGATAACAGGTTTGAATATTTCGGATTGAGATGAGGAGAAATTGCTTCATTCGAAGGGTTGTGAATCTTTGGAATTCTCTGTCCCAGAGGGCTGTGGATGTCCATTGTTGAATATATTTAAGGTTGAACCAGACAGGTGTTTAGACTCTTCGGGCCCAATGCGGCAGGGGAGGGGAATGTAACATTCAGCGACGCCCATGTTCCACGATTGAATAAGAAAAACTGTAAATTGCCCCACAGCACCCAATGACCTGCACTTTGTTTAAGTTTATTGGGCGGCACGGTAGCACAGTGATTAGCACTGCTGCTTCACAGCTCCAGGGACCTGGGTTCGATTCCCGGCTTGGGTCACTGTCTGTGTGGAGTTTGCACATTCTCCTCGTGTCTGCATGGGTTTCCTCCGGGTGCTCCGGTTTCCTCCCACAGTCCAAAGATGTGCGGGTTAGGTTGATTGGCCATGCTAAAAATTGCCCTTAGTGTCCTGAGATGCGTAGGTTGGAGGGATTAGTGGGTAGATATGGGGGTAGGGCCTGGGTGGGATTGTGGTCGGTGCAGACTCGATGGGCCGAATGGCCTCTTTCTGTACTGTAGGGTTTCTATGATTTCTATGATGATTCAGATGTCCTTTGACTTTGGTGGTACTGTAACATCCTGCCTCTAGGGAAGTAAGTGACAGGGTGAGTGGGCTGGAAAGTGGAGTTATAAACTGAGTCTGTAAATAAGCTGCTCAGCCCTTATCATATTAAATGACGGAGCAGTTGCGACAGGTTACATAGCCTGCTCCTGCTCTGACTACTTGTGTTCCTGTAATCTCTTCCAGGGTTTGGTTATGATGTGGAGATGCCGGCGTTGGACTGGGGTGGGCACAGTAAGAAGTCTCACAACATCAGGTTAAAGTCCAACAGGTTTATTTGCAATCACAAACTTTCGGAGCGCTGCTCCTTCATCAGGTGAGTGGAGAGTTAGGTTCACAAACAGCGCTCCGAAAGCTTGTGCTTCCAAATAAACCTGTTGGACTTGAACCTGGTGTTGTGAGACTTCTTAGAGTTTGGTTAGGCTGACGAATGAAATAAAGCAACGTCATCAAAGCATAAATAAAAATGAAGAAACTGCAAATAAGATAAGTTTGAAATAAAAACAGGAAAGATACACTGTGAAGGCTCCTGTTTCAGGTGTAGGCCCCTCTTCAGAATTGGTAGAAAACTTAGCCAGCATGTTCTCATTGCAGAGTTAGACTTCCCAATCCGTCCCCTTTGTCAAAATATATTTGCAGTGAGGTTGTACCTAATGTCCATCCTACTGTGCTCAACTCTTCGCCCGAATGGCATGACTTTTGAAATCAGTTGACCACGGTGGCACAGTGGGTTAGCACTGCTGCCTCACAGCTCTAGGGACCCGGGTTCAATTCCCGGCTTGGGTCACTGTCTGCGTGGAGTTTGCACGTTCTCCCGTCTGCGTTCGTTTCGTCTGGGTGCTCCGGTTTTCTCCCACAGTCCAAAGATGTGTGGGTTAGGTGCATTGACCATGCTAAATTGCCCCTCAGTGTCCCAGGATGCCTAGGTTAGCGAGATTAGCGGGGTAAATTTGTAGGGTTATGGGGATAGGGCCTAAATGGGATTGTTGTTGGTGCAGACTCGATGGGCTGAATGGCCTCCTTCTATGATCCTATGACCAAAACCAGATAACCAGGAAGATTTTAATGAGAATTTATATTCAGTTCCTCCCACCAATCCATCCCAGGCAAAGTGACAATCACAATTTAAAATATCCCTCAGATGACTTGTTTGTCTCGAGTTGCCTCAACAATGATTCTGTCTGGGTGTTGAATAATTAAGCGAAGATAGAACTTCTGACAAAAACATTAACTTTGCCCTGGGTCAGTTTGACCTTGAGATGCGTTATCCATTTGCCCAACCCTTCAGCTGCTGAGCTTGCAGCTAATCCAGTCAGCGACCATTGTTCTTTACCTCAGATTTCTCCCATTTATGCCTGAGATGCTCTGACACTGTCCATTCCTGTTGTTTGAAAGTTTATTTATTAGAATCACAAACTGTGATACATTTGGAAAGGATGCTTTCTATGGTGCATCTATAAAAATTCAAAGTTTATTTATTAGTCACAAGTAGGCTTACATTAACACTGCAATGAAGTTACTGTGAAAATCCCCTAGTAGCCACACTCCGGTTCCTGTTTGGGTACACTGAGGGCGCATTTAGCATAGCCAATGCATCTAACCAGCACGTCTTTCGGACTGTGGGGGTAAACCGGAGCACCCAGAGGAAACCCATGAAGATATGGGGAGAATGTGCAAACTCCACACAGACAGTGATCCGGGAATTGAACCCTGGCGCTGTGAAGGCAGCAGTGCTAACCACTGTGCCACTGTGCCACACAGTGCCGCTCCTCTGTGGCCTATCTCTAACTTAGATCACAATTCGCCAAGTGGTGAGATTTGAAATGGTGAATCTCCCTGAAGCTACCACAGAGATGCATGTTAATGCTAACAGCATGCATTCATGTCTACTGTTTTCAGATATGGATGTGAATGCAGGTGGTGTGGATGAAGAATGAAATAGTAATATGTAGAGCAGTCTCTTGGTAGTGCAGAACTGGAATATTGATGACAAGCGAGACATGTTGCCAAAGTTTTTCACCTCGCACTCATCAAGAGAAAAGCAAGAGTGCCAAATTTCACATGAGCACCACGATTGATTGTTTGATTGGCAGGTCAGCCCTGATTGGCCAAGGCATTGCCATGGAAAAAGTGTCAGGGACTGTCAGCTCCCCGAGATCCCAGGTAATTCAAAAAATTGCAAGGCTTGGACATGTTCCTTTTGTTTTCAGCTAATGGGTCCGAGAATGGAAAGAGCACTTGCTGAACAATATTGAGTGTGCTAGTCGCTATACTCTTGCTCGAAGTGGCATGCATTCACACGCAGGGATCTGCTCTCTGCATACATGTAGGGTCTATTTTCTTCTTCAGAATAAACTGGAGCACGACTGGTTCAAAGTGGAAGCTTCTTTGTTCAGCATCCTTTAGAAATTAGCATTTACAAAAAGCAAAAGAGATTAATTTACTGGTAAGAGAAAGAGAGAGAGAGACCTTGCCTCAAAAGACTGTACAGCATTCAAATACCAACTGAACTGCCAACATATAGCTATACAGAGCATTATAACTTCTTATGTTATGAAATTACCAGGTACAAACAGTACAAATGATTCTGATTCAATTTGATTTGATTTATTATTATCACATGTATTAGCATACAGTGAAAGATATTGTTTCTTGTGCACGATACAGACAAAGGAGAAGGAAAGGAGAGAGTTCAGAATGCAGTGTTACAGTCATAGCTAGGGTGTGGAGAAAGATCTACTTAGTGCGAGGTAGGTCCATTCAAAAGTCTGACGGCAGCAGGGAAGAAGCTGTTCTTGAGTTGGTTGGTAGGTGTTCTCAGACTTTTGTATCTTTTTCGCAATGGGAGAAGGTGGAAGAGAGAATGTCCGGGGTGCGTGGGGTCCACGATTATGCTGGCTGCTTTTCCGAGGCAGTGGGAAGTGTAGACAGAGTCAGAAATGTCTGTAACTTTCGAAAAGCAATTCACATCTGTGATCATGAAGTTTGTTTATGACAAGGATAATTTCTGCTTAACATTGCATTTTCAAATGTAGCCAAGCTAAACCCAGAATGAGTTTTAAAATGTGGTCAAATTAGCTTAAGTTCGCTTCAAAGCAAAGCACAATTAGTTACATTAGGCAGAAATACAATAAAATCAAGCCTTTAACTGGGGCAAACCATACAGAGGATCGCACAACACAAAATAAATACATTCAAGCCTTGCGCCTTCTTTTGAATTGCCGGGGAACTTGGGGAACCTACAGTTGCCCGTCGCTTTCTCGAAGGCAATGCCTTCAGCAATTGGAGTCAACGTGCCAACCAATCTGAACCCTTTTCTCCTCTAGAATAAATTGTTGCAATCATTTGAAATTTGACATTCTTGCATTTGTCCTGATGAGTGCACGACAGAAAGCTTCATCAATGCATCTATTTTCAGTAATAGATGCGTGGCCAGGTCAATATTTCGGGTCAAGCCAAATGGCTAATGAACACCAAGGCTGAACAGCAACGAGGCAGTGTTCCTTCTAGGTTAGAAAGCAAACCATTAAGCCCCCAAGCATGAAGTTGGTATCAGTGATTTACTCCCAGAGGTGGGGGTGGGGGGGGGGGGGGGGGGGGGGGCGGTGGCAGGGAGACGGTGTGGGGTGGAGGATGTTCAAAGCAGTTTAAACTGGCTGTGCAGCGAAACAAATCACCAATGCACTCTCGAAAACAGTAAGAAGAAACATTGTAATCAGGCCATCAACCTCCATCCATGGTGCACAAAGGGTTAACAACGACCTACATCATCACAGCTGCAACAGATTTCATGACACTTCAGAAAAATTGATCTAAGTGTCCCACTTAAAAGCCACAAGTGGTAGGACTTTCAAAACCTTCACTGAAGAACCCAAAAAAGGTTCAATAAAACTCATTAAAAATGTTAATGGAGACATCTGTGGCTACAAGAGAAGTTATTTCAATCTAGTAGCGGCCTGCGTAATTACCTCAGAAATTACACAGGAAGAGCAGGGTGTGATTAAGATGAGGGTCTTGTGTGTTTGGCATAAGAAAAGGGGATATCTGCACTGACTTTCATTAACAGGCATAACATTGCACAGGGGCACAGTAGTTAGCACTGCTGCCTCACAGTGCGAGGGACCCGGGTTTGATTCCGTCCTTGGGTCACTGTCTGTGCAGAGTCTGCACGTTCTCCCCGTGTCTGCGTGGTTTTCCTCTGGGTGTTCTGGTTTCCTCCCACAGTCCGAAAGACGTGCTGGTTAGGTGTATCGGCCATGCTGGATTCTCCGTCAGTGGACCCGAACAGGTGCCGGAGTGTGGCGACTAGGGGATTTTCACAGTAACTTCATTGCCGTGTTAATTTAAGCCTACTTGTGACACTAATAAATAACAAACAACATTGCAAATGTTAGACGCCATCCTCTGAAATTTGATTTCACAATTGTTTAAATTTGTACATGGGACATGGGCATGGCTGGGTCAGCATTTATTACCCATCCCTGAGGGCATTTAAGAGTCAACCACATTGCTGTGGCTCTGGAGTCACATGTAGGCCAGACCAGGTAGGGATGGCAGATTTCCTAAAGGACATTAGTGAACCAAATTGGTTTTTATGACAATCACCAAAGAACAAAGAACAGTACAGCACAGGAAACAGGCCCTTCGGCCCTCCAAGCCTGTGCCGCTCCTTGGTCCAACTAGACCAATTGTTTGTATCCCTCCATTCCCAGGCTGTTCATGTGACTATCCAGGTAAGTCTTAAACGATGTCAGCGTGCCTGCCTCCACCACCCTACTTGGCAGCGCATTCCAGGCCCCCACCACCCTCTGTGTAAAAAACGTCCCTCTGATATCTGAGTTATACTTCGCCCCTCTCACCTTGAGCCCGTGACCTCTCGTGATCGTCACCTCCGACCTGGGAAAAAGCTTCCCACTGTTCACCCTATCTATACCCTTCATAATCTTGTCCACCTCTATTAGATCTCCCCTCTGGTTTCCTCCCACAGTCCAAAAATGTGCAAGTTAGGTTGATTTGCCATGCAAAATTGCTCCTTAGTATCCCGGGATGTATATGTTAGAGGGCTTAGCAGGGTAAATATGTGGGGTTTCGGGGATAGGGTTTGGGTGGGATTGTTGTCAGTGCAGACTCAATGGGCCGAATGTCCTCCTTCTGTACTGTAGGGATTGCATGTACATGTAAACAGACAAGAGTTCAAATTGCACCATCTGCTGTGGCGGGATTCGAACCCGGGTCCCCAGGTGCCCCCATCACCGAGGATGGGGAGTTTTGTGGAGCCTCCTCCTCCAGTGAGTTGTTAAATTGGCCATCACTATTCACAGCTAACTGTGACAGGACAGCAGAGCTTGAATCTGATCCATTGATTGTAGGATTGCGTAGCCCTGTCTATCACTTGCTGCCTGTTTGGCACACAACTAGTCCTGTATTGTAGCTTCACCCCAGGTCAATACCTCATTTTTACTTACTCCTGATGCCACTCCTGGCATGCTGTCCTGCACTCTTCATTACACCAGACTTGATCCCCTGTCTCAATGGTAATAGCGTGGCGGGAATGCCGGGCCATGAGGTTGTAGATTAACATTAACATGTCTATTGATTGTGAGAGGAGGCGCATTCTTCCTGTTCTTTAAACTGCTCTGGAGCTGTTTCGGAGGATGCCTGAAGGCAGTTTTCTTATCCCTTTAGCCAAATGAGTGGGTGCTGTAAAGTGAAAATAACTCAAAACAGAATTAATCCAGGGAGTGAGTGAGCCACTCAAATCAGGAGTGTGTCAGGTTCGATCTCTATGCTGTTCACACATTGGGCACCAACTCTGCTTTGAGGAATAAAATCATGAAGCAGGGTCCCACTCCTGATTGTTCTTGGAACGTGTGTGGAATTGGGTTGGGGCAGGGTCAGGTGTGGCTGTGATTCCTTCCTCCCCTTCACCCCTCCCCCAAATCCCCCTCCATGGTGCCTTGCTGACACTGCCTTGCTGACACTGCCCAGCCTTCTCCCACATGAACAATGGGCACCTGTTGAGGTATTGGATGTTGCCTGGTGCAACTAATACCACCCTGGTACTTACGGTGGGCACTTTGGGTGTGAATGCCATTTACCAGCTCTGCGCAATGGCCGGATTGATATGGTGGCACTGTTATAGTACTGTTCTGATACAGCAAGAATGTTCTACATCACAAATAAACTCAGCAAGATTGCGAGCAGTGGGGCGGGGGGGGGGGCGGGGGGGGGGGGCGGGGGGTGGGGGCGGTGGCCTAGTGGTATTATCACTAGATTGTTAATCCAGAAACTCAGCTAATGTTCTGGGTTCGAATCCCGCCGCGGCAGATGGTGGAATTTGAATTCTTGTCTGTTTACATGTGCATGCAATCCCTACAGTACAGAAGGAGGCCATTCAGCCCATTGAGTCTGCACTGACAACAATCCCACCCAAATCATATCCCCAAAACCCCACATATTTACCCTCTAACATATACATCCCGGGATACTAGGGGCGATTTAGCATGGCTAATCAACCTAACCTGCACATTTTTGGACTGTGGGAGGAAACCGGAGCACCCGGAGGAAACCCACGCAGACACGGGGAGAACATACAAATTCCACACAGACAGTGACCCAAGTTGGCAATCGAACCCAGGTCCCTGAAGCTGTGAGGCAGCAGTGCTAATCATAAATAAACGTTATCTGGAATTAAGAATCTACTGATGGCCATGAGACCATTGTCGATTGTTGGAAAAACCTATCAGGTTCATTGATGTCCCTTCAGGGAAGGAAATCTGCCATCCTTACCCGGCCTGGTCTACATGTGATTCCAGAGACACAGCAATGTGGTTGACTCTCAACTGTCCTCCAAGGGCAGCTAGGGATGGGCAATAAATGTTGGCCAACCAGTGATACCCATGTCCCAGGAATAAATGAAAAAAGTTAGCAAATCCATGCTCAGTACAAACTGTGGCCCAAAAGGACCCTGTACACCTGGCATAATTGATTATTAATCTACAGCAATCACATCAATCATTAATCTATATTAATCTGTCTAAATCAATAGAGATGAAGTAGAAATGGTCAAGAGCTTCAAGTTCTTAGGTGTCCAGTTCACCAACAGCCTGTCCTGGTCCCCCCATGCTGACACTATAGCTAAGAAAGCCCACCAACGCCTCTACTTTCTCAGGAGACAAAGAAAATTTGGCATGTCTACTACAACGCTCACCAACTTTTACAGATGCACCATCGAAAGCATTCTTTCTGGTTGTATCACAGCTTGGTATGGCTCCTGCTCTGTCCAAGACCGCAAGAAATTACAAAGGGTCATGAATGTAGCCCAGTCCATCATGCAAACCAGCCTCCCATCCATTGACACTGTCTACACTTCCCACTGCCTTGGAAAAGCAGCCAACATAATCAAGGACCCCACACACCCTAAACATTCTCTCTTCCACCTTCTTCCGTCGGGAAAAAGATACAAAAGTCTGAGGTCACATACCAACTGACTCAAGAACAGCTTCCTGTCAGACTTTTGAACGGACCTACCTCGCACTAAGTTGATCTTTCTCTACACCCTAACTTTGACTATAACACTACATTCTGCACTTTCTCCTTTCCTTCCCTCTGTACAGTATGCGCGCAAGAAACAATACTTTTCACTGTATACTAATATATCTGACAATAATAAATCCAATCAAATCAAAAGGTGCGATTCATTTATCTTTGTTCTTGTACGCGGAGCACCTTAACGAGGTGGGGACCTAGTGAGTTAGCGTGTGGCTGTTTCTGCCGGGAATAAACAGTGCATCCTGGCACTCTTTGAAAATGACCCTAACGCAAATGGATATTGCTTTTCTGGCTGCTGTAAGTGATTTAAATTTAAACTGGATGTTTTAAGTCATGTGGACTTTTCTGTGCCTTAGAATGAACTGGTGCTTTCAGGAGACAAGGAGAAGAGAGAAAATTGCAGAGAAATGTGAAACACTATTTTAATCATCACACTCTTAAAGATAAAACTTTAAATATCGAAGCCAGTCAGCATATTGCCAAAACTATCGAGATTTAGAAAATTAATTATGCCAAGTGCTGATTACATAGAATCTGTGTGAGCTGCGCCACAGTTGGTGGCATTCTCCTTTCTGAGACATATCAATTCTGCATTCAATTCTCACTCCAGAGCTTGTAAAGAAAAAGCAAGCTTGACACTCCACTGCAGTACTGGGGAGTGCTGCACTGTCAGGGGGGCGTCTGCCTGCTCAGGTGGATGTAAAACATCCCATGGCACTATTTCAAAGTAAGAAGTCGCACAACACCAGGTTAAAGCCCTGGTGTTTACTTGGAATCACGAGCTTTCGGAGCGCTGCCCCTTCATCAAGTGAGTGGAGATTAGTTCACAAATACATATATATATATATATATCGGCAAAGACACAATTGCAAGATAATTATAGATTGGAATGTGAAGAATACTTGGGATTGGAACGGATTCCTCTGGATTGTGTTCTAGGCCCAACCATCTTCAGCTGCTTAATCAGTGACTTCCTCCTATCTAAGGTTAGAAGTGGGGATGTTCGCTGATGATTGCACAATGTTGAGCAGCATTCGAGATTTCTCACATACTGAAGCAGTGCGTGTCCAAATGCAGCAAGACCCGGACAATAACTGGGCGTTGACTGACAAATGGCAAATAACATTCACTCCACACAAGTGCCAGGCAATGACCATCTTCAACATGAGAGACTCTAACCATCGCCCCTTGAGATTCAGTGACATTACCATCACTGAATTCCCCACTGTCAGCATCCTGGGGGCTGACCATTGACCAGAAATTAAACTGGGCGAGCCAAATACTGTGGCTTAAAGAGTAGGTTAGAGGCTAGGAACCCTGCAGCAAATAACTCATCTCCTGACTCCCCAAAGCCTGTCCACCATCTACAAGGCACAAGTCAGGAGTGTGATGGAATACTCCCCACCTGCCTGGATGAGTGCAGCTCCAACAACACTCAAGAAGCTCGACATTAAACAGGGCAAATCAGACAGCTTAATTGGCACCCCATTCACAAACATCCACTCCCTCCACCACTGATGCACAGTGGCAGCCGCGTGTGCCATCTACAAGATACACTGCAGCAACTCATCAAGTCTTCTTGGGCAACACCTTCCAAACCCACGACCACTACCCACTAGAAAGACAAGGGCAGCAGATACCTGGGCACACCGCCACCTGGAGGTTCCCCTCTAAGTCACTCACCATCCTGACTTGGAAATATATCAGCCATTCCTTCACTGTCAATGGGTCAAAAACCTCAAATTCCTAACAGCACACATGGTGTACCTACACCTCAGAGACTGCAGCGGTTCAAGAAGGCAGTTCACCACCATCTTCTCAAGGGCAATTAGGGATGGGCAATAGATCTTGGCCTCGCCAACAATGCCCACATCCCACGAATGGATAAAAAAAAAAAATTTAAGACAGGTGAGATTTTCTTTTCTCAGAGGATCATCCGTCCATGGAATTCTTTCCCCGAGAGACAGTGGATGCTGGGACAATGAACATATTCCAGGCTCTGTTAGGTGGATTGTTGATCTACAAAGTCAAGGGTCATGCTGGGGTTGGGGGGCAGGCAGGAAAGAGCAGTTGAGGCCACAGTCAGATTAGTCACGATCTTATTCAATGGCAGAGCAGGCTCGAGTGACTAAACGGGGCCTCCTCCTGCTCCGAGCCCTTGTGTCTTCAGTTGTATTCACCCTGCACACCGCAACGCTGACACTCTGAGTAAGAAATGGTAGAAACTATTCCCATCATTAGCACTGACATTTTCTATCAGCATAATAAAATTCATCCACACAAAGGAAATTAATTGCTATCACATTGGCAAGCAGCAGTATGCAAGCACACGTTCGTACAGACCTGCGTCTGACAGTTGTTATTAATGAACCTGATAGTTTCAAACATTAAGACCAAATTAATATATTTATTTTAACTGAACTCCTCGCGCGATGATTGATGTTTCAAATCTGGAAACAAATACTACATTGTTAGAAATTCTAATTGCACTGAGGGAATTCTAATCGCAGTGGGTACAGATCGCACCCAACCAACCCGTGTTTGTGAAACCCATAGCGCAGTGTCCAATGTTAGATGTGATTCGGCCATTGGACAACATGGCCGGAATTTTACTGCCCCGCCCGCCACAAGAATCGGAGCGGGCGAGAGGGCGGACCATGGAAAAGTCCGTTGACCTCAGGCGGGCTTTTACGGTTTCAGGAAGAGCAAGGCCGTCAAATCCCACCCCATGTGCTGAACTTTACACTGACAACCAATTTAAAATTGTCAGTTGGACTTGCAGTGTGGTGTACTGCCCCCTAGAAAGCATTCTTTCTGGTTGTGTCACAGCTTGGTATGGGCTCCTGCTCTGGCCAAAACCACAAGAAACTACAAAGGGTTGTGAATGGAGCCCAGTCCATCACTCAAACCAACCTCCCACCCATTGACACTGTCTACCCTTCCTGCTGCCTCAGAAAAGCAGCCAGCATTATCAAGGACCCCATGCACCCGGACATATTTTCTTCCACCTTCTTCCGTCGGGAACAAGATACAAAAATCTGAGGTCACGTACCAACCGACTCAAGAACAGCATTTTGTATACTGGAAGCTACATATATTAATACACAGGGCCCTACTGTTTGCAGACAGAAGGAACACATACACACATTGCGCCTGTTTCAGCTAAACTAAATAAGTGACAGTCATTCGCTGGTTCATGTCTCAGGGCAATGCCTTGACCAATCAGAATTAAGCTGCCTGGTTCAAATTTTGAAACAATGCTTGGCGGTTAACTGTCAGTCACCATTAACTGGTGCAATTTCCAAGGCAACACTTCGACCAGTCAGACTCCACTTGCCAACCAATCTTCTCATGCAGCATAAGGCCGTTGTTTTTCCTGACTTGCCATTGTCCGGATGAGTGCAAGTTGGAGAGTTTCGACAAAACATATTTTTTCAGCAATACTAACTGCATTCCCAGAGACGAGACTTTACTTTTGTTCCTCAGAATAATGCTGTTTGCTGCTTTTAAAAAGAACACAGTTGCTGTCCTTTTGGCCCATTGTGTGCAGTGGTTGAGTGTTTAGCTACAAATGCTCCTTTTGAAGTCCAGTGTCAAAGTTGTAGATAGTGACTATCAGGGAATGACTATTGGCGGGGGTGCGGGGGGGGTGCGGGGGGGGGGGGGGGGGGGGGGTAGGAGGAAGAGGGGGCGCGGGGGCACCACAGTGGTTAGCACTGCTGCCTCACAGTTCCAGGGACCAGGATTCGATTCCTGCCTTGGGTCACTGTCTATGCGGAATCTGCACATTTTCCCCATGTCTGTGTGGGTTTCCTCCGGGTGCTCCAGTTTCCTCCCACAGTCTGAAAGACGTGCTGGTTAGGGTGCATTGGCCATGCTAGATTCTCCCTCAGTGTACCCGAACAGGCGCCAGAGTGTGGCGACTACAAAAGAACAAAGAACAGTACAGCACAGGAAACAGGCCCTTCGGCCCTCCAAGCCTGTGCCGCTCCTTGGTCCAACTAGACCAATCGTTTGTATCCCTCCATTCCCAGGCTGCTCATGTGACTATCCAGGTAAGTCTTAAACGATGTCAGCGTGCCTGCCTCCACCACCCTACTTGGCAGCGCATTCCAGGCCCCCACCACCCTCTGTGTAAAAAACGTCCCTCTGATATCTGAGTTATACTTCGCCCCTCTCAGCTTGAGCCCGTGACCCCTTGTGATCGTCACCTCCGACCTGGGAAAAAGCTAGGGGATTTTCACAGTAACTTCATTGCAGTGTTAATGTAAGCCTACTTAGAATCCACCCCCCCCTTTTGTCCCTCCCTCACCGAGGCCACCAGGGCCTGTCACCAGCACAGATTGAAACTGATAAAATAATACCAAATTACTACAGATGCTGGAATCTGAAACAAAGATAGAAAATGCTGGAAAATTTCAACAAGGTCTGGCAGCATCTGCGCAGAGAGAATAGAGCTGACGTTTCGAGTCTGGATGACCCTTCATCAGATTGAAACTGAACCTGGCTTGCCTCTTCAGCGCACTACACCATCACAGGTGGGATTTACCGGCCGCTCTTACCCCAAGAACGGAAAATCCTGCCCGGGGTCAACGATTCCCATGGGGGGCGGGACAAGAAAATTCCGCCCCAGGAGTTTTGCTTGGACATTTGGAGGTGCTGGAGTCATAGAGGTTTACAGCATGGAAACAGGCCCTTCAGCCCAACTTGTCCATGCCGCCCTGTTTTTTTTTAAACCCCTAAGCTCGTCCCAGTTACCCACATTTGGCCCATATCCCTCTAAACCCATCTTACCCATGTAACTGTCTAAATGCTTTTTAAAAGACAAAATTGTACCCGCCTCTACTACTACCTCTGGCAGCTCATTCCAGACACTCACCACCCTCAGTGTGAAAAAATTGTCCCTCTGGACACTTTTGTATCTCTCCCCTCTCACCTTAAACCTATGCCCTCTAGTTTTAGATTCCCCTACCTTTGGGAAAAGATATTGACTATCTAGCTGATCTATGCCCCTCATTATTTTATAGACCTCTATAAGATCACCCCTCAGCCTTCTACGCTCCAGGGAAAAGAGTCCCAGTCTATTCAGCCTCTCCTTATAACTCAAACCATCAAGTCCCGGTAGCATCCTAGTAAATCTTTTCTGCACTCTTTCTAGTTTAATAATATCCTTTCTATAATAGGGTGACCAGAACTGCACACAGTATTCCAAGTGTGGCCTTACCAATGTCTTGGAGGGTATGTGTTTTTTGAATAAAAATGGAGACTCGCCCTGTTGCTGTTGGTTGACGTCTGACCGTTCAGAGTGACAGATAAATTCCAGCTGCTGTATGAATGTCCTGAAGCCGGAGGCAGTGGGTGATTTGCAGTTGCTGTTTGAGTTTGATGCCTTGCTTTATCGTTGTACCACTGTACGCACTGGGACTCTCGCTCCTTGCACTCCCGTCTCCGATCAGCCAGTTTTCAGAAGTATTTCCCCCAAGGCCGCAAGCAGTAAATTACATGTTGAATATCATCCTGGCTGAAATCACACTGCGTGCCGTCAATCTGCCTGCATTTGTTTGCTTGTCCACTGATTTAGCGAGAGGCATTTGAAAGACGTCAATGCCTATGTTGAATAATGGATGGTGAACGGGCGGCATGGTGGTGAGCACTGCCGCCTCACAGCGCCAGGGACCCGGGTTCAATTCCCGACTTGGGTCACTGTGTGGAGTTTGCACGTTCTCCCTGTGTCTGCGTGGGTTTACACCGGGTGCTCCGGTTCCCTCCCACAGTTCGAAGATGTGCGG
This sequence comes from Mustelus asterias, assembly GCF_964213995.1. Taxonomy (NCBI): domain Eukaryota; kingdom Metazoa; phylum Chordata; class Chondrichthyes; order Carcharhiniformes; family Triakidae; genus Mustelus; species Mustelus asterias. The sequence goes on from NC_135818.1 coordinate 81,644,544, forward strand.
GTTAGGTGGATTGGCCATGGTAAATTGCCCCTTAATGTCAGGGGGATTAACAGGGTAAATACGTGGGGCAACAGGGAGAGGGCCTGGGTGGGATTGTGGTCGGTGCAGATGGGCTGAATGGCCTCCTTCTGCACTGTAGAGGTTCTATGATGATTCCACGTGTTCAGCAGTCGTAAACTGATCTTGATTGTTTATTGATTAGTGTTACAAGTAGGCTTATATTAACACCGAAATGAAGTTACTGTGACAATCTCCCAGCCACTACACTGCGGCGCCTGTTAGGATGTATTGAACGAGAATTTAGCATGGCCAATCCACCTAACCCGCACATCTTTGGACAGTGGGAGGAAACCGGAGCACCCGGAGGAAACCCACACAGACTCGGGGAGAACGTGCAGACTCCACACAGACAGTGACCCAAGCCGGGAATCGAACCCGGGTCCCTGGCACTGTGAGGCAGCAGTGCTAACCACTGTGCCGCCTCACTGATGCTGCAGATCCTAATATCAAGTCCTATAATTTACATGTGTTTTCTTTAACAGCAGTACCAAGAATTAAGCGTTTCGAAGGCTGAATGTCTCCTGATCATTTCACACATCATTGTTTGCTGAAACTATGTTTGTTTAGCTAATGAAGTGGAAGTAAATTGCAGTTTGCGCGGCAGTTAATACAGTCGGCATAAACTGTGTCTTTCTTTAAATCCTGTAGCCATGCTGCATCTTAATAGTGATCCACTCATCTAGATTTCTCCAGTCACAGGACACGCTATTGTAATTATGACTGAGGCGCTTAAAAATAAACTCCGTGACGAAATAACATCTCAGTTTAAATTAGGCAGGAGCCCAGAGGAAGTGCATGTGGTGTTGATACGCAAGGATTTGGTAGCAATTCCCCGAAGACACGGGGAGATTTCAAAATGTTAATCTATTTGCTTAACTGAAGCGTTGACCTTGTAGCTTTCTTGGAAGGAATTGCACAGCTGTGTAAATGTTAACGCGACATTTTGAGCTGACTTCAGAGTCCGTCTTCCGAGAGTTCACGTGACATAAAGGTCACAGGTTCCCCAAGGTTTATTGGAACACTTTATTCAGAGAGGCACTCACCCAAGGCAGGAAGCAACCGGCAAATAACTAGCGAGCCTGTACTGTGCTAACACATCTCAGGCACAATGATCATGTTCTTAATTGAGCTCTCCGTGTTTTCTTGTGATATTTGTTGCAATATTCTGAAGTCCCAATGCGGATGTAAGGGCAGGCGGTGGAAAGAACAGAAGCACCACACAGTCTTCGGATTGTTGTCTTCATCAGTGACTCTCCGAGGCACGTGACCGATGGTAAAAGACAGAAAGGATTCCATTTTCTCGCGCTTTTTACATCTTCATTTCATAATCATATAATCATAGAATCCCTACAGTGCAGAAGGAGGCCATTCGACCCATCAAGTCTGCACCGACCACAATCCCACCCAGGCCTGACCCCGTAAACGCTCGTATTTACCCTGCCCAGTGTATCCGAACAGGTGCTGCAGTGTAGCGACTGGGGGATTTTCACAGTAACTTCATTGCTGTGTTAATGTAAGCCGACTTGTGACACTAATCAATAAACAATCAAGATCAGTTTACGACTGCTGAACATCTAGAATCATCATAGAATCCTAAAGTGCAGAAGGGGGCCATTCAGCCTATCTGTACCGATCACAATTCCATCCAGGCCCTATCCCTGTCACCCCATGTATTTACCCTGTTAATCCCCCTGACACTAAGGTCAATTTAGCATGGTCAATCAACCTAACCTGCACATCTTTGGAGTGTGGCAGGAAACCAGAGCACCCGGAGGAAACCCACGCAGACACGGGGAGAATGTGCAAACTCCACACAGACAGTGACCCAAGCCGGGAATCGAACCCAGGTCCCTGGTGTTGTGAGGCAGCAGTGCTAACCACTGTGCCACTGTGCTGCCCAATTATGGCCCAAAGTGCTCAGAAAAGGTCAAGTTGCCATAGACCCAGATGACCATCGGCTGCTCTCCCACTCAAAGGTGACTGGTGGTGATTTAACCTGAGGGTCATCACACCCTCGGGCAAGGTTGAGAAGGCGGAGCCTTCATGAAAAACCCCAGCCGGTATGGGAATTGAACCCACGCTGTTGGCATCGCTCTATATCACTAACCAGCCATCCGAGCTAAACTGAGCTCATTTTGAGAACGTATTTTCTACCTCCTTTGCAATGAAAATGTGTTTATCTTTATCTCCTCTCGTTTGCTCAAGCCTCCTTATTCCATACACCACCACCCCACCCTCCAGCTGAGGGAGGAGCCAGGCAGTCTGCAGCAGACTCCATTCCCAGTGTTACTGAACCAGCATTGGGTGACTTCCCACTTTCTCTGGTCTGTGCTATCCCTCTTGATGAACGATGAGTTGCAATAGGCAAGGGGGTCATTCGGCCCATCCTGACTGTTCCGGCCATTTGAAAGAGCTATTCAATTCACCCCACTCTTCTGCTCTTTCTCCATAGCCTGACACATGTACATGGCCAACTCCCTTCTGAAATTTAGGGCTGGGCTTTCTCTACCAAGGAGGGTAGCTGAAGTAGGGAAATTTCCCCAATTGGCTGATCACCTCAGTCCAAAATTTCCCTCTACAGGCTAGTTTTTTAAAAACTCATTCACAGGATGTGGGCGTCACTGTTTAGACCAACATTTATTGCCCATTTCTGATTGCTCTCCCATTTCAGAGCATTTGCCCCTTTACACGCTTGCTTTCTCTGGGGAGGGTGTGGTGGGCGGTGGCGGGGGTGAGGAGGACAAAATCAGGCCTGCTGCTCCTGGATTCAGGGCTGAATGGGCCACGGAGGTGGGGGGAGTTGGGGGAGTGGTGGTTTGGGTGTCAAGGCAGATTGGTTGGAAGACCCATCCTGTTTCTCCTGGGACTTCTTCACAAATTTAATGAAATAAGTTAAGTCCTCTCGCCCTCACTGCCCTCCCGCAACCCCCCCCCCTCCCCCCCGCCCCCCCCTATCCCCACCCAGTCTGCATGATGTCTCATATCTCCCATGCAAACTAAATGGCAACTCATACAACCCAGCCATTACCTATTGGTATCTTATGCTTCCCATACCAACTCAGTGCCAACTTATGCCTCTCCCACGCCCATTCACATAACATGAATTTATATAACATATATATATATTTTTTTACATATATGTACCTGTCCTCATTCCTCATGCTTGTGCTTTGCTGAAAGTTGAAACCAATGAAAGAGTTAGTTCGACAGGGAATCTGTTTTGACTAATGACGTGTATTGTTGACTTTGCTTGATTGACATCTTTAAGTGGCTACAGTAAGTTGTTTTTCAGCGATTCCGATATTGCAATGTTTATTTGAACAAAATTGAAAATGTGAAATGTTTGGAGCCTCTATTATTGCGGTGTATCTGATTGACGTTTTCGTGGGGTTGTAGGGTCTGCTTGTTCTTTTCAAAGAACGTTTTTTTTCCAGCAGTTCCACACTTGCCATTGTTGTTATCTGGCTCCTTGGTTATGTACAGACTGCATGAATGGGCATGGAAGGGGCATGAGTTGTCATGGAGAGCATGAGGAGTGGTTGGGGGGGAATGAGTCAACATTGAAGTGGCATGGGAAGTATAAGGGGCCATGGGGAGTGGCCGGGGGCATGAGTTGGCATTGAGTTGGAGGGTATGAGAGGTTATGGAGAGTGGTTGGTTGGCATGAATCTTTGAACTTGCCTTTCAAATGATTCCCAAATCCTGACAACAGTTCAGAAGTAACAGAAAGCAGGCCCAACAGCATAAAATCATAGGGAGTAAGGAGATGTTTAAAGTTTATTTGTTAGTGTCACAAGTAGGCTTACATTAACACGGCAATGAAGTTAGTGTGAAAATCTCCTAGTCGCCACACTCCGGCGCTCGTTCGGGTACACTGAGGGAGAATTTAGCATGATCAATCCACCTAACCAGCACGTCTTTCAGACTGTGGGGGGAAACCGGAGCACCCGGAGGAAACCCATGCAGACATGGGGAGAACGTGCAGACTCCGCACAAACAGTGACCCAAGCCGGGAATTGAACCTGGGTCCCTGGTGCTTTGAGGCAGCAGCGCTAATCACTGTGCCACCGTGCCACCCACCCTCGCAATGTCCACCCTCATGATGAAGCTGGCCAGGTTGGAAGTTGTGATGACTTCAGCCAGGCTAATGAGGTTGGTTTGCTGGAGTATGAACTGCCTGATGAGTCCTAATTGGTGGTTAAATCAGGGAGCCTCATGCTCCCTATTTAAAGCAGGTGTGTCAGACTCCCAGCCTGCATTCAGCAGGGAGCAACTGGAGAGCTGGCTGTGTACAGATGTGTGGTGTAAATAAAGTAACTTGGTGACGGGACTTTCGCCTCCATGGAGTTATTACAGGAGTGCAGGCTCGCTACTGCATCCTTATCCCAAGCTGGTGAAAATTGCCAGCATCGGGAATGGGGGGGCAGTGATCCCAGAATCATCTTCCGCTCACCATTTTTAAATGGGTCTGGAGTCACCCTGACCCTGAAGAAATGCTTCCCTCATTATTGAATCAAATTCCACCACCTTATCAGGAAGTGTAATCAAGTCTTAATCACTTGACAACAACTGCTCAATGGGGCAAACATTCGCTGGTGTCCTGACATTCTGACGAAGGCAACGTGGAATGATAACATCTAGTTATTAACTGATTATCACTGGATGCACTGCCAAGGACCCAACATCGAACGAGTGGTACAACAAACATTATTGAACTTGGAAATATGTAACGAATAAAAAAACAGATGGATCTTCTGTTCATTTTTCTCTGCCAGTTCTCTTGAACCAGTGATAGAAGTTGGAGAAAGTATCATATTCATAGAATCATAGCAACCCTACGGTGCAGAAAGAGGCCATTTGGCCCATCGAGTCTGCACCGACCACAATCCCACCCAGGCCCTACCCCTATATCCCTACATATTTACCTGCTAATCCCTCTAACCTACGCATCTCAGGACACTAAGGGGCAATTTTTATTTTAGCACGGCCAATCAACCTAACCCACACATCTTTGGATTGTGGGAGGAAACCGGAGCACCCGGAGGAAACCCACGCAGACACGAGGAGAATGTGCAAACTCCACACAGACAGTGACCCTAGCTGGGAATCAAACCCAGGTCCCTGGAGCTGTGAAGCAGCAGTGCTACTGTGCTACTGTGCCGCCCTTTGCTCCCCAGGATTGGTGATAGCACACGTTAGTCAAAGTGGGATGTGGCCCTGCTGAAGGAACCAGTGATAAATAAGTGGACATGGAGAGAGCAGGCTTGATCAGATTAATGAACTCTTGCGCCTGACTTGGGACTTTGGGATTTGCCAAGCTGATCAGATACAAGCAGCTGAATATGTGTTCCTTTGTTGAAAGGTGGAAATAGCTCCCCCTGGGCTTTGCTATGGGGCGGCACGGTGGCACAGTGGGTTAGCACCGCTGCCTCAAAGCGCATAAGACCCGGGTTCAATCCCCGGCTTGGGTCACTGTCTGTGTGGAGTCTGCACGTTCTCCCCGTGTCTGCGTGGGTTTCCTCCGGGCGCTCCGGTTTCCTCCCACAGTCCGAAAGACGTGCTGGTTAGGTGGAGTGGCCATGCCAAATTCTCCCTCAGTGTACCCGAACAGGCGCCGGAGTGTGGCGACTAGGGGATTTTCACAGTAACTTCATTGCAGTGTAAACAAGCAAGTAAGCCTACTTGTGACACCAATAAACAAACTTTAAACTTTTCCCATTGCCTCTATCTCATGCCACAGTTCCACGAAAGTAAAGGGTTGATGGAATTAAAGAGAAAATGCACTATTTCACAAATAAGATATAGATTGAATAGATGGCGAATTAGCCCGATCCACTATTTCATCAAGCTTGTGAATTGTATGTGAATGATTGAGAATTGAATGAATTCAAACTGACAACATATGAGCCATAGACTTTAATGCAGAGTTCAATAGATCTTTCAGTTAATTTTTCAGTTAATTAGCTTCACACAAATGATCCCTGGAATGAAGAGCTTGTTGTATGAGGAACGGTTGAGGACTCTGGGTCTGTACTCATTGGAATTTAGAAGGATGAAGGGGGATCTTATTGAAACTTACAGGATACTGCGAGGCCTGGATAGAGTGGACGTGGAGAGGATGTTTCCACTACTAGGAAAAACTAGAACCAGAGGGCACAACCTCGGGCTAAAGAGACGATCCTGTAAAACAGAGATGAGGAGGAATTTCTTCAGCCAGAGAGTGGTGAATCTGTGGAACTCTTTGCTGCAGAAGGCTGTGGAGGCCAGGTCATTGAGTGTCTTTAAGACAGAGATAGATAGGTTCTTGATTAAAAAGGGGATCAGGGGTTATGAGGACAAGGCAGGAGAATGGGGATGAGAAAAATATCAGCCATGATTGAATGGCGGAGCAGACTCGATGGGCCGAGTGGCCTAATTCTGCTCCTATGTCTTATGGTCTTATGGTCTAATTCCCTAAGTTGAGGAGACCTGCATCTGGCAACATATTGCAATTACTCGTATGCTGAAATGATCATCATTGTGTAATCCTTTTATTATTTTAAACATTACTATTATTTTAAAGATTGTCCATGTGATGAATTATAATTACTTCCTTTATTTGTTTTGTCATCACATTTCAGCACCTGCCAGCATGCTGATTTTTCAATATCTGTGTCGGAATGATGTTGTAACTACCCGATTGACGTGATCAATTTCTTGGTTCCTTTCTTTTTATCTGGCTCGATTATTCCAATATTGTCCATCCTGTCTGAAGAACCGCAAGGAAGACCATGTTACCTGTATTTTTGATGATAACTTGCATTCGTGCCAAGGGTTGTTATAGAATTGTACAAAAATAGATCTATAGAAATTGTATTGCACAGAAAGAGACCACTTGGCCCATCGAGTTTACACCATCTGAAACAAGAGCCTCACATCCTAAATCCATCTTCCAGCAGCTGGTCTGTATTCCTGCGGCTTCTGACACACTTAAAATGAGTTGAAGGTTTCTACCTCCACTACCCCTTTCAGACAGTGAGTTCCAGACCAAAAGAGAAAACACTGGAAACTCTCAGTCGGTCTGGCAGCACCTGATGAAGGGGCAGTGCTCCAAAAGCTCGTGCTACGAAATAAACCTGTTGGACTTTAACCTGGTGTTGTAAGACTCCTTACTGTGCCCACCCCAGTCCAATGCCGGCATCTCCACATCATAGCATCTGTAATGAGAGAAAAGAGCTGATGTTATGAGTTCAGATGACCAAAAGGGGTGACAATTACAGATAATACTTGATGGCATCCTCACACTATCATACTGTGAAGCATTATCGGCACTGAGCCAGTAGAAGGGTTAATGAAATTAAAGTTTAAGGTTGATGCTTTTGCCCGGAACTGTTGTACCTTTTTAAGTTGTAAAATTAGCTGGGTCATCTGGACTTGAAACAGTCAGCTCTTTTCTCTCCTCACAGATGCTGCCGGACCTGCTGAGGTTTTCCAGCATTTTCTCTTTAGGTTTCAGACTCCAGCATCCGCAGCAATTTGCTTTTATCCAGTGAGTTCCAGACCCCCGCCACCCTCTGGGTGAGAAGACTATTCCTCATCTCCCCTCAAAACTTTCTACCAATCACTTTCAAAGCTCTGCCCCACAGTCACTGAGCTGAACGTAAATGAGCCCCTCCCATCCGCTCTGTCCGAGCCTCTCACGATCTTGCTGATACGTCAGTGCTGATACTTGCTTCAAGGCGATTGCACAGTAATTTAGCTCCACCCAGTCCGTTTGCGAACTTTACCAAATAAAACCCAAGCCTTAAAGAAGAAGACCTTCCTTTTGAATAATCTTCCAATGTGTGTAGCTGTATAACGCTGGCCGGAGCTTTCCAGTCTCGCACGCCCTGCTACCAGCGAGAATGGAGAATTTGGCGCTGACCGGATAACCCCAGCCACAGGTGATGTCGGAGAATCCCAGCCGCTGTCTTTGGTGAAGAGATATGTTTTTCTCTTTGCTTTTATGGCTCTAACATTCTCGATTTGATTTAATTTGATTTATTGTTGTCACATGTGCTGGGATACAGTGAAAGGTATTATTTCTTGCAGAATATTCTGTTCATTTCTGTTAATATTATTTGCACAAGAACTAGGAGCTGGGAGTAGGCCATTCAGCCCTATGGGCCTGCTCTGCCATTTGATAAGACCATGGTTCATCTTCCAACCCTTGGAAGCTCTCACAAGGACTCATAGGGGTGGAATTTTCCCGTCTCACCCGCCACGAGAATCGTAGCGGGTGGGACAGGACCATGCAAACGCCCTCGGGTGGGATTTTCCAGTCTTGAGGCAAGCGAGGCTGGAAAATCCCACCCAATATCTCCAGTTGATTTTTTTTCTCAAGGATCCAGTTATTGAGTGAACGGCTGTGTCTCAGCTGAGATGCGGAGAGCACAAAAATACATTTTCTGTAAAAGGAATAAGATAAGTTGTGTTCATGACTTTGAGCAGACATGTTCTTAGTGGCTATAATGAAGAGCCTTTCAAAATCATTAGTTTGACTCATTGATTTTGTTTAAACATATCAGTGCTGCTCCTCAGTCTTGTTCCATCAATCACCACATGCACTTTTTACTCATAAAGAACAATTTATTGTCTGAATGCTTTCAGCAACCATGAGGAAGAGAAAGGATAGACACCACAGATATTTTCCAATCAATGGTTCAAATTGACGTGAGGATTTTAAAGGAGCGCTCGATCTGATTTTATTTTGAATGATAAATCTTTCAGACTATAAATGAGTGACAGCTGGTGACAAGAAGTCGCTCAGTCAAGTGGTCACAATAGCAAAGCCATGAAATTCTGTTGCCTGTGCCTTCGACAAAGGAATTAGCCCACTTAAAATAGCAAATCAATGTCATGTGAGCTGTTATAGTATGAAGTATGTGTTCCCAAAATTGCCCAGTGTGATTTTAACCTATGTTACACAACCAGCCAACTCATTCCATAGAATCATAGAAACCCTACAGTGCAGAAGGAGGCCATTCGGCCCATCGAGTCTGCACCGACCACAATCCCACCCCACATATTTACCCGCTAATCCCTCTAACCTACACATCCCAGGACTCTAAGGGGCAATTTTTAACCTGGCCAATCAACCTAACCCGCACATCTTTGGACTGTGGGAGGAAACCGGAGCACCCGGAGGAAACCCACGCAGACACGAGGAGAATGTGCAAACTCCACACAGACAGTGACCCGAGCCGGGAATTGAACCCGGGACCCTGGAGCTGTGAAGCAGCAGTGCTAACCACTGTGCTACCGTGCCGCCCATTCCAGTTGGAACGGTTGCAGCAAGTTTCTGCAACTTAAGGAGCATCTTAATACTTGCAGAGTTTTTTGTTACTGAAGAAATTTGCTTCAGACCAATTCCGGGGTTGGATTTTCCCAGGGTCCAAACGGAGATGGGCAGAAATGGGCACAATGTCACGCAGCCAGAGGTCCCCCCTCATTTTCATAGAATCATAGAACTGCTACAGTGCAGAAGGAGGCCAGTTAGCCCATCCGGTCTGCACTGACTCTCTCTGAAAGAGTACAGGCCCTCTGCTTGGCCCTTTCCCCCATCCTATCCCTATAACCCTGCACATTGATCATGGCCAATCCAGCTAACCTGCACATCTTTGGACTATGGGAGGAAACCGGAGCACCCGGAGGAAACCCACGCAGACACGGGGAGAACGTGCAAACTCCACACAGTCACCCAAGGCCGGAATCGAACCCAGGTCCCTGGTGCTGTGAGACAGCAGTGCTAACCAGTATAACAACAACCTATAAATTGGCACCTCATCTTTAGGTGTGCCTGCCACTGCACCTATCATGTTCTCCAGCAATCCTCATTGAAGCAGGGTTAATCTCCTGACTTGGTGGTGATGGCAGGGTGAAGGATATGCTGGACTATGTGGCTACTAATGGCCCACACTGCCTCACGGATGCCCCGTTGTAAGCAACTCGGGCTGTTCTCAATTTATCCCGCCTACTCTTAGCACAGTATTGATGCACACAATGCCAGGGACAGTACCTTCATTGTGAAGGTGGCTTGCAGTCAGAAAACACACCATTAGGGTATTTTGTGGTTACTCACAGTTCTCTGGTGTCTGGCAGGAAATGCTGAAAACATAATCTTTTGGTTGATAAAATCCCTACAGTGCAGAAGGAGGCCATCCGGCCCATCGAGTCTGCACTGACCACAATCCCACTCAGGTCCTATTCCCAGAACCCCACATATTTACGCTGCTAATCCCCCTGACATTAGGATCAAGTTAGCACGGCCAATCAACCTAACCTGCACATCTTTGGGCTGTGGGAGGAAACTGGAGCACTCGGAGGAAACCCTGGCAGACACGGGGAAAACGTGCAAACTCCGCACAGACAGTGACCCGAGGCCAGAATTGAACCCGGGTCCCTGGTGCTGTGGGGCAGCAGCGCTAACCACTGTGCTACCATGCCACCCACCTGTATAATTAGAATAATGAATGTCTGTTTCAATTTATTCTGTAATTCATGAGTGAAGACATCCATCTAGCTTCAGGACTCCAAGGGCGGCACGGTAGCACAGTGGTTAGCACTGCTGCTTCACAGCTCCAGGGACCTGGGTTCGATTCCCGCCTTGGGTCACTGTCTGTGTGGAGTTTGCACATTCTCCTCGTGTCTGCGTGGGTTTCCTCCGGGTGCTCCGGTTTCCTCCCACAGTCCAAAAGATGTGTGGGTTAGGTTGATTGGCCATGCTAAAAATTGCCCCTTAGAGTCCTGAGATGTGTAGATTAGAGGGATTAGTGGGTAAATATGTAGGGATATGGGGGTAGGGTCTGGGTGGGATTGTGGTCGGTGCAGACTCGATGGGCCGAATGGCCTCCTTCTGCACTGTAGGGTTTCTATGATTTCTAGGTTCTTGGTGGGATTCTGTTTTAAGTGCCATGCCTTTCAGAATGCTAAACAAGTCTAGTTTCCTTGATGTTTAAGCAATATTTCTTTTTCATTTGTCATGTATTTTCACTGTAATATGAACAAGTGACCAGTTACTATTGATTCATTCAAATAAAAAAGCCGATTTCTTTCAGAAACTGGCATGTTGGGGTACAGTATATGAATTGCTTGGGACATGCGTTGTGTTGAGCATCGCAGTCTTGGGAACAATAAGGTGGCACTGGTGCCCAAAACTCCTGAGATTTCCTCCCCTTTTGTCGAGGACTTTTGTTGATAATTTGATAGAGATTTCTTGCTACAATCAGTTAACATCTTTTTTTATTCATTCGTGGGACATGGGCACCGCTGGCTGGGCCAGAATTTATTGCCCATCCCGAGGATAGCCTGAGGGCAGTTGGGAGTCAACCACCTTGAGTGGGAGTTCAGACTCGAATCTCCCGCACTCTGTGCAATGCAGAGGCCACAATCGTGAATCTCATTAAAAGCTCGAAGGGCGGGGCCTATTCACGCCGGAGTCTGACAGTTCCAGAACTCTGCGCATGCGCAGTGGCCCACATCTGTCAGACTCCCCGTTTGCTGGCCGGCTCCATCGCTGGCCAGCGCGGGACCCCCGCACTGTTGCCCCCCCCCCCCCCCCAAATGATCCCCCCCCCCTCCCCTTGCCCAATCGCGGGCCTCACAAGCATTCCCAGGCCAGCCCTGCGCCCCTCCCGTCCCAGAGCACCCCCATCTCCAGCACCGCGCCCCCCCCCCCCCACGCGGTGTTGCGGCAATCCCCCTCCATCCCACCCCCACCCCAGCAGGCAACCCCCCCCCCCCCTCCCAACCCACCCCGATCACTGGCCTCAATCCGGTCCTGACCAATCCCAATGCAGAGTGGCAGCGGGACCCCCCCCCATTGTAGGCCCCTCCCACAATAGGCCCCACCCTGTTGGCACTGCTCCCTAAGTCCTACCCCCTTAGCACTGCCCGATGCCTGGTGGGCAGTGCCAAGGTGCCCCCTGGGCATGGGCACTTTGCCCCTTGGGCAATGCCAGGGGTGCAGGCTGGCACTGCCAGGGTGTCCATGCCCAGGTGACACCCTCCGCCCTGCTGCCCAACCCCCTGGGTGGCCCCGATTGTGCCCCTTCATGCCAGCAGGGTCTCGTGTTAGTTCCCCGAAAGTGAGGAGCTACTCTGAACCCCGCTGGAGTGAAATACTCCTGGCGGGGTGGGAGACGCTATCCGGCCAGAGAATTCAGTCCCGGACCCGATAATCATATTTAAATAACATGAAAAATAGATTAAAATGACTTATCTTGTCTTCCCGTCGGTTTCCAGCGTGCTCCCGACTGCGCCTGCTCTCCGGCGATGAGAGATGCGCATCCTGCGTGTCGGCGCATGCGCGGGTCTCCCATTCCGACCCACCAAAACATAGCAGGTCAGAATCCCGATTAATTCCAGTTTTTTTTTATTGAATTCAAATGCCACCATCTGCTGCGGCGGGATTCGAACCCGGGTCCCCAGAACATTCGCTGAGTTTCTGGATTCATAGTCTAGTGATAATACCACGAAGATGTCAACTCCCCATTGGCGATTTAGACCTTTCTAGCTCAATCAGGAAGGTCCCTCTATCTAAGTTATCCAATCACTAAGTTTGATCCAAATTAGCTGATTTCATTGGTGAGATGGCGCAGAGTGTACAGTTCAATCCACTGGACTGGAGTCAAGTCAAGCAGGATATCTACTCCTGGTCACTGCCCAGTGATCCTGCTGAATATTGTACCGTTCTGGACAGACTCAGACTTGGCTGTGCTATTTTGCGTTATCGAATAAGCAACCAGCTAGCTCGCTGCATTCATGAAAAATGTTCACTTTGAAAGGTTTTCTGGCAAAATCAGCAGTTATTGTCCATCCCTCATTGTGGTAGACTCAGAGACGGGGCGGCACGGTGGCACAGTGGTTAGCACTGCTGCCTCACAGCACCAGGGACCCAGGTTCAAATCCTGGCTTTGGGTCCCTGTCTGTGTGGAGTTTGCACATTCTCCCCGTGCCTGCGTGGGTTTCCTCCGGGTGCACCGGTTTCCTCCCACAGTCCAAAGATGTGTAGGTTAGGTGGATTGGCCATGCTAAATTGTCCCTTAGTGTCAGGGGGGGCTCACTAGGGTAAATGCATGGGGTTCTGGGGATAGGGCCTGGGTGGGATTGTGATCAGTGCAGACTCAATGGGCCGAATGGCTTCCTTCTGCACTATTGGACGTAATTGATGTTGTGTGTGCATTTAAGAAGGAAACAAATTCTTTTGACCTGGGACGCAAAAGATAAAGGTTGACACCTCCCAGGTTGCAGGGTGGAAAGCCGAGGCTGCTGTAATGTAACGCCACTTTTATTTCTATCCCTGCAGAGGCATCTATTCTCAGCTACGATGGCAGCATGTACCTGAAGATAGTCATGCCCTGGGTAATGCACACGGAAGCTGAAGATGTCTCTCTCCGCTTCATGTCCCAACGTGCCTACGGTTTGCTGGTGGCCACCACTTCGAGGGACTCGGCCGACACCTTACGCCTGGAGCTTGACGGAGGCCGCGTCAAGTTGACAGTCAACTTAGGTATTGTATGACGTCAGGTCACAGAGCTGACGCAGCTCGCGTCTCGAGTTCTCTTTCTCTCGCTCGTAAAACTATTCACAATTATTCCAACGTAGTGACTAGTTAATCGTAATTTTTCTAGTTTCCTAAAAACGGTAACGTTAATTAGTAACACTGTGAATAGTTTCGGTGTTGTGTGAAATGTGCATGAAATGTCTCTCTAACACGAGATGATTGTGAAATGTTGGACTTGAAATCCGTGTTTAAATGGACCATCTTTTGAACAACTATTCATGTTTTTGCAACCATATCTGTTGGCACTGCCAAGTAAGTCACAGCCACTGCTTAATAAAAGTCTTAGAGACACATGCTTAAATCATTTGAAAGTAACTGTGTTCCCATAATAATTCCTCCTTATAAAAGAAAAGTGCTGTGACCTACTCAGGTGGGTTTTATATATATATTTTTAAAAAGTCTTAAAGAAAATCTTGTAAGTAAGTGTAGCTTTTCTTTTTCTGTGTACTTTTTTTTCGTAGTTGTGTTTGTTCACCGTTTTAGTAAAGGTTTTGTGGGTTTTATAAAATTTAATGGTTTTGTTTTCAATTTAAAGTTATCGCTTAATTTTTTTTTCAAAATTGCTTCATGAGTCATCGGTCAAAAGATGGCTATCAACCCTTCAAAGGCCTGAAGCCTGCGGCCCGCTTGGCAAACAGCCCTGGGAACAGAGTGCACAACCTAACCTGCAGCTGGCTCGCATTACCTCTCCCAGGGTCACCCACCTCCCACCCCAATTCCCCTCTGCTGCCCCCCCCCCCTCTGTCCCCCAACTAAATTGGGCACTCCGCATCGCAACGATTCAGCAAGATCAAGCATTGGACAGCAGTCAACTTGCATCGGTTTTTCTTTTGCCCTTGTCGCCATAGCTGTTTCCCTCCCCACCGCCCCCCCCCTCCCCGAAAACCTCTCCAAGTCTCCACTAGGCAACCGTTTACTCTTTTTAAATTCCTGCCCGATTAATGAGCGGGAAAGCTACCATTAGAGACGCATTTGCATAATTTTTATAATCAGTGCGTGCGGGCCCAAAGGGAAAAAAGAAATACCCCGGTCAGAATTTAAACATGTGTAGCAATAAGATGTGAAGGGGTCGGAGTGATTCTCCCCTTCAAGAAGATTACTTGATCAGATTGAAAAGGATGGGCGCATCTCTGAACCCCAATTTTGCCCTCCCCACCGCCCCCCCCCCCCACTTTTTTTCCCAATAAAAGCCTTAAAAATAAGTAAATGTCGAAACTTTTGATTATTTTGGACATCGGCAAAAAAGAAACTCGATGCATTTTTGAAAGACAAAAATCTAATCCTGTTCTAACTGGGAGAAAACAAAAAATGAAGGGAAATTGAAGTTGTTTTACTGATGCAGAGGTTGGTGCTATTCCGGCCCAGATCAGAAATCTGACTGAGCTTCTTACCACTGCAGTAAATTCAAGTGCGTTTTTAATGATCCCGGTACCCTCACTCTCTCTATTTGGAGCTTTCCTTCATCATTGTAAATGGTTTAGTGGTTATACCCTCGAGTGTTGACTGTGTAACATGAACTGGGTGCACCCTTGTTGATATCCAGGGTAGGTTGAGAGTAGTATTTCAGTGCTGTCTGCCTTAAATGATCACACTTTGCAACTCTCCTTACATAGAAACTTAAACTTAGAAGACAGAAGCAGGAGGAGGCCATTCGGCCCTTCGAGCCTGCTCCCCCATTCACCACGATCGTGGCCAATTGTCCAACTCAATAGCCTAATCCTGCTTTCTCTCCATAACTTTTGATCCCATTCGCCCCAAGTGCTATATCCAGCCACCTCTTGAATACATTCAATGTTTTGGCATCAACTACTTCCTGTGGTAATGAATTCCACAGGCTCACCACTCTTTGGGTGAAGAAATGTCTCCTCATTTCCGTCCTAAATGGTCTACCCTGAACCCTCAGACTGTGACCCCTGGTTCTGGACTCCCCCCACCATCGGGAACATCCTCCCTGCATCTACCCTGTCTAGTCTTGGTTAGAATTTTATAAGTCTCCTTGAGATCTCCCCCTCATTCGTCTGAGCTCCAGCAAAAACAATCCTAACGTAGTCAATCTCTCCTCAGTCCGCCATCCCCTCCTTTTCTTCTTTTAAACTCAACTTTGAAAACAAAAATCGACCCTCAGCTGTTACTTTGCGAAATAAAGTGCTCAATCCTCGGCTAGTTTCAAGTAACCAATCACTTAATGGACATGCACTTGTAATATTCGATCTCTGTTACAGCAATATGAATTGAGCCTCTGCCAAGATTTCCATATATCCTCGGAGTCTAGAGTTCTCTGGAAGGAATCTCCAGGGAACATGGCATTAAAAATCCATTAACAAACATTTCAACATTTTCTCACTCCAAATTCATGAAGCATTGATTTAAAACACAACACTGTCCCTGGTAACACCAGATCAAATCAGCAGTTGTTAATGAAGAAATTGCCTTTTTAACCTTAATTGGGGTCTTAATTTTAAAATTGCTACATTTAAATCATTAAATTATTCAAATTTTTTGGATAAAAATATCTAAAGATTAGAAGCGTATTTTCCTTTGCAATTTCAACAAACTCACCACCCTCACAACAGGGTGGAGACGATAGGGAGTTCCTTCATGGAGGTGGCTCCTCTCCTCCTCACCTCCCCTCCTCCCCACCACCCCTCCTCCCCATCCCCTCTCCTCCTCTTCTCCCCCTCCTTCCTGCCTCCCTACTCCCCCTCCCCCACCATCCTCCTCCCTCCCCTCCCCTTCGCTTCCCCCTCCCCTCCCCCCTCCCTTCCTCATTTCCCCCTCCCCTCTCCCCCACCACCCTCCTCCCTCCCCTCCTCCCTCCCCTCCTCCTCCAATCCTCGCCTGCCCTGCCCCTCACCCCTCCCTCCCTCTCTCCTCTTCCCCTCCCCCTTCCTTCCCCCACCCCCTCTCCCCCCTTCCCTCACCTCCCCCTCCCTCCTCTCTCCACTCTCCTCCCCTTTCCCCCTCCCCTGCCCCTCCCCTTCCGCCCACCCCTCCCCCTCCCGTGCCCTCCTCCTCTCCCCTCCCTCCCCAACTCCCACCCCAACCCTCTCCCATCCCCCATTGCCCCAACCCTCTCCCAACTCCCCAACTCCAGGACTCTGGAAAATATCTCATGATTGCAGCAGGATCATGAGTCCATTCCCACCTTGACCTTGCCTGAAGGAACAAATTGAGCCCTGCGATTCCTGATCCTTGGCTGGCAGTGGATAGTTTCCTCGTTTGGAGGCCATTTGTCCAGATTACTACCGTGCCGACAGTTCCTGCTGGTGTGTGTGTAGCCCAGCGGAATATTAAAGAACTCTCTCACTCTGATTGAGAGAGCTGGAGCGTTAAGGAGTAGAGCTGCAATGTCTGCCCCTGGATCAATATTCCCATCACCTACACAGTAGATCATTGCACACACTGAAGCTGTTAAGGGCGCATCGAGATAGATAATGATAATTACTTAGCTTATTTAATGAAAACAAGGGGAAAATATGTATCATTGATCTCACCACGTTTCCTCATAGCAAGTCCAAAGAGTCGAATGTTAGGCCATAAATTGCCCCATTTTTCACCATAAATTCTCTTCTCAGCTATCTGTAATGAAGCTTTTTTCCAAAAGTTATTAATTTCTTTATCCACAAATCAAGACAAAACCTTTCATACAGCATTGCCACCATCATTAATTCTGAATCAATTTTTAACATTGTTTTTCTGATGGCTCGGATTCTGGAAGCCTTCGTGTTTGCAAGGGCTGGATTGGCAAAAAATGAATTAATTTTTTAAATGTATCTCCATCTTTCAAGGTTCCCATTCCAAACATTTACATAGAAAAATAGAAGATAGGAAAAGGAAGAGGCCATTCAGCCCTTCGAGCCTGCTCCGCCATTCATCGTGATCATGGCTGATTGTCCAACTCAATAGCCTAATCCTGCTTTCTCCCCATAATCTTTGATCCTATTCGCCCCAAGTGCTATATCCAGCCACCTTTTGACTACATTCAATGTTTTGGCATCAACTACTTCCTGTGGTAATGAATTCCACAGGCTCACCACTCTTTGGGTGAAGAAATGTCTCCTCACCTCCGTCCTAAATGATCTACCCTGAATCCTCGGACTGTGACCCCTGGTTCTGGACTCCCCCACCATCGGGAACATCCTCCCTGCATCTACCCTGTCCAGTCCTGTTAGAATTTTTAAAGTCTCTATGAGATCCCCCCTCTCATTCGTCTGAACTCCAGCGAAAACAATCCTAACCCAGTCAATCTCTCCTCACGCATCAGTCCCGCCATCCCCGGAATCAGCCTGGTAAACCTTCACTGCACTCCCTCGAGAGCACTTCACCCTTCATTTCTGCTTCTTCCCCATGTGGTCGCTTCCTGAGGACAAGCCATTCCTCTTGTCATCCAATGACCGACCTTCTCCAGGAGTGATCGCTGGACAGTGGTCAGGAGCTGAAGAAGTTTTCTTCTTCCCCCACCCTGCTACCCCCATGTTGAGGGCATTTAGATTAACGAAAGCATCCCCTTGTCAACACCCAATCTGAAATCACCAAACTAAACCCGTGAGATCAGATCTTGCAGAACACACTCCCGCAAGAAACATCATTCCGCTTGTCCATCTGCATGTAGCAACTAGGAGACTCAAATAAGCAAATAAGTGATTGTTAACAGGGAAGGTCCAGAGAAACACCTCCTTTAAAAGCTTACATTATGTTGGAATCCTCCAATGTCACTTCTTTTGATTCAAGTTTTTAAAAATTCATTCATGGGACATGGGCGTCGCTGGCTGGGTCAGCATTTATTGCCCATCCCTAGTTGCCCTTGAACTGAGTGTCTCATTCAGCCATTTCAGAGGGCAGTTGAGAGTCAAACACATTGTTGTGGTTCTGGAGTCACATGTAGGCCAGACCGGATAAGGACGGCAGATTTCCTTCCCCAAAGGACATTAGTGAACCAGATGGGTTTTTCCAACAATCAGCAATGGTTTCATGGTCATCAGTAGATTCTTAATTCCAGGTATGTTTTATTGAATTCAAATTCCACCATCTGCCGTGGCGGAATTCGAACCCATGTCCCCAGAACATTAGCTGAGTTTCTGGATTAATAGTCTAGCTGGATTAATACCACTAGGTCACAGCTTCCTCCTAAATTGCTCAAAACTTAAATGTGTTTCACTCATCAGAATGTAAGAACATAAGAACTAGGAGCAGGAGTAGGCCATCTGGCCCCTCGAGCCTGCTCCGTCATTCAATAAGATCATGGCTGATCTTTTTGTGGACTCAGCTCCACTTACCCGCCCGCTCACCATTACCTAACTTTGGATAATCCTAAATCCCCATTCCTGGTGTAGGTTGGCAGAGTGATTGCTTTAAAGGCAGAGAAATCTGATGAAGTTTCTTAAACTCCAGAGACGTTTAGTCTTGCCTTGAGGCACACATGGTATATCACCGAGGAGTCAATCGCACCTACCCCACCACTACCTCCCCCAGACACATCTGATGCCCGTCCCTTTTTCTCATATTAAAGGCAGCACCAGTGTTTGAGAATGCGTTCACTATGGTTAACCAATTGGGGTTCAGAGCAGGGACAACGCAATGATGAAGGAAAGCTGCGCCGCCCCACAAGGTATCGCGGCCTCTGTATGGTAATTGTGCCGAATGGTCCGCGGCTGTTTGCACCCACTTTTCTGTTGCGGTTGACGACACATGACAAACCTGGCCACGTGAAACTGAACCCAGATTGTTGACGTTGCTTTCCTCCTCGATGTTTCTCAAGAATTTCTCAACGCCACCCGATTATTCGTGGAGCCTTTTAATCCATTTTGTAAGGGAACGGTACAAACTTGTCAATTGACGAGAAGTCAAGCGAGGGAAGTTTTGGCCCCGTAGCTTCGATTGGATTGAGAAGCTCACCAAATTCAGTAGAAGCATACCATTCTGACAATAACAGAGTGCTGGTAATCAAGAAGGACAATTTCTAACTTGCCTACATATTCCCGGATCGAAGTAACAATTTGAGAAGAGCTCTATTGCTCGATTATTCTGATTTGTAACAGTTAAAAACAATTGCTTAATCCCAACTGTTTCACACATTTGTTCCTGATAATTTCATGAAGTCCTTGAGAAACTTTGCTAGACTTTTCAAAGATGACTGGCCCTGCCAAAGCACCCACTCACCCATCTTCTTGCTAAATGCTCTCTCCAACGGTTTCCTTTTTAGTATTTGGTAGACTAGTTGGCCCTGAGTACGTGAAATGGTTGAGCCAGTCATCTTTTGAGACCAACAATTGAAACGATCCCCTCTCCCCCCCCGAATCTCGGTTGAGTTTTCATATGGTTAGTTGTTTGCAAGTGGCCATTTTATAATTAAGAGGTGGTCGGGGGTGGTGGGGAGGGGGAGGGGGAAGGGGGTGGAGGGGGTGGGGGAGGGGGGTGCGAAAGAAAGGTGCGAAAAAAAGTCGTCAGTTGTCCGAAAGCGAAGTTAGCTTCTGCTGCCGCAGTGGGGATAGATAATGAGTGTAGCGCAACGTCCAAAATCTCTGCGAGACTTTAGTTGTATGGAGGTTACCAATCCATGTTTGAGTCTCATTTTGTCAAGATCTTTGATGCATATGTGAAATGAAGAGTGAAGTAAAATGGCCACCTTCTTGCGTGTGTCTGTCCCCAGAAGGGTGGACTTACTGTTATTGGATGTCTGCAGCTGTTACCTTGAAGGATACGATTTCATCTTTCATTTATTCTTCCCCGTCTAGACTGTATCAGGATTAACTGTAACTCCAGTAAGTTATTGTTCAAGTTTCATTTCGTTCTTAATGCCTTTATTGTGTTTTAAAGAAACTGCTTGATGCTGTATGTATGTCGTTATGTCTTTAGATACACTGGGGAAAAGACGGCAGAGGTTGCCTTTCTGCATATGTCAAAAGATCAATGAGTGTACAGTAACCCGCAGTCAAATCTCATTAACAAGTATCAGTAAAGTGTGCAATGTTCTCATTTTCTTTGTCTATTCAGCTTCTTAATAGAGAACAGTTATTGGATCTCAAGCCAATGGGATCTTGAGGTCTGTTACAAGGTGCTAACCACACCAATTGTAAGCCAATTCTAACCCTTCTTTGGCAGGGGCAGAGTTTAATGGCATTTGACTGTGTTATAATAATTATCTGCATGTCGGGAGTGCTCAGGGGAGCAAAATGTTAAATGTTTCTGCGGTCACAATGTCAAATAAGATGGTGTACTTCTTCCACAAACAACACACAAGTAGTAAGTCAAAAGACTGGGGCTGGTTTCACTAAAGAGTTTAAAGTGTGGTTGAGGACACCCCAAGTGCTCATGGCAGACACAAGTTCTGCATGGTTTTCCATCACAATTGGTTGCCCTCGGGAAGGTGGTGGTGAGCCGCCTTCTCGAACCGCTGCGGTCCCTGAGATGTAGGTGCACCCACAGTGCTGTTAAGGAGGGAGCTCCAGGATTTTGAGCCAGCGACAGTGAAGGAATGGCCGATATATTTCCAAGTCAGGGTGGCGTGTGGCCTGCAGGGGAATGTGCAGGTGGTGGGGTCCCTTTGCACCTGCTTGTCCTTTTAGGTTGGAGAGGTCGCGGGTTTGGAAGGCGCTGTCGAAGGAGGCTTGGTGAGTTGAGATCTATGCAAATAGAAGAGTCCAAACAGTAGGCGATCTTAAAACAGGAGTTGAAAGAAACCTGTTCTAGCAGTAACAATAGCTGTTTGTTGACAACACCACTCAGGCTACCATGATATCAATGTTAATGGTTGGTTGCTTTCCACAATTACAGACAATTATCCCAGTGGGGAGGTTGTAAGTTCACAGTTTGATTGACAGCTCAATGTGCCACCATTCATCCATTATCCTGAAAAAGACCTACTCAAATTAAAGCCAAATGATCTTGGACTACATGACCCTCGAGCTTTACTCTCTTGAGCCTGATGGTTGGGTGGCACGGTGGTTAGCACTGCTGCCTCACAGCGCCAGGGACCCGGGTTCGATTCCAGGCTTGGATCATTGTCTGTGCAGAGTTTGCACGTTCTCCCCGTGTTTGCGAGGGTTTCCTCCGGGTGCTCCGGTTTCCTCCCACAGTCCGAGAGATGTGCTGGTTGAGTGTACTGGCCATGCTAAATTCTTCCTCGGTGTACCCGAACCGGCACTGGACCGTGGCGACTAGTGGATTTTCACAGTAACTTCGTTGCGGTGTTACTGTGAGCCTACTTGTGATGCTAATCAATAAACTTAAAAATCCCTTACATGTAAAACAAGGAGAGATTGAAATGATCATCTCTGGAGAAGTTATTCTTTGTACTCACTGCAGCCGTTGAGAGACATAGCAAACAAACGATTGACAAAGGGCTGCTTGATGCTTTGTTTTCACTCTTGAATGAGGTTTCATTTTGCGTAGGAAGCACTTTAAAACCGAAAGCAGATTACCTCCCTTGGGGAATGCAACTATTTATAGGCAGCACTGTTACACACGTTTAAGAAAAAGTCACTTCTCGGCGAAGATTATGGGCGGGATTTTCCAGCCTCGCTCACCCGAAACTGGAAAATCCCGCCCGATGGTCCACCCCTCACCCGCTCCAATTCCTGTGGCGGGCGGGACGGTACAATTCGCCCCTAAATGTCAGATCAAGCCCAAGCTGCGGTGCAATGCTTGGATCCTGTGTGTCTCTCTTGTGGGGACCATGAATGGGATTCAAATTGAACTGGATTTTGGAGCAAGCGAGGAGATGGATTAGGTGCTTGCCCTGTCCACTCTGAGCATTTGTAAGAAGTCTCACAGCACCAGCTTAAAGTCCACCAGGTTCATTTGGAATCATGAGCTTTTGGAGCACTGCTCCTTCATCAGGTAGATACATTGTCAATCACCGGATTGGAGTGAAGTTTAGAACAAGACTTTGGGTAGCAATAAGACAGCCAGAATGTGGCAACACTTGGAATGGTTTCCCCCCAGCACCCCCCTCCACCCCATCCCACTCCACCCCAACAGATATTCGTAGAATCATAGAATCCCTACAGTGCAGAAGGAGGCCGTTCGGCCCATCAAGTCTGTACCGACCACAATCCCACCCAGCCCCTATTCCCATAACCTCATGCATTTACCCTGCTAATCCTCCTGACACTAGGGAGAATTTAGCACGGCCAATACGCCTAACCCACACAGCGGGGGGAAATCAGAGCACCCGGAGGAAACCCACGCAGACACGGGGAGAACGGGGAGAACTCCACACAGACAATGACCGAGGCCGGAATTGAACCTGGATCCCTGGCGCTGAGAGGCAGCAGTGCTAACCACTGTGTCACCGTGCCGCCTGCATTAATTAGCATGCCTGATTCTGTGTGAAACGTGTTTTGTTCTTTCCTCTCTTCATCAGTTTTCCTTTCCCTCTCGTTTTCACAATCTGTTTCATCCAATTGTAATTCTCCAATGTAATTTGAATTAATGCCACTTTCTATTAACCCTGCTGTGTGTGCGTGTGTGAGTGTGCGTGTGTGTCTGTTTGTGTGTATGTGTGTTTGTGTGTGTGCATGCGTGTGTGCGTGTATATGTGCGTGTGTGTGCGTGCATGTGTGTTTGTATGCGCGTGTGCATATGTGTGTGTGTGCATATGTGTGTGTGTGTATGTGCATTGTGTGTGCATGTGTGTGTGTGTGCATGTGTGTGTGTACATGTGTGTGTGTGTGCGCGTGCGTGTGTGTACGTACAGGTGTAAAAGATCAACCGTCTCAGCCACAAACCAAATACCAACCAGTGTATTTTAGGTCACTTACCGGAAGAGTCAAGTGTAACATGCCAATCACCGGCACCGTCCTCCTACTCTGAAGCTGTTGTTGTAGCTGTAATTGAATCTTTGAGGAAATCATATGTCAGTAATGCATTGCACACTGTCTTTTGCTCACACAGCTGTCGAGACTTCAATTAAGCTGGTGTCATGGAACCGTCTTCCCCGTTGCTTATGATTTTTTTCCCCCAAAATAGAGACAATTTAGAACTAATTACGGATGGCACGGTGGCACAGTGGTTAGCACTGCCGCCGCACAGCGCCAGGGACTCGGGTTCGATTCCCGGCTTGGGTCACTGTCTGTGCAGAGTTTGCACGTTCTCTCCATGTCTGCGTAGGTTTCATCCGGGTGCTCCAGTTTCCTCCCACAGTCCAATGATGTGCAGGTTAGGAGCATTGGTCGTGCTAAATTCTCCCTAGTGTCCTGGGATGCATAGGTTAGAGGGATTAGCGGGGTAATATTTGGGATTACAGGGTAGGGCCTGGGTAGGATTGTAGTTGGTACAGACTCGATGGGCCGAATGGCCTCTTTTGCACTGTAATGTTTCTATGATAATTGTTATTCTTGCCAGGGAGTTGACAGGATGGCTGTGTTGGAAATGCCACATTGAGTGACTGAGGGGAATGCTAAATTGTGCTCCCCTGAGGTTTGGCTGGGGTAGATTACTGGGATGGGGAGCTTTAACTGATCTCCCACTGCGCGCTCTGTGTCACCTCCACTCCAATGATGGTAGCGTACGCCATTCTCTCAGCAAGTCCCCTTCAGACGGTCATCAGAGCTCCATTAAACCGTTTATTTTGCATCTATTCCCTATCCTATTCACTTTCCACATAAAAGTCTCAAAATCATTAAAGAAAGGAAGGCTTGCATTTAAATAACACCTTCCTTGACCAGTCAAAAGATGTGCAGGTTCGGTGGAATGGCCATGCTAAAGTGTCCCTTAGTGTTAGGGGGCTAGCTGGGGTAAATTCATGGGGTTATGGGGAAAGGGTTGGGTGGGATTGTGGTCGGTGCAGACTCGATGGGCCTTGTGCATTGTATGATTCTATGAGCATTCACCTCACGACACCCAGTGAAATACCTTTGACGTGCGAGCAATGTTGTGGGAAATGTGAGAGCTGGATTGTGCACAGCAAGCTCCCACAAACAACTATTTGATGAAGGCCAGATTTTTTAAAATTCATCTGTGGGACATGGGCATCGCTGGCTGGGCCAGCATTTATTGCCCATCTCTAGTTACCCGAGGGCAGTTGAGAATCAGCCACATTGCTGTGGTTCTCGAGTCACACGTAGGCCAGACCAGGTAAGGATGGCAGATTTCCTCCCCTAAGGAACATTAGTGAGCCAAGTGAGTTTTCTGACAATTGACAATGGCTTCATGGTCATCAGTAGATTCTTAATTCCAGATGTTTTTTTATTGAATTCAAATTCCACCATCTGCCGTGGTGGGATTCGAGCCCAGGTCCCCAGAACATTAGCTGAGTTTCTGGATTAATAGTCTAGTGGTAATACCAATAGGCCATCGCCTCGCTATTTCTGATGTTGACTGAGGAATAAATATTGACCAGGATAACTCCCTCGCTCGTCTGGGAAATAATTCCATGTCCACCGTAAGCCAAGGTTCTGTCTGCTGTCTAATGTCTTAATCACGAGGCAGCACCTCATGCCAACCCATCCCTTCTCCGGATACTGACAGGTTGCCAAGGCTTGCCCAATCTCCATCTGCCAGCAACCACTCTGAGTCCTCTCCCTGAAGGGGCTGGGAGCAGAGTGACAGCATTTAAATGTGGTCTGAGGGATGGGGGTGGGGTATAATCCAAAGCACAATGTCTCTTTTTGTCCTCCCAGTGGCTTCGTGCCCTTTCTGGGTTCAAACGCACGCTGGAGATCTTTGGGACTATCACACGCAGAGTGATTGACAGACACCCGGGAGGGCCAAGTCCTGTCAGATCACATCCAATGTGTTAGAGAGTCCCTTCCCCATGACTGCTCTCTCTTTCACTCTGTTTTAAACAAGATTCACCTGCATTCCTGGAACTTCCCACCTGACCATTCTTATGCACTGAGGTCAGAAAAGGAATGACAGCGGGCTGTAACTTAAAGAAATGTAACTTGTAACCCTTCTTAAGGGCAATTAGAAAGAGGCAATAAATGCCAATCTGACCAGAGAAGACCGCATCCCTTGAACGAATAATAGAAATAAAATTTGGGGTTTGATTTGATTTGTTTGTTTGTTGCTGTCACATGTATTAGGATACAGTGCAAAGTATTGCTTCTTGCACGCTATACAGACAAAGTATACCGGTGCTGTTCAGTTTAAGAAAAATGCCTCCCCATCAAACACTTACGTCGAATTTTCCAATCCCCCCTGGAAGGTTTGAGCAACGGGAAAACCCGTGGACAGTGGCAGGGTCGGCAGATCCTGTTGCTAGCCAATGACGGACTGCCTCTGCCACCACAAAACATGCCGTTGGGATGGGGTTGGGGGGGTGGAATTGCGGAGAACGTCCCTTACAATAGAAAATCCCTGGATTCTGCTGGTCACTCGGCATCAGTTAACTTGCCAGGGGGTGTTTTTGATAAGTTGCACCCCACATTGGTCCGAAGCAGTTGGAATATTTTACCTGGAGACTTCACGAATGAGATGAGTTTGCATAATCTAAATTGGCTTAACATAGAAACATAGAAACTAGAAGCAGGAGGAGGCCATTCGGCCCTTCGAGCCTGTTCCGCCATTCATTTTGATCATGGCTGATCAGCTAATTCAATATCCCTTGATCCCTTTAGCCCCAAGAGCTGTATCTAATTTCTTCTTGAAATCAGACAAAGTTTTGGCCTCAACTACATTCTGTGGTAGTGAATCCCACACATCCACCACCCTCTGGGTGAAGAAATTTCCCCTCACCTCAGTTCAAAAGGGTTTACCCCTTTTCCTCAAACTATGACCCCTAGTTCTGGACTCCCCCCACCATTGGGAACATTCTTTCTGAATCTACCCTGTTTAACCCTGTTAGAATTTTATAAGTTTCTATGAGATTCCCTCTCACTCTTCTAAACTCCAGTGAATATAATCCTAACCGACTTAGCCTCTCCTCATATGGCAGACCTGCCATCCCAGGAATCAGCCTGGTAAACCTTCGCTGCACTCCCTCTGTAGCAAGGACATCCTTCCTCAGATAAGCTTGTTTCAATTAAGATTCTTACTTGCCCTGTGAGGATACACCTTCAGCATGCTATAAATTAAATTCTCATGAAATATGAATGGAATAATTGCCAATATGAATTATTTCCTCTATTGCAGTCACATCTCATTTGCAGCACCATCTGACAAATGCAGGAACTGACATGTAGCCCAAGGAGATTTTTCAAAACAATCGTCAACTGTGGAACAATTCCACAGGCTGGAATAGCTAGGCCTAAGGCCTAGTCAGTGGTGAGCCACAGGCCTCATTAGGATCACACTAATTAGCCTCAGATACCTACACAAACAGCTCACCGGTGGAGGCCTTTGCTGTGCGGCTGAGAATTAGGCCGAGTGGCCTAATTCTGCTCCTATGTCTTATGGTCTTATGGTGTGTCGTCTACAGTTAAGTCTTAATGCAGGAGCTGCGGGAAGACTACAGAAGCAACTGGGAGAGATGGAGGTAGTTAGATGTGGTGGTGGGAAGAGGGGGAGGGGGAGAGCAACTGGGAGAGGAAAGTTGCCAGGGAAGAGTTGACCGTGTGAGCGAGGCAGGGTCGTCAACCTGGAACTGAAGGAAAGGAGAAGGAGCGGGAGTGGGAATCAAAAGAGTGTGGGGAAACTAGGAAGAGGTGGGAGGAGAACTGGGAATGGAGTAGGAGGGTATACATCTGGATGGGTGGGGGAAGGAGTGAGGGTCAATTGGGAGGTGGATAAATGAAACTTACAGTTAACGGCACAAACAAAGGTAATGCAAGTCTTGGCTAAGACCAGTGAGATATGTAACTCACAACATAAATATATCCCGAAATTCCAGCTCCTTAACATCTGTTCCACTTGAATACGTTGGGAATTTTTCTCAAAATAATCATTTACTTTCATTTTTCTATAGTTTTGGGGCACAATTATCAAAGTTAATTTATTAAAAACCTGTCATGTGAAATTGCCAGAAATCGACACATTCAAAAGAAAATGCAATGAATTTATAACAGGATGTTTTGCAATAAGCTTTTGTCACAAGAAGATTACCAGCCTGGAAGATCATTTCACTTACCTTAGTTCATCCAACCACCAAGACCATAAACCTCCCTCTCTGTGTTCCTCCTCATCCCCGCTCCTCACCCTCCCTCATCCTCCCTCTACACCTCCTTCTCTTCCCTCTCCCCCTCTCTCCCTCCCTCCTCTCTCCTCTCTTTTCTCTCCTCCCCGCTTTTCTTTCCTCCTCATCCCCTCTCCCCCCTCCCCTGTCTTCCTCCCAAACCCTCTCTTCAAACCCGATTCTTCACCTCTTTCCCCCAGCTTTCACCTGACTACCTCCTTTCTTCCCCCCGCTCTTTCCCTTTTCTCTCCCTCTCGTCCCCCTCCACGCCCTCTGTTCCCCCTCCTCCCCCTCTTACCTCTCCTTCTGCCTCTCTTTCCCCTTCCCTCTCCTGCCCCCTCTCTACCACCCTATCTCCGTGGTCCTCCTGCCCCTTCCCCCTCCCTCCCCACTTTCCCACTCTCCCTCTCTTCCCCCCTCCCCTCCTTCCCCCTCCCCTCTCCCTTCTCTGTCCTCCCCTTCCTCCCCTCCCTTCTCACTTCCTTTCCCTACGCTTCCCATTCCCCCTTCCCTTTCCTCCCTCATTGCAACTTCTATTTAATAGAACATAGAACAGTACAGCACAGAACAGGCCCTTCGGCCCACGATGTTGTGCCGAGCTTTATCTGAAACCAAGATCAAGCTATCCCACTCCCTATCATCCTGGTGTGCTCCATGTGCCTATCCAATAACCGCTTAAATGTTCCTAAAGTGTCTGACTCCACTATCACTGCAGGCAGTCCATTCCACACCCCAACCTGGTTCAGGTTAGAAACTCCAAAGAAGCCCGCCTGAATCATAAGTTTTGCATCTTGAATTTAGCTAGGATAAGCAATGATATGTTTCACTTCAGGTCTGATTCAAATGACCCACTGGGGAGCTTTTATCAAACAAAGTTTATTTAAGAATATAGTTAACATGAATAGTAAGAAAATTAGCAAAAACGTTTATCAATACAAACAAGGAACTAAACAACCTCTATGATGTATAACTCTTGATGAATATCTCGACTGTGTTCCAATTAAAACCAAAATCCAATAAACAAAACCCTTTAAACAGGTTTATCACTGCACCGGCTGAAGCTCACATGATTCTGGAATCCAGTTCTCTGGCTTGAATGCTGATTTCAAATGATCTTGAAAACTTGGAGCAGCTTGTAGTCATCAGCTCCCCAAAACAGATTCTTTACTGCAAGAGGGCAAACAAGACATGCTTTCAGCTAACTTTCAAAATAAAAGCACAGAGAGAGAGAGAGGCTTCTTTCAGCTATGCTTCTAACACTGCAGCCAAAACAAAACTGAAACATGACCTCTTGTCACCTGACCGGCCCACAGTTTTTTCTCTCCTCCCACAATGACGCCACCTATAGCTGTGACCATGATAAACACTGACTGTGAGAGCTGCAGAGATCATGATTTAAAAAAAAACACTTCTTAAAAGTACACTAATATCATAGAACTCATTAGCTGCATTCCTGGGGTTTTCCATAATACCTCCCATGGGAATATTCCTGGATTTGGACCCACTAATTTTCCCTTCAATGTTGCATTTGACTTGGCTTCATTTGTTATGGAGCATTCCATACCATAGTAATGACTTGGAGTAAAAGACCACCTTCACTCTCCCACTTCACGTGCTTAGACTGAGTTAATTCAGCGATCAATGGAAATCAGCTTCTACTGTTTATCTTTTTCAATTCTTTAATAATCTCACAGGCTTTGGCTCCTCATAAACTTTCTATACTCCATAGATTTGATTTGATTTATTATTGTCACATGCATTAGCATACAGTGAAAAGTATTGTTTCTTGCGCACTATACAGACAAAGCATACCGTTCATAGAGAAGGAAAGGAGAGAGTGCAGAATGTAGTGTTACAGTCATAGCTAGGGTGTAGAGAAAGATCAACTTAATATAAGGTCGGTCCATTCAAAAGTCTGATGGTAGCAGGGAAGAAGCTGCTCTTGAGTCGGTTGGTACATGATCACAGACTTTGTATCTGCTTCCTGACGGAAAAAGGTGGAAGAGACTATGTCCAGAGTGCAGGGGGTCCTTGATTATGCTGGCTGCTTTTCCGAGGCAGCGGGAAGTTGGTTCCCTCACTCGGCCATTTCCTCCCTGCCTGACAGGGACATACCTATCAAGGACACCCAGTATTTGTTCCTTGAAAAAATTCCACTTTTCATTAGTGCCTTTCCCTGACAGTTTCTGTTCCCAACTTATGCCCCCTAATTCTTGCCTAATCGCATCATAATTACCTCTCCCCCAATTGTAAACCTTGCCCTGCCGTGCGGCCCTATCCCTCTCCATTGCAATAACAAAAGACACCGAATTGTGGTCACTATCTCCAAAGTGCTCTCCCACAACCAAATCTAACACTTGGCCCGGTTCATTTCCCAGTACCAAATCCAATGTGGCCTCACCTCTTGTCGGCCTATCCACATATTGTGTCAGGAAACCCTCCTGCACACACTGCACAAAAACTGCCCCATCCGAACTATTTGACCTACAAAGGTTCCAATCAATATTTGGAAAGTTAAATGCTGAACTGATTCCAAGGTTTCCTTCGGTATTCCACCTAAATGTCTTATCCTGATGTGTAAAGAATTTGCTTATTATCTTAAATTTATGTTTTAGTGACTGGGATTTAAACGCTGATCGTTCCCATTGTCCCGTTCTTGCAATTCACTTCAAATTACAATTCCCAGATTTACCTTTTGTACAGCTCACCCCGCTGATGTCTTTTGCTACTGTTGACAAGCCCTAGATTTGAAATCAGCTCTTTCTCTGCATCCCCTCTGCTGTTCGAAAACGGCGGCACAGTGGTTAGCGCTGCTGCCTCACAGTGCCAGAGACACGGGTTCGATTCCCGGCCTCGGGTCACTGTCTCTGCGGAGTCTGCACGTTCTCCCAGTGTCTGCATGGGTTTCCTCCGGGTGCTCCGGTTTCCTCCTACAAGTCCAAAAGACATGCTGGTTAGGCGCATTGGCCGTGCTAAATTCTCCCTCAGTGTACCCGAACAGGCGCCCGAGTGTGGCGGCTAGGGGATTTTCACAGTAACTTCATTGCAGTGTTAATGTAAGCCTACTTATGACACTAATAAATAAATAATGAATAAACCATGCAGTGCCAGGAAAGTCTTAGAGCAATACAGCACAGAAGCAGGCAGTGTTAATGTAAGTCTAGTTGTGACACTAATAAATAAACGTGAGCTTAGTGATAGCTTTACTTTGTATAAAATTTAACATCACAATTCAGTAAATGACAAGTCTACACACTGTCAATGTGGAATGATCCTGAGTTTTGCAGCTTTTCAACTATAACAGGAGGGATCTGAGAGAGGGTCTTTACAGAAGTGTTGGTTGTTGTGTGAGTCGTGGCTCACCTGGTGAGCTCTTGAGCCAGGTTGAAGTCCCACTGTAGGACTTAAGCACAAAATTCAACATTGACAGTCCGTGCAGTGCTGAGGTTGCAGACGTCACCTTCTGGATGAGATGTTAAAGCGAGATGGCATGGTGGGTGGCACAGTGGCACATGGTGGACGGCACTGCTGCCTCACAGCACCAGGGACCTCGGTTCAATTCTGGCATTGGGTCACTGTCTGTGTGGAGTTTGCACATTCTCCCCGTGTCTGCGTGGGTTTCCTCCGGGTGCTCCGGTTTCCTCCCACACTCCAAAGATGTGCGGGTTAGGTGGATTGGCCATGCTAAATTGCCCCTTAGTGTCAGGGGGATTAGCAGGTAAATACGTGGGGTTATGAGGATAGGGCTTGGGTGGGGTTATTGTTGGTGCAGGCTTGATGGACTGTGTGGCCTTTCTGTGCTGTGGGGCTGGTATGATTTCAAGAGACCCTTTCTGCCTTCTTTAATTGGGGTGGGGGGTGGGGGGGGGGGGGGGGGTGGGGGGGGGGGGAGGTGGGGGGGGGGAGGTGGGGGAAGATCCCATGACGATGTTTTGAAGAATTCTTGTTCGTCAGAATTTACTGCGTGCAAATTGGCCCCCACATCACAACAGTGACTGTGTTTGGAAATTAGTCACTAGGTCGCACAGAACGGGACTTTTGCTAAAAACAAAAGTGACACGCTGTCGAAACTTTTCATCTTGCACTCATCAGGACGGACACAAGCATTCCAAACATCAAAGGCAGTAACAGTGTCTGCTGCATGGGAGAAGGGTGCTGATTGGTTGACAAGCTGACTCTGATTGGTCAAGCTTACCATAGTAAGCTGAGTGCTGAAATAGGGTGCGTCAGGCCGCACTGATCAGATCAATGCTCACTGCTTATCGCGCAGACTCATAACTGGGCCTATGGAAGCCACCTCTGGTCCTGAAAAGTGCCCAGTCTACCTCAGATTACCCTGGGGGTAAGGTGCTTCAAGAATCTGCACTACAGGTGAAGCTTGCTGTTTCAGGCTGCCACTACACAGTAGAAACATGAGTGGTATTCACCATTAACAGGATGCTGCAATCAAGCCTGTTATAAACCTTTAAACACCTTCCAAGCATTCCAGTTTAATGAGACAGGCAAGGACAGGAATTCAATTATTTCTTTATTTAACACTTTTAGTACCAACTCAAACATAAACTGTTGCAACTCATTAACTTTTTACTGAACTTTAACTGTAACTGAACTTCAACCCATAACTGCACTTTAACTTTAACTGAACATCAACCTTAACCATTTAACTGAAAATAGATACTACTGAGTTTAGGAAAACCTTGGCCAAGAAATATCCTCGATGTAGAATCTATCTTCTCCTTCTCTGAAGCATCCTTCAGGGCACAAGTCTTCTTGCGATGGTTATCTTCTTTGAGTTATTGCTGGCAAACAAAGGACTGACATGTCTTTTTATCCACAATTCTCCACTCGCTTCCGGAAGATTCTCTGTCATCCAGCCAACTATGTAACCAGAAATTGATCACATGGCTTGAACATCCAGTGAAACTACTTTAGAGCGACGCCATTAAGCATGAATTATTGTTACAGCCGTTCTTTCTCTGTCCACAAGCCAGAAAGACATCCTGCTTGGCACTCAATGGGTAATGTGGAGTATTAATTTCAGTGCCAGTGTGATGCCAGGTATGTCGGTCGTATTTCCCATTGACCAACTAATCGCACCAAACAGCTCTTCGTAACTGGAACCAACCAGCTGTGCTTCCAAAACTCCAAACATTGGGTGGGATTTTCCAGCCCCGACACTGATGGGCATCGTCGCGGACAGGAGAGGTAAATTTAGATAGTCATTAACATTTAACAGCTCTCCAAATTTTCCAGCCCTGCCTGCGATCGTGCCCATCAGTGTTGAGGCCAGAAAATCCAGCCCTTGGTGTACATGATTGGATGTGATTCCATTATTGGACAACACTTGCTAAACAATCCTGAGTGTGCTACGAATGACACTGAAACCCAAGTTAAGATTATCAATTGGGCTTGCAGTGTGGCTCACTTATACAAGCCAGAAGCCACATATATTCACACATTGGGCCCTGTCCTTTGCAGATAGAAGGAGCATGCCCATACATTGCACCTTCTCCCAACTAAATAAAACCATGGGGGACAGTCATTCCCCCATGACAATGCCATGACCAGAGTCGACCTGCCTGGTTTGAATTTTAACAAAGCTCAGCAATTAACAGTTCTCTGCTGCATTCTCCATGGCAACATGGATACCAGTCAATGTATTACTTGCCAACCAATCAGCACCCTCTTTTTGTGCAGTACAAATTGTTGTTCCCTTTGTTGCTGCTTTGTCTTGCAAGCTGACCTGATGAGTGTCAGACAAAAAGCTTTGGCAACAAGTGTCCTTTCATCAGTAATTCCAAAAATTACTAAATTAGCTATGTATAAAGTGCTTTGAAATCATAGAATCCCTACAGTGCAGAAAGAGGCCATTCGGTCCATCGGGTTTGCACCAACCACAATCCCACCCAGGCCCTATCCCCACATCCCTACATATTTATCCACTAATCCCTCTAACCTACGCATCTTAGGACACTAAGGGGCAATTTTAGCATAGCCAATCAACCTAACCCGCACATCTTTGGACTGTGGGAGGAAACCGGAGCACCCAGAGGAAACCCATGCAGACACAGGGAGAATGTGCAAACTCCACACAGACAGTGACCCGAGCCGGGAAGCGACCCAGGTCCCTGGAGCTCTGAAGCAGCAGTGCTAACCACAGGCAGTGGCTGTGAAAGGTGTGATATAAATGCAAGCCTTTCTTTTTAAATGAATATGTTAGTGTGACCTGACGCTGAGTGTAACAGCACTTTCATACCTGCTTTCTTGCTTAGGGTGGCACGGTGGCACAGTGGTTAGCACTGCTACCTCACAGCGCCAGGACCCAGGTTCAATTCCCAGCTTGGGTCACTGTCTGTGCGGAGTCTGCACGTTCTCCCCGTGTCTGCGTGGGTTTCCTCCGGGTGCTCCGGTTCCTCCCACAGCCCGAAAGACGTGCTGGTTAAGTGCATTGGCCATGCTAAATTCTCCCTCAGTGTACCCGAACAGGTGCCGGAGTGTGGCGACTCGGGGATTTTCACAGTAACTTCATTGCAGTGTTAATGTAAGCCTACTTGTGACACTAATAAATGAACTAAAACTGAACTAAACTACTCTCATCTTCAGCTCTGTTCTTTTCATCGTACTGCCTTCTGCTTGTTGCATATGTTCCTTAATTCAAAACGATTAGAGACATACATTTTTTTCAAGAGGGCTTGTTTATCCAATTCCTTAGTACAGCATATGTTTGACAGCATCTCCGATGGTGAGATGTGTAACGTGTTTTAGAACGGGTGATTTGAGGTCTCTATCCAGAGGTTTGTAATCCAGGCTGATCCTACATTGCAACACTGCGGGAATGCTGTCATGACAGTGGTATGATTCTCCAGATGAGGTCCACTCTGTGTCCAGGAGTGATTCAGGGGGAACCGTTCAAAAAAGGATTTGCTCATTACTTGCGTGCAATGATTGTTGCAGCTTGCCTACATAATGACAGTCATTACTCTCTGAAGCGATTCAGTGACGTTCTTTGACACTTTTCAATGTGTCAAGGAATATGTCAATGCTTCTACTGTCAATTCCCACCCTGCTATGATGAGTTTTTAAAAAACTTATTCATAGAATCATAGAGTCCTACAGCGCAGAAGGAGGCCATTCGGTCTATCGGGTCTGCACCGACTCTCCGATAGTGCGTCGTACCCAAGCC
This sequence comes from Mustelus asterias, assembly GCF_964213995.1. NCBI lineage: Eukaryota > Metazoa > Chordata > Chondrichthyes > Carcharhiniformes > Triakidae > Mustelus > Mustelus asterias. Next base: position 81,679,422 of record NC_135818.1, read on the forward strand.
CTATCCTGGTAATCCCCCAAACCTACACATCTTGGGACACTAAGGGGCAATTTAGCATGGCCAATCAACCTAACCTGCACATCTTACGACTTCTTTCATCAGTTGTGGGAATCGCTGGCAAGGCCAACATTTGCTGCCCATCCCTAGCTGGCCTTGAACTGAGTGTTTTGATCAGCCATTTTAGAGGGCAGTTAAGAGTTGACCATATTGCTCTGTGTCTGGAGTCACCTGTAGGCCAGACTGGTTGAGGAAGGCAGATTTCCTTCCCGAAAGGACAACAGATGGGGTTTTTTTTGACCATCAACGATAGTTTCATGGTCACCAATATTCAGGCTAGGGAGGGGATAGGTGCCGACGGGGGCGAGGGTGGGGGTGGTGTTGGTTTGTTGGTTAAACCTTTCCTTCAAAGATTCCAGGAGGCCTAATAAGGAGGGAAAGCACCCTCTCCCCCGTCCCCCTCCGCCGGTCTGCTCAGGGAAAGCTGACAGACTGGCCACTTGGTGTCAGCCTCTCCTAGCTCTGGTTAAATCCTGGCGACATTGAGGCGGTGCCCTCAAGTGGGCCGTGGGTGGGCCTGAGATCCACCCCGCCACTGGTGAAATGGCGGTGAGGGCAGGAGCAGGTGGGTAGGCGACAGGTGAGGCCTCTTGGATTTAACTCTGCCGGCATGGGAACGTTGAACACAGCCCGAGGAGATTCCAGAATGTGAAGTACGGAGGTGCCGAGAGATTTGGGGAGGGAATTCCCGAGCTTAGGACCAGGTGACTGTTGGGAGTCATTGATGGTGCAGTGATTAAAAATGGGTGCCATATTTCTCTAAAGTAAAGCATGTGTATAAACAGCGGCCGTTGGAGTTCACTATCTAAAAACCCTTTCTCACCCAATGGCCTTGATTCGTTATTACATTGTGGCAATTTTTGCAGATTTGTGGCTATTCAGAATCACACAATCACAGAATAATACGGTGAAGAAGAGGCCCTTCAGCCCATCGAGTCAGCACTGATGAATGAAAGGTCCTGACCTGCCCATCTATTCCCACTTGCCAGCACTTGGCCCATAGTCTTGAATGTTATGACGTGTCAAGTGCTCATCCAGGTACTTTTTAAAGGAGGTGAGGCATCCCGCCTCCACCACCCTCCCAGGCAGCGCATTCCAGACCATCACCACCCTCTGGGTAAAAAACGTTTTCCTCAAATCTCCTCTAAACCTCCCATCCCTCACTTTTAACTTGTGTCCCCTCGTAACTGACCTTTCAACTAAGGGGAACAGCCGTTCCCTATCCACCCTGTCCATGCCCCACATAATCTTGAACGTCTCAATCAGGTCGCCCCTCAGTCTTCTCTGCTCCAGAGAAAACAACCCAAAGCCATCCAACCTCTCTTTATAATTTGAATGTTCTATCCCAGGCAACATCCTGGTGAATCTCCTCGACACCCCCTTCCAGTGCGTTCACGTCCTTCCTACAATGTGGCGACCAGAACTGCACACAGTTAGAACATGTGACCTAGAAGGAGTGCTGGTGTGGTGAAGTAAGTCAAAATGCCAGATTTTTCACCACTTGTGATTTGGTTAGAAGCTGGAAAGCAGGTGTGAAATGGTGAAGATTTCCATTCCTGGTAAGAGTGAATTCTATCTCAGTCATCTCGGCACTGTGTCCTGTGAATGCAGTAGGACCGCATTGAATTTTGGCTCAAATTTGTCCGTCTTTGCCAGAGAATGACAGTGCGAAATGGAAAGATTACCTCACCGCCCTTCCGAAATTGGGAAACTGACTCCGGCTGGATTTCCCAGCCCCCCCCCCCCGACCCCACCCGGCCCTGCCACCCTCCCCCGTGGCGGGTTTCCCCGCTGTGGAGGCAGCTCGCCAAGGTTTTTTCACAGAGGGAGGTGGGTGCCTGGAACTCGCTGCTGGGGGAGGTAGTGGGCAGCACGGTAGCACAGTGGTTGGCACTGCTGCTTCACAGCGCCAGGGACCCGGGTTCGATTCCCGGCTTGGGTCACTGTCTGTGTGGAGTCTGCACATTCTCCCCATGTCTGCATGGGTTTCCTCTGGGTGCTCCGGTGTCCTCCCACATTCTGAAAGACGTGCTGGTTAGGTGCATTGACCCGAACAGGCGCCGGACTGTGGCAACTCGGGGAATTTCACAGTAACTTCATTGCAGTGTTAATGTAAGCTTTACTTGTGACTAATAAATAAATAAACTTTAGTGGAAGCGGATACGATAGTGAGTTTTAAGGGGCATCTAGATAAATACATGAATAGGATGGGAATAGAGGGATATGGCCCGCGGAAGGGTAGCGGGTTTTAGTTCAGTCAGGCAGCATGGTCGGTGCAGGCTTGAGGGCCTGTGCTGTAATTGTCTTTGTTCCTTGTCCTTTTCTCTTTGGCCACTGGTAGGATTTTCATGTCCTGCCCAGGTTTACGACGTTTTGCTTGGCTCGCATGCTTCACACTGGGAAACCCGCGACGGTGGTCAACTTCAGCAGGACCGGAAAATGCTGTCAATGGGAAGGGCTGGAAAACCCCACCCTCAGAGTTAGATCCTCAAATGTCTCATATCATCCACTCGATAACGTCTTCCAAACGTCATGACATTATTTCCGAAGAAATGTCCCCTCCCACCAGTACAAGATGTCTGCACTCTAACATAAACCTTTTGAGCTCTCAATTTTTATGATTTGTCTCAATTTTCATTCAAGGATTTGGTGGAGGTCTACAAAATCATGAGGGGGTCTGTGCCAGAGTCGGTAGGGAGAAATTATTACCTATGGTGGAAGGATTGAGAATGAGAGGGCACAGATTTAGGGTTCATAAGTTCATAAGATATAGGAGCAGAATTAGGCCATTCAGCCCATCGAGTCTGCTCCGCGATTCAATCATGGCTGATATGCTTCTCATCCCCATTTTCCTGCCTTCTCTCTATAACTCTTCAACCCATTACCAATTAAAAATCTGTCTCACTCCTCCTTAAATTTACTCAGTGTCCCACCACACTGGGTAGCTAATTCCATAAATTTACAATCCTTTGGCAGAAGTAGTTTCTCCTCAACTCTGTTTTAAATTTGCTACCCCATATCCTATGACTATGACCTCTCGTCCTCAAATGCCCCACAAGGGGAAGCATCCGCTCCACGTCTACTTTATCCATACCTTTTATCATCTTATATGCCTCAATTTGAACTCCCCTCATTCTTCCAAATTCCAGAGAGTATAGGCCTAAACTGTTCAATCTCTCTTCAAACCCCTCATCTCTGGAATCAATCCAGTGAACCTCCTCTGAACTGCCTCCAATGCCACTACATCTTTCTTCAAATACAGGGACCAAAACTGTGCACAATACTCCAGGTGCGGCCTCACCAATGCCTTGTATAGTTGCAACAATACTTCCTTACCTTTATATTCTATTCCTTTCGCTTTAAATGCCAACATTCTATTCACTCTCTTTATTATCTGCTGTACCTGGATGTTGATTGGCATAAGGAGCGATGGAGACATGAGGAAAAATCTTTACACCAAGCAATGGGTGAAGGGTCTGGAATGTGATCCATTGGGCGGAATTCACCGGCCACACTGGTCTAAGAATGGGAAATTCCCGTCCGATTGTCAATGGGGTTTCACGTTCTCCGCAACCCGCCGCTAACATTCCAGTAGCGGACGGGATGGGAGAATTCCGGCCATTAAGTCCGTCTACACTTCCCGCTGCCTCGGAAAAGCAGCCAGCATAATCAAGGACCTCATGCACCCCAAACATTCTCTCTTCCACCTTCTTCTGTCAGGAAAAAGTTACTAAAGTCTGAGGTCACGTACCAACCGATTCAAGAACAGCTTCTTCCCTGCTGCCATCAGACTTTTGAATGGACCTACCTCATATTAAGATGACCTTTCTCCACACCCTGGCTATGATTGTCACACTACATTTTGCACTCTCTCGTTTCCTTCTCTATGAACGGTATTGTCTGTATAGCATGGAAGAAACAATACTTTTTACTGTACACTAATACATGTGACAATAATAAATCAAATCAAATCAAACGAGAGTGTGGTAGAGGGAGATTCAATTGAGGCGTTCAAGAGGGAGTTAGATTTTTATCTGAAAAGGATGAACATGCAGGGCTACAGGAAGAAAGTTGGGGATTGGCGCTGGGTAAATTGTTCTCTTCAGTGAGCTGCCCCACACACGGTGGGCCGAATGGTCTCCAACTGTGTGTAACAATCCTGATTCCGCTGGATTCGCAAAATAAATAATTGTCTCGCTGTTTCTTTGTGCATGCGATCGATCTACACTTGAAAAAAACATGATGCTGAATGGGTGTGACAAGATTGTAACCTCTTCTACTTCTCATGGCTCCCTTGTTGAGGGTGTTATATTTGCTCTTCCATATGTTCAGCTTCCCCACTCCTTTCCAGAATATACATCGAACCTGCATCAGACTAAATAAGAAAAGCCTAAAGTGTCATTGTGAAGTCCGGTCTCATTTCACAGTGATTTGGAATTGAAGTTGACAAGATAATTCAGATATCTGGAAAGTCTAAAAGCACATAGAACCATAGAATCCCAACAGAATGGAAAGAGGCTATTCAGCCCATCGCGTCTGCACCGGCCCTCTGAAAGAGCATCCCACCCAGACCCAAGACCCTCCCATCCCCGTAACCCTGTACATTTACTATGGTTAGGCTAATTAACCTATAAATCCTTGGATACCAAGGGGCAATTTAGCATGGCCAATGCACCTAACCAGCACATCTTTCAGACTGTGGGAGCACCTGGAAGGAAATCCACGCAGACACGGGGAGAACGTGCAAACTCCACACAGACAGTGACCCAAGTCGGGAATTGAACCCAGGTCCCTGGCGATGTGAGGCCACAGTGCTAACCACTGTGCCATCGTGCTGCACCCACAACACCCTCAGATTTGGAGATGGTTGGGAAGTGGATTGATGGGAGGTAATTGTACAGTAGAGGGGATGAAAGAAAAGTTTAATTACAAAATTACTGGAGATTTTCAAGGGATACAAGAACAACTTGTATTGAAGGCTAGAACAATCCAAATTAGTGGTTTCCAATTTGCCAAGGGGTGGAATTCTCCCCTTTCTGACACTGAAGTGTGGTGGTGGGTAGCTCCAGCAACACGGATACCGCTAGCCAGAATGGTGGCACCCTGCGTCAGATTTTATGCTTGTAACCTCATTAGTTATTCACAGGCAAGTTCCCCACTGACTCCCCTGGTGGGCCGGCAGTTGATTTGGACACCCACCCTCAGATGGTGGATTCAAAGGTCACGGCGCCATATTTAAATCCCAGTCCAGCACGCTCAGATCACTCTCTCCAGCCCGCCTGCCTTCACCAGACCGTGCAGGATGTCAGTAACCCAGAGGGAAAAGGCTAACAGCCTCAGGAGGAAGTCAGTTCCCCGATTCGACCACCCTCCCTCCCGAACCCATCACCTGTGAGGCTCCCATGCCCCACTTGGACCTCGACCCACCACTTCTGGAGTCTTCATCCATCCCCTTCCAGCAAGCGATGTGGTGTCCCTTTGACCCCACTTGTTTGTGAGCTTTTCATGTCGGGGTCAAGCTTCCCTCCCCTCAGTCTTCCCTCTGCCTTCCACTGTTCATCACCCTCACCCACCTCCTTGCCCCTATGCCTACCATTGTGAGCCATCACCCTCCCCCCCTTTACAACACACTCCTTCCACATTGGCCCTTGCCTTCATCAGGCCATAGGCAACCCCCTCCCCCCCACCTTGCTACTCCACAAACCACTCCCCCCCCAAACAAATGAACGAACATAGTGCTGTCCAGATAAACACTGCTGTGTGGCACCAGGGGGTAATGAGTCCCCTGTACTCCCCAACCCCAGACACTGTACTGTTCTGACTCGGTGACACAGGAGGGTCCGTGGGTCCAGCAGCACGGTGCTGTCCATGATGACCAGCTCGTCATGGAGATAGAGGCAGGAACCGGTCTGCCCCGACAGAGTCAGGGGCAGCGCTGCACTGTGGCAGAAAGTTGTTGCACTCACCTCAAAGTCTCTGGCGAACCGAGCACCTCTTTTGCACGTCCGACTTTAACAATCGGATTTTAGACTGACATCGTTTCACGCGAGCGTGAACAAGATTGGAAAGCCTGGCAGGATGCTGGTGAAGCCTGAAGAAGGAGAGACGCTCCAAAAGCTTGTGCTACCGAATAAACCTGTTGGACTTCAACCTGGTGTTGTGAGACTTCTCAGGGTGCTGGTGGGCAGCTGTTTTAATGAGAATTCATGAGATGCAAATGAATGCAAATTGCGTTCATGCCACGAGCCAGCGAGAAGACCAACCCGCCATTGACCCGCCATTGGGAGAATTACAATGTGATTTTAGAATCATAGAAACCCTACAGTGCAGAAAGAGGCCATTCGGCCCATCGAGTCCGCACCGACCACAATCCCACCCAGGCAATACCCCATATCCCTACATATTTACCCGCTAATCCCTCTAACCTACACGTCTCAGGACACTAAGGGGCAATTTTAGCACGGCCAATCAACCTAACCCGCACATCTTTGGACTGTGGGAGGAAACCGGAGCACCCGGAGGAAACCCACGCAGACACGAGAAGAATGTGCAAACTCCACACAGACAGTGACCCAAGCCGGGAATCGAACCCAGGTCCCTGGAGCTGTGAAGCAGCAGTGCTAACCACTGTGCTACCGTGCCGCCCTAACCACTGTGCTACCGTGCCGCCCTTTATGCCAGCAAGTTTCCCACTTTTAGCTCGCACCACATCCTCCGCTCCCGCCTGCCACCTAACCTGCCATGGGTGGGATGGGAGAATTCCACCCAGGGTGTTCGAGTCGCTGTGGCAACATGTACTTTTTTCCATGCATGTTAGGAGCGATGGGTAGTGATGACAGAGGTTCTTTCCCATCACATGGCTGACCAGGGATTTCTCCCAATCTTACGGCATTGGCATGTGTTGGAAGGATTTGCAGGTTGATGTGCAACCTAACATAAGAACATAAGAAATAGGAGCAGGAGTAGGCCATCTAGCCCCTCGAGCCTGCCCCGCCATTCAATAAGGTCATGGCTGATCTGAAGTGGATCAGTTCCACTTACCCGCCTGATCCCTATAACCCCTAATTCCCTTACCGATCAGGAATCCATCTATCCGTGATTTAAACATATTCAACGAGGTAGCCTCCACCACTTCAGTGGGCAGAGAATTCCAGAGATTCACCACCCTCTGAAAGAAGAAGTTCCTCCTCAACTCTGTCCTAAACTGACCCCCCTTTATTTTGAGGCTGTGCCCTCTAGTTCTAGCTTCCTTTCTAAGTGGAAAGAATCTCTCCACCTCTACCCTATCCAGCCCCTTCATTATCTTATAGATCTCTATAAGATCCCCCCCTCAGCCTTCTAAATTCCAACGAATACAAACCCAATCTGCTCAGTCTCTCCTCATAATCAACACCCCTCATCTCTGGTATCAACCTGGTGAACCTTCTCTGCACTCCCTCCAAGGCCAATATATCCTTCCGCAAATAAACCTGCTTGACCGCGTTATGGATGCACTTTCTTTTGACCACCAAGTCCCAGTCCGATAGCAAAGTGCTGAGCCCCATGCAGATGATGAGTGTTTGCCTTATAAGATGTTGGAGATGTGGAGGCGGGCAGGGGTCAAACAGGCACAAGTGTCAGCAACCATGGACAGACTGGACTGAAGGCTGGCACTTGTGGTTCCGACATCCGAGCCCTTTGCTTCCTCCATGGAAACTGTGCCGACTCCCTGCTGACTGTCCCAAGTCCTGGGTAGGACACTCGAACCCGGAGCGTCTGGCTCAGAGACAGGGCCGCTACCGTCTGTGCCACAAAACCTCCCGTTAGCCGAGTGTAGGGTAACATTATAAATGACCTGAAGGTTGAACTCGCGTTTCAACATGACTTGCCACACAATTTTAGACAGTGGTTTCATGCTTACTGCAGCAATTCTGAATATCAGGGGCCTGCCCCAACCTATAACTCACAAATTAAAAGGGCCCCAGCAGTTCTATTCTTTGGTGTTGAGAAGGTGCCATTCTCATGGCAGCGGCACAGTGGTTAGCACTGCTGTCTCACAGTGCCAGGGACCCGGGTTCGATTCCCAGCTTGGGTCACTGTCTGTGTGGAAGTTACACCTTCTCCATGTGTCTGTATGGGTTTCCTCAGGGTGCTCCGGTTCCTCCCACAGTACAAAGATGGGTGGATTGGCCATGCTAAATTACCCCTTAGTGTCAGGGGGACTAGCTAGGGTAAATGCATGGGACTGGGTGGGATTGTGGTTGGTGCAGACCAGATGGGCTGAATGGCCTCCTTCTGCACTGTAGGATTCTATGATTCATTTTTGTGACTGAATGCAGGTTGCCGTGATGCAAGTTTCGTGCCTAAAACATTCTCCTTTTTTTGCCCCAGTTTCAACTAATCACTTGCAGGTAACATTGGCAACTAGAATCAAAACCTCGGCCTTGTCGATGGGATTTCCCCTCAGAAAACATCTTTTAAAAAACTTGTTGCAGAACATGCTTCATTCCTCTATACCCAATGCCATTCTCTGAACACTCAGTTGCCCATTTAGCCAATACTCATTCATTCCTATATTCTGAGCAGTTTTATTTTTATTCATTTGTGGGACATGGGTGTCGCTGGCTTGCCAGCATTTATTGCCCATCCCTAGTTGCCTGAGGGCAGTTGAGAGTCAACCACATTGTTGTGGCTCTGGAGTAGGCCAGACCAGGTAAGGATGGCAAATTTCCTTCCCTAATGGCCTGGAAGGGTGGTAGAGGCGAGTTGCCTCACATCCTTTAAACAGCACACTACAACAAAGTCTATTTAAACAGCACACTGCAGCAAACAGTCTACAGAGTCTATTTAAACAGCACACTACAGCAAACAGCCTACAGAGTCTATTTAAACAGCACACTGCAGCAAACAGTCTACAGAGTCTGTTTAAACAGCGCACTGCAGCAAACAGTCTACAGAGTCTATTTAAACAGCACACTGCAACAGTCTGCAGAGTCTATTTAAACAGCACACTGCAGCAAACAGTCTACAGAGTCTATTTAACCAGCACACTACAGCAAACAGTCTACAGAGTCTATTTAAACAGCACACTACAGTAAACAGTCTACAGAGTCTATTTAAACAGCACACTGCAACAGTCTACAGAGTCTATTTAAACAGCACACTACAGCAAACAGTCTACAGAGTCTATTTAAACAGCACACTGCAACAAACAGTCTACAGAGTCTATTTAAACAGCACACTGCAACAGTCTACAGAGTCTATTTAAACATCACACTACAGCAAACAGTCTACAGAGTCTATTTAAACAGCACACTGCAGCAAACAGTCTACAGAGTCTATTTAAACAGCACACTACAGCAAACAGTCTACAGAGTCTATTTAAACAGCACACTGCAGCAAACAGTCTACAGAGTCTATTTAAACAGCACACTGCAACAAACAGTCTACAGAGTCTATTTAAACAGCGCACTGCAGCAAACAGTCTACAGAGTCTATTTAAACAGCACACCACAGCAAACAGTCCACAGAGTCTATTTAAACAGCACACTACAGCCAACAGTCTACAGAGTCTATTTAAACAGCACACTACAGCAAACAGTCTACAGAGTCTATTTAAACAGCACACTACAGCCAACAGTCTACAGAGTCTATTTAAACAGCGCACTGCAGCAAAGTCTACAGAGTCTATTTAAACAGCACTCTACAGCAAACAGTCTACAGAGTCTATTTAAACAGCACACTGCAGCAAACAGTCTACAGAGTCTATTTAAACAGCACACTGCAGCAAACAGTCTACAGAGTCTATTTAAACAGCGCACTGCAGCAAACTGTCTACAGAGTCTATTTAAACAGCACACTGCAGCAAACAGTCTACAGAGTCTATTTAAACAGCACACTGCAGCAAACAGTCTACAGTACCCAATTGAGCAGCACATTGCAGCAAACATTTGACAGATTTTATTTTTTTTAATCCCTACAGATTAGAGGAAACTAACTGGAAAAAGCTGTCAGAGATAGTAGTAGAGGCGAGTGATTTCATTCAGTGAGTGGAGGATAGTTATAGAAAAGAAATGGGGTGGAATTTTATTACCCCCACAATGAAAAGGTCCGTTGACCTCGGGCGGGGTTTCAGGACGAACGAGGCCATAAGATCCCGCCCATGATGTGCCTGAGGCCAATCCCAACCACCTTGAGCAGTGTGGTCTCCAGGTGTGATTGAGGGGGGAATTGTCCAATCACTGTAGCCTTTCAGTCTGGCATTAGTGGCAGTGAAGACCTGTAATTTGCTTTACAAGGGAAAGGTCCATTAAATACACCCTTTAGACCAACCAGCATCTGAAAGAAAAGGATTGGTTGATATTTTCTTGGTTGGATGCTTCATGTGGGCTGATAGGTTCAGCTGGGGGAATTGTATGTGGTGCATTTGTATAAAAGTCTTGCTCAGCCTGACCAGGTCCAGACTTATGAAGAGCCATACCTAAAATGTCATAGAGTCATCGAGGTTTACAGCATGGAAACAGGCCCTTCAGCCCAACTTGTCCATGCCGTCCCTTTTTTTAACCCCTAAGCTAGTCCCAATTGCCCGCGTTTGGCCCATATCCCTCTGTACCCATCTTACCCATGTAACTGTCTAAACGCTTTTTAAAAAACAAAATTGTACCCGCCTCTACTACTACCTCTGGCAGGTCATTCCAGACACTCACCACCCTCTGTGTGAAAAAATTGCCCCTCAAGACCCTTTAGTATCTCTCCCCTCTCACCTTATGCCCTCTAGTTTTAGACTCCCCTACCTTTGGGAAAGGATATTGACTATCTAGCTGATCTGAGCCCCTCATTATTTTATAGACTCTATAAGATCACCCCTCAGCCTTCTACGCTCCAGGGAAAAAAGTCCCAGTCAATCCAGCCTCTCCTTATAACTCAAACCATCAAGTCCCGGTAGCATCCCAGTAAATCTTTTCTGCACTCTTTCTAGTTTAATAATATCCTTTCTATAATAGGGTTACCTTACTTTTCTTCATTGAGATTCTGAACTTTGCACTCAAACCTGAGCGCACGTGACAGAATGAGAGAGGAAATGGTTGTCTTCACTGGCAGCTGGATCGATAACCAGAGGACACTGATTGAAGCTAATGGACAAAAACGCCAGATGAGGAAATAGTATTGATCTCTGTTTTGAAGCAGCAAGTTATTACAATTTGGAATGTATCGCCTAAAGGAATTTTGGAAGCAGATTCAGTTGTAAATTCCACACAGGAGCGAGCTAAATAATCAACAGGAATAAATCTGCTCTGATATTGGGAAAATGCAAGGAATTGGGACCAACTGGAGGCTGACACATGGACTACAAACTTGTGCTGCATATTTCCACTGTACTGTCCAACCAGTGGTTTAATTGTTTTCTTCAGATCTCCCAGGGTAAAGTTTAAAGTTAATGTTTATTTATTAGTATCACAAGTAGGCTTGCATTAACACTGCAATGAAGTTACTATGAAAATCCCCTAGTTGCCACACTCCAGCACCTCGAGGGAGAATTTAGCATGGCCAGTGCACCTAACCAGCACGTCTTTCGGAGTGTGTGAGGAAACCGGAGCACCCGGAGGAAACCCACGCAGACACGGGGAGAACGTGCAAACTCCGCACAGACAGTGACCCAAGGTCAGAATTGAACCGGGTCCCTGGCGCTGTGAGGCAGCAGTGCTAACCACTGTGCCACCGTGCTGCCCACCTTTTCCAAAACACTCCTCATGGCGGATTCTTTTATAATTTCAGTGCAGTGTCTTCAAAACCCCTTCACTGATCCACACCGCTGAAGATGTATTATTCAAATATTTCGTCACTTTTGCCAGTCTTTAGTTTGCAGTGTGATTGCAGCTTCTATCTTTGCAATGCCTCCGCTACCTAGTTAATTAAAATTACAGAGCTAGAAAGCCTTTGGGGCATTGAAATTATCCAGCGAGAAAATTGAAATGTCAAAGGATATTGGAGCTGGGGAAAAATTTAAATTGCAAAAATAATGCTACCTTTTTCACTTGCTGAAAACGATCCCCTTTTCAAACACCAGAAGAGTATTTTCATGCTGGGAAAAGGAGGAGAAAAGGAGCAAATAGCCAGTTTTTAATTTGAGAACTTGATTGAACAACGTTGAAATGTAGCATCAAGCAGGATAGAAGGAGTTGGGTCTGCCTAGTATGTCTGTACCAATCAATTCATCACCTCTCCCGCTGCTCCTGCTCCGTCCACACCATCCTGAAAATCTTTCCCTTCCAAGCACTTATCCCATTCACTTTTGAAAGTTATTATTGAATTGGCTTCAAGGTCATAACAACTCACTGCATTTCTTTAAAAAAAACATTCCCCTCATCTCCCCGCTGACTTCATCGTCAAATCTCTTAAGCCTTTAGTCTTTGATTTATTGACCCTACCGCCACTGAAACCAACTTTTCCTCATCTACTCGATCAAACCCTTCTTTGGGATTCCTCTATCACACAAGGTGTGGAACATGTGTGGACATCACATAAAGCAACAGACGCTAGCTCACCCAATCATTTTAAATCTGAGGTGGATAGATTTATGTTAGCCAAAAGTATCAAATGTTATAGAGCCAAGGCAAGTGGAGGGGATTAAGATACAGATTAACCATGATCTCACTCATTGATAGAATGGGTTCGCTGAGTTGATGAGTTAATGAGTTGATTGGCTTATTCCTGATCCCAAAGAACAGTCTCAATGAGTTGATTGGCTTATTCCTGATCCCAAAGAACAGTCTCAATGAGTTGATTGGCTTATTCCTGATCCTATGCAACAGGGTCCGTGGCACGGTAGCACAGTGGTTAGCGCTGCTGCCTCACAGCACCAGGGACCTGGGTTCAATTCCCGGCTTGGGTCACTATCTGTGTGGAGTTTGCACGTTCTCCCCATGTCTGCGTGGGTTTCCTCCGGGTGCTCCGGTTTCCTCCCATAGTCTGAAAGACGTGCTGGTTAGGTGGATTGGCCACGCTAAATTCTCCCTCAGTGTACCCAAACAGGCGCTGGAGTGTGGCGACTAGGGGTTTTCACAGTAACTCCACTGCAGTGTTAATGTAAGCCTACTTCTGACATGAATAAATAATAATCATAGGTCCAATGAGTTGATTGGCTTATTCCTGATCCTATAGAGCGAGCTCTATGAGTTGATTGGTTTACCCCGGTCCGATGTTATGAAGTTTCACGGTAACCTACTCTGCTGTATGGAACAATCACAGCTTCTGCATCCTCTCCACATAATTGAAAGCTTTCATTTTGGTGAATCGGCCCTGTGGCCTCTTCACTGTTTGAAAGATTCTTTCACAAGATCCATATGTACATGAAAGCATTTGGGGAAATGTCTTTCACCTTTTGTTTCCTTCAAATACGGCATTATTGAGGTTGAACGTTGTCATTGAGTTAATTGCTTGTGGTAGCAAATGAAATTGAACTGTTCTGGCATTTCCTCTCTTCAACAATAACGACTCGCATTTGTATAGCATCCTTAATGTAGCGGGATATACAAGGCTCTTCACGTGAGTGTTATCAACCTAACCAGCACTGAGCCATAAGAAGAGACATCAGGACACATGACCAAAAGCTTGGTCAAAGCAATTGGTTTAAAAGAGGGTCTTAAAGGCAGTGAGGAAGAGAGCAAAAGAGGGATGGAGAGGTTGAGAAATGGAATTCCGGAGTTTGGAACATAAGTTGTTGAAGGGCTGGAGAGGGTAACAGAGATAGGGATAGATGAGGCCATGGAGATAAGTTTAAAAAAAGGTGAGAATTTCAAAATGGAGGCATTGTTGGACCTAGGGCCAACAATGCCTCCACCTAGGTTAGGGAGGTCATGCCTCACTAACCCGGTGGAGTTTTTTGAAGAAGTGACCAGAATGGTTGACGAGGGAAGGGCCGTGGATGTCGTCTATATGGACTTTAGTAAAGCGTTTGACAAAGTCCCTCATGGTAAGTTGGTGCAAAAGGTTGGATCTCATGGGATAAAGGGGGACGTGGCTAGATGGGTGGAGAACTGGCTTGTTCACAGAAGACAGAGGGTGGTGGTGGAAGGGTCTTTTTCCGGCTGGAGGCCTGTGACTAGTGGTATTCCTCAGGGCTCTGTATTGGGACCTCTACTGTTTGTGATTTATATAAACGATCTGGAAGAAGGTGTAACTGGGGTGATCAGTAAGTTTGCGGACGACACAGAATTGGCAGGACTTGCAGATAGTGAGGAGCATTGTCAGAAGCTACAGAAGGATATAGATAGGCTGGAAATTTGGGCAAAGAAATGGCAGATGGAGTTCCATCCTGATAAATGCGAAGTGATGCATTTTGGTAGAAATAATGTAGGGAGGAGCTATACGATAAATGGCAGAACCATAAAGGGTGTAGATACGCAGAGGGACCTGGGTGTGCAAGTCCACAGATCCTTGAAGGTGACGTCATAGGTGGAGAAGGTGGTGAAGAAGGCATATGGCATGCTTGCCTTTATAGGACGGGGCATAGAGTATAAAGGTTGGGGTCTGATGTTGCAGATGTATAGAACGTTGGTTCGGCCGCATTTGGAATACTGCGTCTAGTTCTGGTCGCCACACTACCAGAAGGACGTGGAGGCTTTGGAGAGAGTACAGAGGAGGTTTACCAGGATGTTGCCTGGTATGGAGGGGCTTAGTTATGAGGAGAGATTGGGTAAACTGGGGTTGTTCTCCCTGGAAAGACGGAGGATGAGGGGAGACTTAATAGAGGTGTATAAAATTATGAAAGGCATGGATAGGGTGAACGGTGGGAAGCTTTTCCCCAGGTCGGTGGTGACGTTCACGAGGGGTCATAGGTTCAAGGTGAACGGGGGGAGGTTTAACACGGATATCAGAAGGACATATTTTACACAGAGGGTGGTGGGGGCCTGGAATGTGCTGCCAGGCAAGGTGGTGGAGGCGGACACACTGGAAACGTTTAAGACTTATCTAGATCGCCACATGAACGGAGTGGGAATGGAGGGATACAAAAGAATGGTCTAGTTTGGACCAGGGAGCGGCGCGGGCTTGGAGGGCCGAAGGGCCTGTTCCTGTGCTGTATTGTTCTTTGTTCTTTGTTCTAGGGCCAGTGTTGGTCAATGAGGGGTGATTGGTGGACAGGACTTGGTGTGAGTTAAGATACAGGCAGCAGAATTTTGGATGAACACAAGTTTACAGAGAGAGTGATGAGGCCGGCCAGGAAAGCATGACCCAGTCAGCTGAGAAAGAGAGAAATAGACCAAAGAAATTATGAGGCCAACGTCTACGGCAGGTTTCTCCAGCTGTTCACACCAGCGGGATTCTCCCATCCTGCCGCAGCGAGCGCCAAATTCTCCATCCTCTCTGGCAGCAGTGGCGGGGCGCGAACGGCTGGAGAATTCCAGCCAACAGCAATACTACAACAACGAAACAGAACTGAATGGATGACATTCATGCAGCAATTGACAGATGTGTATGATGGCAGGCAGGTTTACAGAGGAAATGTCAATAAAACGACTTACATTAATGTAAGTGCACCTTTATGCAAAACATTTACTACAACTATCTTCCCAGAGATCCAATGGCAACAGTATATTGCAAAAGGTGAGCATCAATAAGCTTTTTGTTTTATTATTGTGGTATTAAAAGCTTAGCCTGTCCCTTCGAGCCCATATAATCTCAGATACAATCAAGAACATAATGATTTTCTTGCAAAACATGTACATTTTCTCTCTCTCGATCTCTTTTCCCACCGGAATGCTAATTCTATCCATTAGTTAACTGGTCAGTTATTGGATAAATGAATCATTCATCAGTATTGAAGCAAGGTGATTTTAGTTGGACCATAAAGGGTGGCGCTAGGCAACCCATTGTCACCGGAGCAGAGAGTAGCAACACCAGTGGCTCCTCAATCTCAGGGGGACCCCATTCACAAAATACTCCTCCAAACGGTCCAGTATAAAATAAAACTACAATCATAATCTGACCGTCATGATCGAAGTGAACTGCACTCATTCTGAAAGGTTGAACAGGCAGTGGGTGCTCTTCATGAGAAAAGAGAAGGCTTGGGCAGGGTCAGATCGAGGTCTTTAGAAGTAGGAGACGGAGATGGAAACAGGCACATTAGCAACATTTAAGAGGCATCTGGATGGGTCCATGAATAGAGAGGGAATAGAGAGATATGGACCAAGTAAGGGCAGAAGGTTTTTTTTTAGTTCAGTTAGGACATCATGATCGGCACAGGCTTGGAGGGCCGAAGGGCCTGTTCCTGTGCTGTACTGTTCTTTGTTCTCTTTGAATGGTAGATGAAGGGAAATAGTTTCCACTTGTTGCGGGGGAGAGGAGTGAGTCAAGACAAAGGCCGGAACATCGGCGGGACCTTCTGGGCGCACCCCCGCCACGGGTTTTCCCAGCAGCCTGGGTGGAGTGATTGGGAAATCCCATTGACAGCGGTAGCACCAGGGAGAATCCGCCACCGGCCATTGATGCGCCACCCCCATCCTGTGAACACACCGCAGAGAAGCCAGAGTCTCCACCCACAGCGTCACATCAATATATAAGATAGTCAGCGTAAAACCAAAAAAGAATTCGGGAGAAACCTCTTTACCCAGGGCGTTGTTCGAAAATGGAAGCTGTGGGGTGAATCGGAACGTATCTTCGATGCATTCACTGGGAAATTAGATAAGTACGTGAGAGAGAAAGGAATAGAAAGATAGGGAGAAATAATGTCAAAGGCTCATATGAGGCTCATGTGAGGGTGGCACAGTGGTTAGCACTGCTGCCTCACAGCTGCGTGTTTCCCGCCAGCGGGAGGTGGCGCATTTTTTGCTGGCGACGGGATTTTCTGGTCCCGCCGCTGTCAATGGGAATTCCCATTGAAGTCACCCCACTTCAACAGGAGAGTGAGAGAGCACGCGCGCGAGAGGGCGAGGGAGCGTGCGCGCGAGAGGGAGCGTGCACGCGAGAGTGAAGTATGAGATGAAGATGGAAACAGGCACATTAGCAACATTTAAGATGCACCTGGATGGGTAAATGAATAGGGAGGGAATAGGGGGATATGGGCGCAGCTTGTAGGCCGGAGAATCTCGCCCGTGGTCTCTTCACAGCTGTGCCAATAACCTGTGGCTTTGGTAGTTGTAACGTGGCTCAGCGCTCTCCACGCTGAATTTTCAGTAACAGAGATAAGGATCTCTGTGTAAGACGATATAGAAAGCCAAGAGAGAGCAAGGAAACAAGAGTATGGAGCAGCGACCTCTTTTGGAAATTCTCCCATGCAGAGAGGAAAGAGGACTCAATATGTGAGATGGAGGCTCCCAACTGAAAATTCCGGGACTTGCATTCATGAGAAACTCCGTCTGAACGGCGGTGAGATTGGATGGGATCTCTCCATGTGAGAGCTTCTACCACACACCCAGAGGAGTGAGGTCTCAGTGCCTGAATGGCCTTGTAGTGTTAGATCATGTGGGTCCCCCAATATCTCTGGGGGCATCCAGTCTGTCCCTGACTCCGGCTTTCTTTGCATGCAAAGGACCCGCCGCTGTGATCCTCGGAGGATTGGTCACTATTCCGCCAGGGCAAGAGGGCTCCTCTTGATGGGGGCTAACTGGTGTTGGGCCAGGAATGGTGAGGAAGTCCAATCCTCACCCTGTAGCGAGTCTGCTGACCTCTGCAAGGTAGTAATAGTTAGTTTCCATGTTTCAGATGGAAAATCAGCCGGGGTTAGCATGCCTGACTATCATCCAGCAACAGGTATGTACAAGTGTACTCCAGACAACCAAGTACCCTTGTTGATCACTCCCCAAACCAAACTCCCATTGAACTTCCTACCTGTACTCGACAGCCAGGCTCATACTTAATGACCAATCACCTAGACAGCTGGCAGATGGAATATAATGTAGGAAGATGTGAAGATATGCACTTTGATAGGAAGAATAAAGGAGCTGAATATTATTTCAATGTAGAAAGACTGCAGAAAGCTGCAGCATAGAGAGATTGGGGGTCCTCGTGCATAAATCACAAAAAGCTAATATGCAAGTTCAGCAGGTAATAGGGAAGGCAAATGGAATGTTGGCCTTTATTTCAAAGGGAATGGAGTAAAAAAATAGGGAGGTCTTGCTAAAACTATACAAGGCACTCATTAGACCACACCTGGAATACTGTGAACAGTTTTGGTCCCCTGATCTAAATAATGATATATTGGCATTGGAGGCAGTCCAGAGAAGCTTCACTGATTGATCCTGGATAATGAGGGATTTTCTTCTGAGGACAAGTTGAGTAGGTTGGGCCTGTAACTATTGGAGTTGAGAAGAATGAGAGGCGACCTTATTGAGACACATCTGATTCTCAGGGGGTTTGATAGAGTAGATGCTGAGAGGTTGTTTCCCCTTCGGGGTGAGTCTGGGATCAGAGGGCATAAACTCAGAGAAAGGGGGTCACCCATTGAAGACAGAAATGAGGAAGAATTTCTCATCTTAGATGGTGGCAAATCTGTGGAATTCTTTATCACAGAGGGCTGGAGAGGCTGGATCATTAAATATATTCAAGGCTGAGATAGATTTTTAATCAGTAAGGGAATCGAGGGTTAGAATTATAGAATCCCTACATTGCAGAAGGAGGCTATTCAGCCCATTGAGTCTGCACTGATCTCAATCCCACCCAGGCCCTATTCCTGTAACCCCACATATTTACCCTACTAATCCCCTTGACACTAGGGTCAATTTAGCATGGCCAATCCACCTATGGGGACAAAGTGGAAAAGTGGAGTTGAGGATTATCATATCAAATCAGTGATGATCTCATTGAATGGTGGAGCAGACTCAAAGCATTGCTGTCTCCAGAAGCTGTCCACAGAGTGCTGGCTCTCCCTACACATCACGGACAGAATTTTCCCAAAAGAAATGTAGTATCTTAATCGTGGGAAAACCGGAGCGACTGGCACGGACCAGACCACAATTGTCCCACACGTCCCATGTCATTTCTTTTTGGGAGAGTGGTGAGTTGCCTCTGGCTCTGGGATGGACAGGGCCGAAACTCACCTGCCCTGAGCCCGACTATAAAGCGATCGGGGGCTGTTTTGAAAGGGCGTTCCGATCTCACAGTGCACTGGAAGACTCCCTCCCCCTCCGGACCTCGGACCACCCCTCCCCCATCAGCAGGCGGCATGTTTCCCTACCCCCTCTCCGAAGCAGATCACCAGCATCAGGGCATTGGGGCCCTGCCAATGGCCCCCTTTCATGACCTTGTGACATGCTCCCCCTTCAGCCCCCACCCCTTCATGATCCCCCCTTCATAGGACCCCCCCATTGACCTCCCTGTGATAGTTCCCCATCATAACCCCCCTTCACAGCCCCTCTTCATAGCCCGCCCTGTCATACCGCCCCCCCCCCCCCACCATATGCCCCCATCATAGCCCTCACTCATTTTAGCTCCCCTCAACATGCCCCCATTTTAATGGTCCCCTAGCCTAACCCCCCCTTCATGACCCCGACATGCCCCCCACTTCAGAGCCCCCTTCATGCCCCACCCCTACCTACCCCCTGTCATGCCCCGCCCCCTTCATGAACACCAACCAGGCCCCATCCACACTCAGGTCCTGCCTCTTTGGCACTGCCCCAGCACACCAGCAATGCCCACGTGGCAGTGCCAAACAAATACTGCCAGTGTGCCAAGTGGACACTGCCCAGCCATGCCCCCGATCACTTTCAACGGCCTCGAAGCCCCCCCCTTCCCAAAGCCACCCCCCCCCCACAAACCTCCCCCACTCCCCCAAAGTGGCCATCACATCTGTTCTCCGCTAGTGGAGACCAGTAGTGATTCCTGCCAGATTCTCGCCATGCCCAAGGGTCGAAGATCCCGGGAGCTGGGAGAACCCGGCGTCGAACGGGCTAAGCATAATTAAATGTTACATTAAATGCACTAATCAGCCAATCTGGGTCAGATCTGCTTTTGTCAGCAGAAAGGAACTGGGATGACTTTGGCACCCGTTTTTAGGCCCGCGCTCAATTTTCCAGGACTGAGGCGATCTGTGCCAGGCATGGCAAGGCTGGAAAATCATGGTCCACGGAGTCCAAGCCAACAGAGTTGGAGGGGCGGTGGGTGGGGGGGGGGGGGGGGGGGGCTGTTGGGGGTGGGGGGGGGGGTGAGGGGGTGGTGGTGGTGGAGGAAGGAAACAGATAAATGTTTCACATGCTCTCCCCGCGTGAAAAGAATGCAGAAAAGAATATTGGAATATAGATGAGGTGGAGTTGTGAAGAGCAGATTGACTCCTGCAGCTCGTGTTTGGAAAAGAATGATGGAATGATTAATGCATTTATCGGATGCAGTACAAACTGCCCTATCACAGCCAAGGAAGTAATAATCAGTAATAATGGTCCCGCTGTGAAGGGAAATCATTTTTATGTCACGTTATCTGAGTGGGCTTTGATATGACATTTTGTCGAAATAACGTGAGCACCGTATCACAACAGTGTGAATATCTTCCTTCATCCAAGGTTGGGGAATGTTAAACGTTTGCAATATTGTGGGATTTGTACTGCAAAGGCCAACCGTTGTTTCAAGAGGGAGAGCTGTGGCTCTCTCCTTTACGCGTTTCCACGGTGACTGTCCGATTCGCATTGGCCCGAGTCAGCAATGTGCCCAGTAATGGGACGTCACGGCGCGACATCAGTCACTTTTTCTATTAAAGCGCTTTTATTTCCAATGCTCAGCACAGCTCTCCCTGCATCACCGGGGACCGCAGTAATCTATGGTCTGTCCGGGTGATACGCGTGTGACATGGGTTCAATAACTTCTCAACCAGAGGCTCGATGTTGCGTGTATTTTGCTTACTGATGTGTTTTTTGCAGGGGTCAGAATTCCTCCTGCTCCAGTTCCCATCTGACAGAAGTGGCACAGTAGCTAACTGTTACCCGGTTGCATCCGCCACTCACAGTGAGAACACATGAACGGCCTGCGCAGAATTTATCTTTGAACCTGCGATTCAGGGCAGAAGAAGGAAGCAAGGCAGTTTGATTGAGGCAGTGAGGCTGAGTCAGGGGGTCCCTACGAATATCAAAATTCCTGCCACATCCCTCCCCCCTTTTCGAAAAGTGTAATGACTTCAATCAGGCCATTGACGTTGGCCTATTGGAGTATGAACTCCCCGGGGCGGCACGGTGGCACGGTGGTTAGCACTGCTGCTTCACAGCGCCAGGGGCCCGGGTTCAATTCCAGCCTCGGGTCACTGTCTGTGTGGAGTTTGCACGTTCTCCCCGTGTCTGCGTGGGTTTCCTCCGGGTGCTCCGGTTTCCTCCCACAGTCTGAAAGATGTGCTGGTTAGATGCATTGACCCGAAAAGGTGCTGGACTGTGGCGACTAGGGGAATTTCACAGTAACTTCATCGCAGTGTTAACGTAAGCCTTACTTGTGACTAATAAAAAATAAATTAAAAATTAATGATCCAATTGATGGGCCAATCAGGGAGTTTTTGCCTTGTCCTGAACTGGGAGTGTCAGTTCCTCTGACACCCCCAGAGGTAGACTGTTGACTGATAGCACTCTGTGCACTGCTGTTAGAGATTGTAAATAAAGGGATTTGGGTGAAGGGACTTTTGTCTCCACAGACTTATTACAAAAAGTTAAAGGTATTTTTGCTGTCCCTTCTTGTGTTTCAAGCAGCCAAGAAACCTGGCTACAGAGCACAGCTCATTCACACTTCACTGCTGGTCAGCACCATCATCATGGTGGCACAGTGATTAGCACTGCTGCTCACAACTCCAGGAACCCGGGTTCAATTCCGGCCTTGGGTGACTGTGTGTGTGGATTCTGCACGTTCTCCCCGTGTCTGCGTGGGTTTCCTCCAGGTAGAATCATAGAAACTCTACAGTGCAGAAGGAGACCATTCAGCCCATCGAGTCTGCACCGACCTCAATCCCACCCAGGCCCTATCCCCATAAACCCACATATTTACCCTGCTAATCCCTCTAACCTGCACATCCCGGGACACTAAGGAGCAATTTAGCACGGCCAATGCACCTAACCCGCACATCTTTGGACTGTGGGAAGAAACCGGAGCACCCGGAGGAAACCCACGCAGACACGGGAGAATGTGCACACTCCGCACCGACAGTGACCCAAGCCGGGAATTGAACCCGGGTCCCTGGAACTGTGAAGCAGCAGTGCTAACCCACTGTGCCACCGTGCTCTGGTTTCCTACCATAGTTAGGTGGATTAGCCATGTGTCAGGGGGATTAGCAGGGTAAATATGTGAGGTTGAGGAGATAGGGCCTGCCTGGCATTGTTGTCAGTGCAGGCTCAATGACTCAAATGGCCTCCTTCTGTACTGTAGGGATTCTATGATCATTATCGTCCTCATATGTGTTCTGCCTGAAGGCAGGTCCTTGGCTCAGAGTCGCCTTTCCTCAGCCAGTCTTTTCATTTGCCAGCAACAACCTTCCATTTTCCATCCATCCAGCATTGATATGCTCTTCCACCTTCTTCATCCTATTCCTTGAAATCTTCCCTCCATAACATTCCTTACAATTCTGTTTCCTCATGAGATACACACCACCCAAACTCATTGTCCATTCCTACTTGCATTAATGCAGATGCTGGAATCTGAAAAGAAACAGAAAATGCTGGAAAATCCCAGCAGGTCTGACAGCATCTGTAGCGTCTCCTGCCTGTGTTCCTCCCAATGCAGTCTACTCTACCAAACGCAGACTGGGTGACCGTTTTGCAGAACACCTTCAGTCCGTCCGCAAACAGGACCCAGACTTTCCTGCCTTCTACACACATGTAACATGATGAGTTGAAGAGACTGAACAAATAAAGATAAAAGCAAAATTACTGCGGATGCTGGAATCTGAAACAAAAACAAAAAATGCTGGAAAATCTCAGTGGGCCTGACAGCGTCTGTGGAGAGAGAATAAAGCCAACATTCCGAGTCAAGCTGGAAATACGGCCTTACGAATACGGCCTCTTTCCCGTTGCTTTTCCTTTATTCTTTCGCAGGACCTTGGGCATCACTGGCGAAGCATTTTTACTTCCCACCCCTAATTGCCCTTCAAAAGGTGGTGGTGAGCCGCCTTCTTGAACCGCTGCAGTCGATGTGGCGCAGGTACACCCGCAGCGCTGTTAGGGAGGGAGTTCCAAGACTTTGATCCAGCGACAGCGAAGGAACGGTAATATATTTCCGAGTCAGGATGGTGTGGGGCTTGGAGGGGCCCTTGCAAGTGGTGATATTCCCATATCTCTGCTGTCCCTTGGCCTAGGAGGGAGAGGTCATGGGTTTGGAAGGTGCTGTCGAAGGAATCTTGGTGAGTTGTTGTCCTTGTCCTTATTTCTTCTTGCACTTTCCATCTGCAGATATTATGCTTCATAAATACTTGAATTCTTGCATCTGTTCAAATTATTTTCCTTCTATAAATACATGAGTATGTCTTGCTGATTTTGAGTTAGACATCACTGTGATTTTGCCAATGTTCACTTTCACTCCAGAGTTCATACCTGCTGTTACTCGTCTGTCTGTTCATACTTGTAATCCTTCTGTGCTCTCTGCAAATCTGCAGATGGCTAGTCAGCAGCAGATGTGCAAAGATGTGCTGTGGCAGATATTTAATTCCCTCCGGCAAAACAACCTCCCTCCCTTAGGAAATAACGTGACATCTGTGCTTTTTGATCTCCAATCCATCTCACATAAAATCCCACCTCCCATCAAGCTAACAAGGAAGTCTTACTACAGTTGCACAGGGCTTTAAAGAGACTCAGGAATCCTGTGCCGTGTACAGTTTTGATCTCCCTTTCTAAGGAAAGGTATACTTGCCCGGGAGGCAGAACAGCAGTTGCTAAAGATCAGCATTTACTCACTTTGGGCCCCATACCTGAGGAAGGACGTGCCGGCCCTGGAGAGGGTCCAGAGGAGGTTCATCCCTGGAATGGAAAGCTTGATGTATAAGGAGCTTTTGAAGATTCTAGGTCTGTACTAGCTCTGTACACATCTGAAGATGTGTGGGTTAGGTGGATTGGCCATGCTAAATTGCCCCTTAGTGTCAGGGGGATGAGCGGGGTAAATAAGTGGGGTTACGGGGATAGGGCCTGGGTGAGATTGTTGTCGGTGTAGACTCGATGGGCCAAATGGCCCCCTTCTGCACCAAAGGGATTCAGTGATTCTACTCAATGGAGTTTAGAAGGATGAGGGGGGATCTCATTGAAACTTACAGAATACTGAAAGGCCTGGATAGAGTGGACGTGAGGAAGATGTTTCCATTAGTCGGAGACACTCGGGTCCAAGGGCACAGCCTTAGAGTAAGGGGGCGATCCTTTAGAACCGAGATGAGGAGGAATTTCTTCAGCCAGAGTGTGGCGAATCTGTGAAATTCATTGCCACAGAAGGCTGTGGAGGTCAGGTCATTGAGTGTGTTTAAGACAGAGATAGATAGGTTCTTGATTGGTAAGGGGGTCAAAGGTTATGGAGAAAAGCCAGGAGAATGGGGTTGAGAAACATAACGGCCATGATCGAATGGTGAAGCGGACTCGATGGGTCAGATAGCCTAATTCTGCTCCGATATCTTATGGTCTTATGGTCACTAGATTGGTTCCTGGGTTAAGTGTGTTGTCCAATCATGACAGGTTGAGTAAATTGGGATTATTATTCTCTGGAGCTGAGAAGAATGTGAGTTGATCCCTTTGGAGCCTACAAGATTCTGAAGGGGCTTGACAAGAGTAGACACAGTAGTTGTTTCCCCAGCTGGGGAATCTAGAAGATGGGCGCATAGTCTCAGGAAAAGGGATCTATAATGTGGGACTGAGATGAGATATTTTTCAGCCGCTGTGAATCTTTGGAATTTTCTACCCCAGAAAATGAGGATGC